>NC_073272.2:131066388-131381944 GCF_029289425.2 Pan paniscus
ACAATAGATAAGTAAATATGTGATAGAGATAGACAATATACCTACAAAAATGCCTGGATTTTGGTACGAATTATTGCAAAATTTGTATGAAAAGTCAAAAAACTCAAATAGCTAAAAACAGTTTTTTAAAAGTACAAAATGGGAAGACTCAGTGTACCCAATTTCGAGTTTATTATATAACTACAGTAATCAAGACTGTGTGATATTGATAGAGTGATAGACACATAGATCAATGGAGCAGCACACAAAACCCAGAAATAGACACACACAAATATGACCATTGATTTTCGGCAAAGGTGCAAAAGCAGTTCAATGGAGGAAAGATAGCATTTTCAACAAATGGTATTAGAGCAATTGAAAATCCATAGGGTAAAAAGTGAACCTCAACCAAAGACTCATACCGTATACAAAAATTAACTAAAAATGTATTATGGACTTATATGTAAAATGTAAAATTATAGAACTTTTAGGAAAAAAGCACAAGAAAAGCTTTGGCATATAGGGTTGGGCAAAGAGTTCATACACTTGATACGAAAAGCACAATCTATAAAAGAAATTAAATGATAGTTTGGACTTCATCAATATTAAAAACTTTGGCTCCATGAAGAAGGATAAAAAACTTTTGGCTCCATGTTAAAAGGATAAAATACAGTCTATAGAGTAAAAGAAAATATTTGCAAATCACAAATCTGACAAAATACCTGATATCTATAGTATATATAGAAAAAATAAGCAATCCAATTAGAAAATAATGAAAAGACATAGACCTTTCACAGACAAGGATATACAATGGTAAATAAGCACATAAACAGATGTAAAACATCATTAGTCGTTAAGGAAATGCAAATTAAAAGCACAATGAAGTATCATTACACACCAATAAGAATAGATAAAATAAAAATAATTACAACTCCAAAAGCTGGCAAGGATATAGAGGAATTGGACCTCTCATACATACTTGATGGGGATATAAAACAGTAGAGCCACTCTGAAATAGAATTTCAAAGTTTCTTAAAAATGAAACACAACCCAGCAATTGCCCTTCTGGGCATTTATCCCAGAGAATGAAGCCTTCTGTTATGTAGACACACACATGCACAGCTACTTGTACACAGGTGTTTGTAGTTAATTTGTTCATAATTTTTTAAAAAACTGAAAACAACCCAAATGTCCTAAAATAGGTGAATGCAATGAGTCAATGCAACGGGTTATGTGACTGTGGTGTATCCATAACATGGGATATTTCTCAGCAATGGAAAGGAACAAACTGATACACACAACCTGGATTAGCCTGTAGATAATTATGCCGAGTGAAATAACCATTCCCTAAAAGTCACATACTGTATCACTCCATTCATACAACAATCTTGAAGTGACAAATTATAGAAACGGAAAACAGATTAGTGGTTGCCAGAAGTTAAGGAGCTGATGAGAGCAGGACGGAAACTAGCATGACTACAAAAAGACAACATGAGGGATCCTCATGGCTATGGAAATGTTTCAAATCTTTACTATATCAATGCCAAATATCCTGTTTCTGATATTATACTACAGTTTTGCAGGTTGTTACCATTGGAGAAAATTAGGTAAAGGATGAATGAGATCTGTATGTATTTTATTTTGCCACTGCATGTGAATCCAAAATTATTTCAACATAAATGACTTAATTAAAAATAAAAGTATCCATTAAATATCCATAAAATTGATACACCTTTAGCTAGACTGATCAAAAAAGAGATAATTCACAAATCACCAGTGTCAGGAGTAAAAGAGGGAATATCTACCACAAAGGCCACAGACATCAAAAGGATAATAAGAAATATTATTGTCTCAGTAAGATTGGTTGAGCTACTATAACAAATTACCATAGACTGGATGGCTTACGCAATGAACATTTATTTCTCATAATTCTGAAGGCTGTAAGGTCCAAGATCAAGGTGCCAGCAGATCCAGTGTCTGCTGAGGGCCAGTTTCCTGGTTTGCAAATGGCCACTTTCTGCATATACCCTTATGTCTTGTCATAGAAGAACACTAATCTTATTCAGAAGGACTCCACCCTTATGATTTAATTACTTCCTAAAAGCCCCACCTCCTAATATCAACACATTGGGGGTTAGGTTTTCAATATATTGATTTGGGCAGGACACAAACATTTAGTCTATAATATTCTATTCCTGGCTTCAAAAAGTCATGCCTTTCTCACATGCAAAATATATTCATTTCATCCCAACAACGCCAAAAGTCTTAACTCATTCCAGTGTCAACTCTAAAATCTAGAGTCCAGAGTCTTTCCTAAATATCATCTAAATCAGTTACGGGTGAAACTTGAGGTAAGATTCATCCTGAGGCAGAATTCTTCTCCAGGTGTAAACCAGTGACACCAAACAAGTTATGTGCATCCCAAATACAACGGTAGGGCAGGCATATGATAGACATTGACAAAATAGAAATTTGGTGGGGGCAAGGAAAATAAGAAGGAAGGAGTGATGGGCTCCAGGTAAGTCAAAAATCTAGCAAAGAAAACTCTATGAAGTCTTAAGGCTTGAGAATAATCCTCTTTGGTTTGATCCTCTGTCTTCTGGACCCACTGCGGCAATAGCCCTGCCTCCACAGCTCTGCTGAGTGGGAGTTAAGTGCCCATGGCTCTGCCTAGCAGATGTTATGAGCCCACAGTGAGATTATACGAACATTGGTTCAGCCCTTTGGGACTGAGGTGAAGAAGACCTGCCTCCCAGGCCTGTGCATTCTGGGCCTGTAGTGGGAGTCATAGCCCTGATGATCTCTGAATCACCTTTTGGGGTTTCTTTCCTTGTCTGAAGAATAATGCATGTCCACAGCTGGAAGAGATGTGTGATCTGGGTCTGTAGGCGCTAAGAAGTCTGACAGTCTTCTTTTACTTGGTCCCATTTTCTGTTTTCTTCAGTCAAAGCTGGCAGTGTTTCTGCTAACATAATGCCATCTCTATTCCTGGCTTCTGCTGAGATTGCTGAATAGGTCCATGTTTCACACCTGCACTAATCTCCTTAATAAATGATTGGTCTACCACACCTGTAGTGTTTTCTTCTGAACTCACTTTCTCATTTTTTGTTATGCACAGGCTGACAATTTTCCAAATCTTTAAGTTCTGATAACTTTTTGATAAGTAATTGTGTCTTCAATTCATTTCTGTCCCCTTGCATTTTACTATAAGCAATCAGGAGGAACCAAGCCACTCCTTAGACGCTTTGTTTAGAAATTTCCTTGGCTAAAAATCCAATTTTATTGTTCACAAACTCTACCTTCCACAAAACGCTAGAACACAAACATAATTCAGCCAAGTTCTTTGCCACTTTATAACAAGAATCACCTTTCCTCCTGTTTCCAATAATGTGTCCCTCATTTCCATCTCAGACCTCATCAGAATGGCCTTTGCCATCCACATTTCTATCAATATTCTGTTCATGATTATTTATACATTCTCTAAGAAGACAAAAGTTTTCTCTACAGATCTCCATTTTTCTTTCTGAGCTATCACTGGAATCATCTTTAAAATCTCTTCACAGCAATTCTGGCTTCTTCTAGCATGTACCTCTAAACCATTCTATCCTCAACCCATTACCCAGTTGCAAAGCCACTCCACATTTTTAGGTATTTGTTACAGCAGCAGAACCCCACCTCTTAGTACCAGTTTCTGTCTCAGTCAGTTCAGACTTCTATACCAAATTACCATAGACTGGATGGCTTAAGCAACAAACATTTATTTCTGACAGTTCTGGAACCTGGAATGTCCAAGATCCAGGTGCCAGCAGAGCTGGTGTCTGGGCCCACTTCCTGGTTTGCAGACAACTGTTTTCTTTTTAGATCCTCACATGGCTAAGAGCAGAAAGTAAGAACAAGCTCTCATGTCTCCTCTTATAAGGGCACTAATCCCATTCAGAAGGACTCCACCTTAATGACCTAGTTTCCTAAGACACCACCATCAGATAAATAGCAATCCCCCATGAAATGATTCAAAAAAATTAGAAGTGCATGCTTTGAAATAATTTTATGAGTCCAACATAACACTGCAACTAAAATCAGAAAAAAAGGTATTTAAAAATGAATAAAACTGTAGATCATTTTGCACTTATCCCCATGTATACAATACTTTTTAAATACTGGCATATTATATACAAGAAGAAAGATAAATTACCAAATGAAGTATATTCAAGAAATGAAATATATGCTGGTAAGCAGGCTCTCTGGCTTTCAGACTTTGTCTTTATTTACTATCTAATCATGTTCAGTTTTTCAGTATCTTTCTCCAAAACATCAATAACCCCAATAATAACAATCCAATTTCTTAGCCTTCATGTTTATTATGTCCCCCGTGCCTCTCAAACATCAAAGACATTGTACCTACTAGTATATGCCTTGCATTAATGCTCCATCCCTGTTCACCACCAGTACAAGTTTCAACAAATGCATGACAGAGGATATTAGTGTTTTACCTACCATCAGTGAAGGGTCCTTCTTTGTCAGAAGGTCAGCAAGAATTAAGTTGGAAATCCCATTACAGTGCTGCTTCCCAAGTCTAACCCCCACAAGATGGGTGCCTCAAAAAACAGAATCTGAAAAAAGAATTTGCATATAAGAAATGTATTGGTGGCCAGACGCAGTGACTCACACCTGTAATCCCAGCACTTTGGGAGGCCGAGGTGGGTGGATCACTTGAGGTCAGGAGTTCGAGACCTACCTGGCCAACATGGTGAAACCCCTTTCCTACTAAAAACACAAAAACTAGCCAGGCATGGTGGCGGGTGCCTTGTAATGCCAGCTACCCAGGAGGCTGAGGTGGGAGAATTGCTTGAACCCCAGAGGCAGAGGTTGCAGTGAGCTGAGATCCTGCCACTGCACTCCAGGCTGGGCAACAGAGAGAGATTCCATCAAGGAGAAGAAGAAGGAGAAGGAGAAGGAGAAGCCTATCAATCCTATGGAGAGCTCTAGAACTGGGATGAATCTGGAAAGGTGACCCACATTGAGACAAGGGGGCTGGGCCTTTATACTTTTATACTCCAACTTGAACCAGTGAATGGATACAGGCTTCCCCTGAAAGGGAAATCATAATATTTGAAGAAGTGGCTCCAATTGTCTCAAGGAAATTTTTGAGGAGAGATTCAGAGATTCATCTATGAGTTGTCAGCATGCAACACTATTGGCAGCTGGGGTGATAGGTGTCTTAGTCCTGAGAGGGAAGAGAGGGCATATGGGCAGTACACACAGCATCCACTACTACTACTACTACTACACACACACACACACACACATGCACACACACACATATACACTGTATATACATAGTATACATATAATCATTGTATATGTATATATGTATACAATGTCTGTATGTATCACTGTGTATACTGTATATATATACACACTGTATGTATAAATATAAACATATACTTTGTGTGTATATGTATATATTCAACAACATGCTTATTAGTGTAACAACCTGCTTCATCCCTTCTTCAATACACTTTTGCCCCACTTTCATTCATGTCCATATTTCTAGCCTCATATCCTGTTCTACTTCCTTGTTTATGAGCTAGTTCTGACTGCTTCCACATCAGATCTAAGATATCTCTGATTAATTGGGATCCATGGAGAGGGTGTCATCATCATTCTCGGAAGCCTTAGTAACATAGATAGGAATAACTCAAGTTTACATAAACCCCCCAAGATAGATGTCTACCAAAGTCCTGCCTTTACAAGTGCTCTATATGGGTTTGGAGTGAATCTAACAGAGGCCATATCCAAGAGACAGTATGTTTAATTTGTAGAGTTTTGAGACTTGTCTGGATCCAATGAGAGATTTACTCAGGGCAGCCTGAAGCAGAAAAGTGAAGAAGAGTTTAAACTATGGTCAATGAGAGAAGCTGGAAATCAGAAAAGCCAGAAAAAGCAGCACCCATAATTGAAACTGAGGAGTAAGGCAAGGTCACAAACATGAAAACAAAGGAAAAGTTTCTTGCAGTAACGCCAGTTGGAACTTCTCATCATTAACTGTATTTTTCCTAGAAATTTCTACAGAAAATAAAATAAGAATGCTGTGGTCAAAAGGGCAGAGTATTCAAACAGAAAGCAGAAGAAAACTGCTTTCTCTGTCCAGAGAAACTAAGCTCCGTCACTTACTAATTATATCACATATGGCAAATCACTTAACCTATCTGAGGCCCTCATATTTTCTTCATATCTAAAGTGAGAATATGAATATAGGTACCCATTTCCTGAAAAATTTTTTTGAGACTCAATGAATTAGCAAATATGAAGATTTTGGCTTCATAGTAATGTCTGCTTTCAGAGAGATCTATAAGATGCTTCTCGAGCAGGGGACCTGCTGGAGGACTCCCCTAAATGTCCCAAGGAAGCAGAAAACCCTGAAGGGGAGAAGAAGGAGGCAGCCACCTTGGAAGGTGAGAAGACACTTCTTGTGGAGGTGGAAAAGAATAGCACCCTCTCTGAGCCCGGCTCTGGCCGGGGGCCTCCCCAAGAGGAAGAAGAGGAGGAGGAAGAGGAAGAGGCTGCCAATGAAGATGCTGAGACCCCAGGCATCAGAGATCATGAGAGCCTGTAGCCACCAATGTTTCAAGAGGAGCCCCCACCCTGTTCCTGCTGCTGTCTGAGTGCTACTGGGGAAACTGGCCATGGCCTGAAAACTGGGAACCCCTTTCCCACCCCAACCTGCTCTCCTCTTCCACTCACTATTCCCACTCCAAGCCCAGACCATGGAGATTGACCTGGATGAGACAGGTCACCTGGCCCTCCCCTCTAGGTCCCCATACCCCTATTATCAGAGTCAGAGCCATGTCTTCTGCTCCCTGGGAAGAGATGAGGCTATTATGTTCCTTCCCCTTGGAGCTATTTTCCAGGCTTCTGCTGGGGCCTGGGCCAACTGTTTCCACCTCCTGACATCCTTTTCCCACTCTCTTAGTCATTCTGGGACTCTGGGTTGGGATCAGGGGTGGGAATAGAAAAGATGGAGCATAAACAGCAGTGTGGGCTTGTGGGGCCTGGGAGGGGCAATCCTCAAATGGAGGATAGGGGTAGCACAGGAGGGTGGCATCTTCCTGAGCTCCTGTCCCCTGCTACACCTATTATCCCAGCTGCCTAGATTCAAGTAAAGTGGGACAGCTTGTAGGGGAGGGGCTCCTTTCCATAAATCCTTGATGATTGACAACACCCATTTTTTCTTTTGCCAATCCCAAGAGTTCCGGGAGTTGTAGTTTATCATCAAAAGATTTTGGGGCTTCCAAGTTGTTTGGGCCAAGGACCTGAGACCTGAAAGGTTGACTTTACCCATTTGGGTGGGAGTGTTGAGCATCTGCCCCCATTTAGATCTCTGAAGCCAGAAATGGGATGCCTGGGAAGGCCCCTAGCTGCCCTTTTCCCTCTCTGCACAGTGCTGAAGGCCAGCTTATACTCATATATATCACTCAGATATAAAGGAAAAGATACATTTTTTAGGAAATGTTTTTAATAAAAGAAAACTACCAAAAAAAAATGTAAAGACCCCTAACGCTTTGTGTGCTCCGCATTCTGCTCCTTCCTTCCCCATCGTTGCCCACATTTCTGAGGTGCACTGGGAGGCTCCCCTACTATTTGGGGCTTTATGACTTTCTTTTTGTAGCTGGGGCTTTGGTGTTCCTTCCAGTGTCATTTCTCATCCACATACGCGGACCTGTTCCCCTTAGTGTTGTCACCAGATCCGATTTGTAATCAACTGAGAGGACAGAGGGAAATAAGTGCCCTCTCCCACCCTCTTCCTAGTGGTCTCTCTATGTCTCTCTTCAGTATCTGGTCTCTTTTACCCTGGCACCTCTCCCTTGGGCTCTGATGAAAAATTGCTGACTGTAACTTTGGAAGTTTAGCTCTGAGAACTGTAGATGATTTCAGTTCTAGGAAAATAAAACCCATTCATTACCAAAAAAAAAAAAAGAAGAAGAAGAAGAAGATGCTTCTCAGCACATCGAATCACCCTGGGCTATCCACAAAAGGCACACCTTTTCAGTTTGCATTCATAAAAATTAATTCCTGAATGACTTCTATGCCTTTTTTTTTTTTTTTACTTTATTTCAGGTTCAGGGATACATGTGCAGGTTTGTTAATACAGGCAAACTTGTGTTACAGAGGTTTGGTGTACAGACCATTTCATCACGCATGTACTAAGTAGAGTACTCGATAGTTATTTTTCCTGATAGTTATATCTCCCTTCTGCCACCCTCCTCCCTCAAGTAGGCCCCAGTGTCTGTTGTTCCCTTCTTTGTGTCCGTTGGTTCTCATTATTTAGCTCCCACTTAATAAGTGAGAACATGCAGTATTTGGTTTTCTCTTCCTGAGTTCGTTTGCTAAGAATAATGGCCTCCAGCTCCATCCATGTTCCTGCAAAGAACATGATCTCATTCTCTTTTATGGCTGCATAGTATTCCATGGTGTATATGTACCACATTTTCTTTATCAAGTCTATCATTGATGGGCATTTAGGTTAATTCCATGTCTTTGCTATTGTAAATAGTGCTGCCGTGAACATTCGCATGCATGTGTCTTTATGGTAGAATGATTTATATTCCTTTGGGTATATACCCAGTAATGGGATTGCTGGGTCTAATGGTAGTTCTGTTTCTAGTTCTTTGAGGAATCATCACACTGCTTTCCACAATGATTGAACTAATTTACCTTCCCACCAATCATGTATAAGCATTGCTTTTTCTCTGCAACCATGCTAGCATCTGTTATTTTTCTACTTTTTATTAATAGCCATTCTGACTGGTGTGAGATGGTATCTCATTGTGATTTTGATTTGCATTTCCCTAACGATTCATGATATTGAGCATTTTTTCATATGCTTGCTGGCCACATGTATGTCTTTTTTTGAAAAGTATCTGTTCATGTCCTTTGACCACTTTTTAATGGGGATGGGTTTTTTTTGTAAATTTAAGTTCCTTATAGATTTTGGATTTTAAACCTTTGTCAGATGCATAGTTTGCAAATATTTTCTCCCATTCTGTAGGTTGTTTGTTTGCTCAGTTCATAGTTTATTTTGCTATGTAGAAACTCTTTCGTTTCATTAGATTCAATTTACCAATATTTGCTTTTGTCACAATTGCTTTTGGTGTCTCTGTCATGAAATCTTTGCCTGGTCCTATTCCAAAATTGCATTGCCTAGGTTGTCTTCCAGGGTTTTATAGTTTTGGGTTTTATATTTAAGTCTTTATTCCATCTTGAGTTTTTTGGGGTTTTGTTTGTTTCTTTTTGTTTTTGTTTTTTGAGATGGAGTCTCACCCTTGTCGCCCATGCTGGAGTGCAATAGTGCAATCTCAGCTCACTGCAACCTCCACCTCTTGGGTTCAAGCAATTCTCCGGCCTCAGCCTCCCGAGTAGCTGGGACTACAGGTGCCTGCCACCATGCCTGGCTATTTTTTTTTTTTTAATTTTTAGTAGCTACAAGGTGTCACCTTGTTGGCCAGGCTGGTCTCGAACTTCTGACCTCAGGTGATCCACCCACCTTGGCCTCCCAAAGTGGTGGGATTACAGACGTGAGCCACCACAGCCAGCCCGTCGTGAGTCGTCTTGAGTTGTTTTTTGTATGTGGTATAAAGAAAGGGTCCAGTTTCAATCTTCTGCATATGACTAACCAGTTATCCCAGCCCCAGTCCTTTCCCCATTGCTTGCTTTTGCCAGCTTTGTCGAAGATTAGATGGTTGTAGGTGTGTGACCTTATTTCTGGGATTTCTATTCTGTTCCATTGGTCTCTGTGCCTGTTTTTGTACCAGTACCATATTGTTTTGGTTACTGTAGCCCTGTAGCATAGTTTGCAGTCAGCTAAGGTGATGCCTCTAGCTTTGTTCTCTTTGCTTGACTTCTGTATCTCTTGTAGTAGCTTGGTCTCATGGTTCTATTAATTAACTCTTGTGGTGCTCTCATGAGGTCTTTTTCTGCTCAACTGCCTCCTCCCAGGCTCAGGCTGAATTTCCTTCTTTGGTGAAAGACTCTAGGAATCTCAGCCTGTTTTCTCATGTTCTCTCTCTCTCTTTCTCTCTCTCTCTCTCTCAGCTTCTATCTTCTATTTTCATGTTTAGAGTTCTACTGCCTTCCCTCCAAGTGTGGCTTTGATGCTTCAGTTTTCCCCTTTCTTGAATACAGGATCTTACTACTGTAAATGTTTTACTGAAGATCAGTGCAGAAAAATAAAAGACATGAAACATAATATAACTCGAGGAGTATCAGTGGATTACAAGCCACAGAATTCTAATAATCATTTCTCTATCATTCCAAACTCCCTTGTGGGTTGGGTGTTTTCTCCAAGTAAGTGGAATTTCAGAGGTGCTTCCATCCTGATTGCCTGATTGCCACTTGAGGGTACATCCTATGATGCTTGAAACCCCATCTTCTCATCTTGAATATGGAACACAAGCGTGTTCCCGAAACAAGATAACCTAAATATCCCTTTCTGCAGTAGGCAGCAGGTATCTCTGACCTCAGAAATATCACAGAAGTAACCCATTGCTGACTAAGCCTGTAAGTATTTTATTGCTCACACTGCTACTCATAGCATGTGGCTTCTCTGCTGCTCAGTTTTTCCATTTTATAATAAAATTTACTCTTCTTTCTAGCTTTCAATCTTCCTGCTTTATTTTTTTATTCTGATTGGTGTCCTACTTCAATTCAGAAGAGGCTTGGCCATTTCAAAGACCAAGGCAAGCCCTTTGGCCTTTTCCATTCCTCTAGGTATTGTAGCACCAAAGAACAATTGGTCACAAACACAATTCTAATACATTCTCTGGGCACAGCCATGTACAAGACTTGAGCTGGCCTCACTGCAGCCATCTCCATGGAAACCAGAAAAAAAATGTGCATTTTGAGAAGCTGGAGGTCAAGTCCCTCTGGCACATATTTTTTCCACAACGAATGACACAGGTGGAAGTGACCTAAGCAAAAGTCATATAAACTAAGTCTTAGATGGACCTGCTTCTCCCCAGCCTACGATCAAAGGTCACCCTGAGCTTTTTCAACTTCCCACACTACTACCAACTGACAGAGAGCTATCACAAACTTTCTTAGCCTCACTGCCCAGCTATCTAACTTTTTAAATTGAAATAACAGGTCTGCAGAATTGATGGACTTTTTTCTCCATCACCCAAGCATAAAATTTTCTGACCCAAGGGTCCATTCATACTTTCAAAACTGAAACAATATTATACCAAAAGAATTCACAGAATTGTGCACTGTTATGTTGTACTTGCCCCTATCATATGTAAATATCTTTGGGATTGAGCTACAAAGTGCTATAAAAAGATACACTATTTGCAGACACTACATATGAAAATGCAATCAGAGATTCTTTCTTATATTTTATTTTTAATTTTTGTGGGTACATAGGAGGTGCATATATTTATGGGGCATGTGAGACATTTTGATACAGGCTTGCAATGCATAATAATCACATCATGGCAAGCGGGGTATCCATTCTGTCAAGCATTTATCCTTTCTGTTACAAACAATCCAATTACACTCTTTTAGTTATTTTTAAATGTACAATTAAGTTATTGGCTATTTAGTCATCCTGTTGTGCTATTAAATAGAAGATCTTATTCATTCTTTCTATTTTTTTACCCATTAACCATTCCCACCTGCCCCCAACCCCAGCCCCCTATTGCCCTTCCCAGCCTCTGATAACCATCCTTCTACTCTCTATGAACAAGAGATGAATTTTGATTTTTAGATTCCACAAGTAAGTGAGAACAGGCGATGTTTGTCTTTCTATGCCTGGCTTATTTCACTTAACATAATGATCTCCAATTCGATCCATGTTGTTGCAAATGACAGGATCTCATTGTTTTTTATGGCTGAATAGTACTCTATTGTGTATATGTACCACATTTTCTTTTCTAACAGATAGTTTGAACTTTTATTTATGTTTAATTTTAATTTTTACAAGATGTCGATAGTAGCTGGCTTATTAATGTACATTATTCTTTGATATTTCAGGAAGGCACAGTGTTCAACTGTGAACTACAGAGTCCTGAAAGTTTAAAATCAGTTTGTTTCTCAACCATGTGATATCCAGGATTTTTTACAATTACTTTGAGATTTTTCCTCATCAGTAATGCAAAGAAAATTGCAATATGATTATACAATTTTTTTTATTTTTTGAGACAGGTTATCACTCTGTAACCCAGGCTTGAGTGCAGGGGTGTGATTGTAGCTCACTGCAGCCTCAAACTCCTGGGCTCAGACGATCCTCCCCCAGCTTCCCAAGTAGCTGAGATTACAGGCACGTGCCACCATGCCTGGCTAATTTATTTTTTGTAGAGAGAGGGGTCTCACTTTGTTGCCCAGGCTGGTCTCCAACTCCCGGGCTCAGGCAATCCCCTGCCTGGGCCCCCCAAAGTGCTGGAATTACAGGCATGAGCCACTGTGCCCAGCCTGATATACAATTTCTTTCTGAGACAGAGTCTCGCTCCGTCGCCCAGGCTGGAGTGCTGTGGCACAATCCTGGCTCACTGCAACCTGTACCACATTTTCTTTATCCAGTTATCTGTTGATGGAAACTTAGGTTGTTTCCAAATCTTACATAATGTGAACAGAGCTGCAACAAACATAGAAAGTCAGATATCTCTTTGATGTAGTGATTTCCGTTCCTTTGGGTACATACTCAGTAGTGGGATTGCTGGATCATATAGTAGCTCTATTTTTAGTTATTTGAGAAACCTCCAAACGCATCTCCATAGTAGTTGTACTAACTTACATTCCCATCAACAGTGTTTGAGGGTTCCCTTTTCTCCACATCCTCACCAGCATTTGTTATTCCCTGTCTTTTGGACTTAAGTCATTTTAACTGGAGTGAGATGATATATCCTGGTAGTTTTGATTTGCATTTCTCTGATGATCAGTTATGTTGAGCACCTTTTCATATACCTGTTTATTATATGCCTTCTTTTGAGGAATGTCTATTCAAATCTTTTGCCCATTTTTTGAAAGGATTATTATATTTTTTTCCTGTAGAGTTGTTTGAGCTCCTTATGTGTTACTGGTTGTTAATCCCTTGTCAGATGGGTAGTTTGCAAATATTTTCTCCCATGTTGTGGGTTGTCTCTTCCTGTTATTGATTGTTTCCATTGCTGTGCAGAAGCCTTGTAGCTTGATGTGATCTCATTTGTCCATTTTTGTTTTGGTTGCCTGTGTTTGTGAGATATTGCTCAAGAAATTGTTGCCGAGACCAATGTCCTGGGAAGTTTGGCCAGTGTTTTCTTGTAGTAGTTTCAGTTTGAGGTCTTAGAATTAAGTCTTTAATTCATTTTGATTTGATTTTTATATGTGGTGAGAGACAGGGGTCTAGTTTTCTTCTTTTGCATAAAGATATCCAGTTTTCCCAGCACAATTGTATCAAAGAGACTATCTCTTCCTCAGTGCATGTTTTTGGTGGCTTTGCCAAAAATGAGTTCATGGTGGCTGCATGGATTTGTTTCCAGGTTCTCTACTTTGTTCCATTGGTCTATGTGTCTGTTTTTATACCAATACCGTGCTGTTTTGGGTACTAGAGCTCTGTAGTATAATTTGAAGTCAGGTAATGTGATTCCTCCAATTTTAGTTTTATTTGCTCAGGATAGTTTAGGTGGTCCTGGGTTATTTGTGGTTCCACATAATTTTAGGATAGTTTATTCTATTTTTGTGAAGAATGTCTTTGGTGTTTTTATAGGGATTGCATTGAATCTATAGATTGCTTTGGGTAGTATAGATATTTTAACAACATTGATTCTTCCTATCCATGATCATGGAATATCTTTTCATTTTTTGGTGTCCTCTTCAATTTCTTTCATCAGTGTTTCATAATTTTCATTATAGAGATCTTTTACTTATATGGTTAATTCCTAGGTATTTGATTTTATGTGTGGCTATAGTAAATCAGATTACTTTTTTATTTCTTTCTCAGATTGTCCACTGTTGGCATATACAAACGCTACTGATTTTTGTATGTTGATTTTGTATCCTACAACTTTACTGAATTTATTTATCAGTTCTAATTTTTTTTGTGGAGTCTTCAGGTTTTTCCAAATATAAGACTATATCATCTGCAAACAAGGATAATTTAACTTCTTTCATTCCAATTTGGATACCATTTATTTCTTTCTCTTGTCTGGTTGCTCTAGCTAGGAATTCCAGTACTATGTTGAATAACAGTGGTGAAAGTGGGCATCCTTGTCATGTTCCAAATCTTACAGAAAAGGCTTTCAGTTTTTCCCCATTCCATGTGTTACTAACCGTGACTCTGTGGTATATGACTTTTATTATGCACAGAAATTCTGAGTGGTTTGCACCTAGTGCAATATGTTCAAGTATGTAGAAATTTATTATCCACATACCAGGAGGGTAAAGAAAGTCTATTGAGAACCAAAGACCTATGATACCCTCTTATGATCCCCAAGGGTTCCTGCATTATCGTTTCACTGGACTCTCTATTTTAATTCAGTCTAGGGCTATGTTCCACTTTTTCATGGCACATACACTGGTAAAGACTACGCTTTGCCTTTGTGTGTTATTTTATTAGCCAGGATCCTTGAGGAAAACAGATGCCACACATAGACTGGGTAATTTTATAACAGTTTAATAAAAAGACTTTTAAGGTAATTAATAAAAGTGTGGGAAGAATTTCTAATTAAGTATTCTGTTACTGACAACAGGGAAGAGCCATTACCATGCCCAGTTTGGAAGGGTTGGGGGGGGTGGTCACTGGAATCCAGAGAGGATAGCAAAAATGTAGGTAACATAACAAGAGCCATGACAGTCACCAGGCAAAATAAAGTCAACAATGATGACCCTTTAGGGAAGAATCCAGAAGAATAAATACTCTGACTTTAATTTTTCCCCACCTCCCAATATTGTCCCCATGGCTTCTGTTGGCCAAACCCAACCAGGGACAGAAAACCAATGAGGAAACATTGGACTTAAACTGTATTTTAGACCTAATAGATTGCTATGATTTCAAAGCCCCCTCCAAAACTCATGTTGAAATTTAATTGCCATTGTAACAGTATCGAGAGTAGGGGCCTTTAAGATGTGATTAGGCCATGAAAACTCCACCCACATGTGTGGGTTTAATGCCTTTAAAAAGAGGGCTTTTGAGAGTGAGTTCTTACTCCCTTGTTCGTCTGCTTTCCACCATGTGATGATGAAGCAATAAGGCCCTCACCAGATCTGAGCCCCTCAACCTTGAATTTCTCAGCCTCCAGAACTATAAGAAGTAAATATCTGTTTTTAAATAGATTACCCAGTATCAGATATTTTGTTATAGCAGCAGAAAACTGACTAAGACAGAAAATTGGTACAGACAATTTTATGTCATCAAAGTTAAGTTGTTATCAGCTAAAAATACCGTTATAAGGTTTTTTATGTAAGGCTTGTGGTAACCACAAAGCAGTGTATTTTATGTAAGCCTTGAGGTAACCCAAAAGCAAAATCCTATAGTACATACCCAAAAGATAAAAAGTAATGAATCACAGCATACTACTAGAGAAAATTATTTAATTGTGAAGGAATACATCAAGATATGAAGAAAGAAATAAAGAATCTGCAAAACAACAAGAAAAAAATTGACAAGAGAGCAGCTGGCAATATGGCCAAATAGGAAGAGCTCCGGTCTGCAGCTCCCAGCAAGATCAACACAGTAGGCGGGTGATTTCTGCATTTCCAACAGAGGTACTAGGCTCATCTCATTGGGACTGGTTAGACAGTGGGTGCAGCCTACGTAGGGTGAGCAGAAGCAGGGTGGGGCATTGCCTCACCCAGGAAGCACAAGAGGTCAGGGAACTCTCTCCCCTAGCAAAGGGAAGCAACGAGGGACTGTGCCTTGGGGAAGAGTGCACTCCTGCCTAGATACTACACTTTTCCCATGGTCTTCAAACCCACAGACCAGGAGATTCCCTCAAGTCCCTACACCACCAGGGCCCTGGGTTTCAAGCACAAAACTGGGTGGCTCTTTGGGCAGACTCTGAGCTAGCTGCAAGAGTTTTTTTTTTTTTTTTTCGTACACCAGTGGCTCCTGGAATGCCAGCAGGACAGAACCGTTCACTCCCCTGGAAAGGGGGCTGAAGCCAGGGAGCCAAGTGGTCTAGCTCAGTGGATCCCACAGCCATGGAGCCCAGCAAGCTAAGATCCACTGGCTTGAAATTCTCCCTGCCAGCACAGCAGTCTGAAGTCAACCTGGGACACTCGAGCTTGGTGGGGGAAGGGGCATCCACCATTATTGAGGCTTGAGTAGGCAGTTTTCCCATCACAGTGTAAACAAAGGCACCAGGAAGTTCAAACTGGACTAAGCCCACCACAGCTCAGCAAAGCCTCTCTAGATTCCTGCTCTCTCAGCAGGGCATCTCTGAAAGAAAGGCAGCAGCCCCAGTCAAGGACTTATAGATAAAACTATCTATAAGTTTATCAAAAAGTTTATTTAAAAGTTCCTGGCTGCTGGCTCTGAAGAGAGCAGCAGATCTCCCAGCATAGTGCTCAAGGTCTGCTAAGGGACAGACTGCCTCCTGAAGTAGGTCCCTGACCCTTGTACCTCCTGACTGGGAGACACTTCACAGCAGGGATCGACAGACACCTTACACAGGAGAGCTTGGGCTGGCATTTTGCAGGTGCCCCTCTGGGAAGAAGCTTCCAGAGGAAGGAACAGGCAGCAATCTTCACTGTTCTGCAGCCTCTGCGAGTGATAGCCAGGCAAACAGGGTCTGCTGTGGACCTCCAGCAAACTCCAGCAGACCTGCAGCAGAGGGGCCTGACTGTTAGAAGGAAAACTAACAAACAGAAAGGAATAGTGTCAACATCAACAAAAAGGACCTCCACACAGAAACCCCATCTGATGGTCATCAACATCAAAGATCAAAGGTAGATAAATCCATGAAGGTGAGGAAAAACCAGTGCAAAAAGGCTGAAAATTCCTAAAACCAGAACAACTCTTCTCCTCCAAAGGATCACAACTCCTCACCAGTAAGGGAAAAACTGGACGGAGAATGAGCTTGACAAATTCACAGAAGTAGGCTTCAGAAGGTGGGTAATAACAAATTCCTCCAAGCTAAAGGAGCATGTTCTAACCCAATGCAAGAAAGCTAAGAACCTTGAAAAAAGGTTAGAGGAATTACTAACTAGAATAACCAGTTTAGAGAAGAACATAAATGACCCGATGGAGCTGAAAAACACAGGACAAGAACTTCGTGAAGCATATACAAGTATCAGTAGCCGAATGGATCAAGAGGAAGAAAGGATATCAGAGATTGAAAATCAACTGAATGAAATAAAGCATGAAGACAAGATTAGAGAAAACAGAATGAAAAGGAACAAACAAAGCCTCCAAGAAATACGGGACTATGTGAAAAAACCAAACCTACATTTGATTGGTGTACCCGAAAGTGACAGGGAGATTGGAACCAAGTTGGAAAACACTCTTCAGGATATTATCCAGGAGAACTTTCCTAACCTAGCAAGACAGACCAACATTGAAATTCAGGAAATACAGAACACACCACTAAGATATTCCTTGAGAAGAACAACCCCAAGACACATAATCGTCAGATTCATCAAGGTTGAAACGAAGGAAAAAAATATTAAGGGCAGCCAGAGAGAAAGGTCGGGTTACCCACAAAGGGAAGCCCATCAGACTAACAGCAGATCTCTCTGCAGAAACCCTACAAGCCAGAAGAGACTGGGGGCCAATATTCAACATTCTTAAAGAAAAAAATTTTCAACCCAGAGTTTCATATCCAGTCAAATTAAGCTTCAAAAGTGAAGGAGAAATAAAATCCTTTACAGACAAGCAAATGCTGAGAGATTTTGTCACCACCAGGCCTGCCTTACAAGAGCTCCTGAAGGAAGCACTAAATATGGAAAGGAAAAAGCAGTACCAGCCACTGCAAAAACATACCAAATTGTAAAGACCATCGACACTATGAAGAAACTGCATCAACTAACAGGCAAAATAACCAGCTAGCATCCTAATGACAGGATCAAATTCACACATAACAATATTAACCTTAAATGTAAATGGGCTAAATGCCCCAATTAAAAGACACAGACTGGCAAATTGGATAAAGAGTCAAGACCCATTAGTGTGTTGTATTCAGGAGACCCATCTCACATGCAAAGACTCACATAGGCTCAAAATAAAGGGATGGAGGAATATTTACCAAGAAGATGGAAAGCAGAAAAAAGCAGGGGTTGCAATCCTAGTCTCTGATTAAACACACAATAAACCAACAAAGATAAAAAAAAAAAAAGACAAAGAAGGACATTACATAATGGTAAAGGGATCAATGCAACAAGAAGAGCTAACTATCCTAAATATATATACACCCAATACAGGAGCACCCAGACTCATAAAGCAAGTTCTTAGAGACCTACAAAGAGACTTAGACTCCCACACAATAATAGTGGGAGACTTTAACAACCCACTGTCAATATTAGACAGATCAATGAGACAGAAAATTAACAAGGATAGTCAGGACTTGAACTCAGCTCTGGACCAAGCAGAACTAATAGACATCTACAGAACTCTCCACCCCAAATCAACAGAATATACATTCTTCTCAGCACCACATCGCACTCATTCTAAAATTGACCACATAATTGGAAGTAAAACACTCCTTAGCAAATGCAAAAGAAGAGAAATCATATCAAACAGTCTCTTAGACCACAGTGCAATCAAATTAGAATCCAAGATTAAGAAACTCACTCAAAACCGCACAACTACATAAAAAATGAATAACCTGTTCCGGAATGATTACTGGGTAAATAACAAAATTAAGGCAGAAATAAATAAGTTCTTTGAAACCAATGAGAACAAATGGAGAATTGAAATATAAATAAGTTGATTTATTTCTTTAAATAAATAGTTATACGCACACGCACACACACACATGCGCGCACGCACACACACACACTCTTTTCTTTTTTGAGACCAAGTCTCGCTGTGCATCAGGCTGGAGTACAGTGGCACAATCTCGGCTCACTGCATCCTCTGCCTCCCAGGTTCAAGCAATTCTCTTGCCTCAGCCCCCCAAGTAGCTGGGATTACAGGCACACACCACCACGCCCAGCTAATTTTTGTATTTTTAATAGAGATGGGGTTTCGCCATGTTGCCACGTTGTTCTCAAACTCCTGACCTCAAGTGATCTGCTGGCCTTGGCCTCCCAAAAATGCTGTGATTACAGGTGTGAGCCACCGTGCCCAGCCAATAAATAGGTATGTTTTAGCAAGATGTAGATTGAGATTCCTATTGAGATGTAAAATTGCAGTATGACACAATACGTACCTCAGACGAAAGCTTTAGTTCTTTCTCCAGTGGGTCTTGAAGGTGGCAAGAAACATGTATTATGAAATAAATACTCCAGTTCAGTGTCTCTGATTATTCAGATGGAATGTAAATGTGTGGGAAATTGATGGGCTTGGGGAAAAGTGATTATAAGAAGTTAGGAGTATATATAAAGAAATGAAGAGCTGGCAGTAGGACGTAATAGGTTTTGTAACTTTCCTCACTTAGAAAGGGTGTAGGATTGGTTTTAGAGTTTCCAGCAGCCCCAGTTTTAAGGGATGTGTCAGAAGAACCAGCTTGCATCTTGTACTCCATGATTTACACTGGTTAGCAGTGCTAACCAGAAAGATCCAAGGACCAGAAAATTCAACTCAAGATCCTCCTGAAGATTATATACGTTCATCCTCGTATAGACCAATGCCTGATGTCAAAATGGCATTGGCTGGTATAGAAAATGCAGGGTTGAAATTCATAATGACTCTGAAAAAGGAGACCCTGTATGGACAAGTGAATGAAAATTTATAAGCTCTTTGAGTAGTATATTTAATTCACACACTTCCTCTGGAAATTGGTT
This sequence comes from Pan paniscus, assembly GCF_029289425.2. Classification (NCBI taxonomy): domain Eukaryota; kingdom Metazoa; phylum Chordata; class Mammalia; order Primates; family Hominidae; genus Pan; species Pan paniscus. The sequence goes on from NC_073272.2 coordinate 131,086,279, forward strand.
TGAGGGTTTGAGGTCATGGATATTTAGGTTTTAATTTGTAGGGCTTAAAAGTGAACCCCTCAAGCCAAAATAATTTCCATGTGATTCAGCCTAATGTAAACCCTGGTTCAGAAAGCAATACACTAAATATCAAAGAATTATAATATCTAGTGAATATGTATGAACAGAAACCAGGACAATATGAGTGAGAGTAAAGTGTTAAGATCAGGAGATGGCAGAATGTAAGTCCAGATATAAGAATTCATTGCCATTGGAGAATTTACCTAGGAATAGGAATATTTTTTAACTTTTACTTTGACGTAATTTCACACTTAACATGGGTTGGAAAATGGTACAGAGAATCTCCAGATTCCCAATATGTTAGAATGTTAATGTTTTTACCACATTGCTTTATCATTTACCCTCTCTCTTCCTCTCTATTCCTCCTTTCCTCCCTCTTTCTTTCCCTACACACACATGCACATTAATTTTTCTTAACTGCCTGAGATTAAGTTGGAGACATAATACCATTTAACCCTAAATACTTCAGTGTATATTTCCTAAAATCAAAGTCATTCTCTTACACAATTATAGCACAATTAAAACAAAATGAGAATATTAACATTAATACAATGTTTTTAGTAAATCTATTCACCTTAACCAGGGTTAATCAGTTGTCCTAATAATCAATTGCTCCTTTACACTAAAAGAAAATCATGGGTCAAAAGTTGCATAAAGTTATCACATTCATTTAGCATACTTAACTGAAATTTAACATTCCGGCAAGGCTACCTAGAGCCAGTGCTAATATTTGCTTGGGATGGCTCCGTGAAGGTTGATAGCCTACTGTAACCCAGGTAGAGATACCCGAACTGTCTTGACATAGTACAAAAAAGTAAGTTTAAGGGATTAGCATTGAATTACAGTGCAAGACGTGAAAACCCATCAACTGACTGTACATCCATGTATACAAGGAGCAACGAAAGGCACTCTATTAAGTAATGTGCTTGTGATGGAAACACTAGTATCTTTGAGAGGCTTAGCAGTGGCTGCTGTCTGTAGATTGGGGTCAATGCTCTATTTTTCCATGGAACTGGGCTGTATAATATCAATGTGGATGTTGAGATTCTGGAATGCCAGAATCTCAGAGGCCACATGGCAACACTGAGCCCTTAACCATAATTAATATGATGTGCAGCAAGGCTGGAATGGAAATCACAATGTCTTACTGCCCAGGAATCTATGACAACTGAAAACAGGCCATGGTGTTCTCAGGGGTAAGATAGATGGGTAGTTAACTAGCTATTGTTCAATTTTATTATGATTAAAAACTAGCTCTTGGTTATCAGAAGGTTGATATCAGATGCCACATGCAAAATTGCTCTTCTTCATGCAGTTTCTAGATCTGAGTCAGTCCACAGACCCAAAATCCATTGATTCAAGTTGATGTTGGGTCACTTCAAGTATAAACAGTGAGTATTCCTTTGATGTTTCCCCCAATGAGGGCTTCAGCCATTTTCCAAGTTAACTGTATGCTTTGTATGCTGTGGAAAAGGGAATATTCAGACTTCTCTAGAAATATATATATACATTTTTTTTTTGAGACAAGGTCTAGCTCCATCACCCAGTCTGGAATGCAGTGGCGCTATCTCAGCTCACTGCAACCTCTGCCTCCCAGGATCAAATGGTCCTCCCGCCTCAGCCTCAAGTATCTGGGACTCGAGTTGCACACCTCAAGTCTGGGATATAGTGCACACCTCGAGTCTGGGACATAGTGTTGCACACCACTATGCCCAGCTAATGTTTGTATTTTTTGTAGAGACAAGGTTTCACCATGATGCCCAGGCTGGTCTCAAACCCCTGAGCTCAAGCAATCCACCCATCTTAGCCTCCCAAAGTGGTGGGATTACAGGAGTGAGCCACCGCACCCAGCCTAGAAATATTATATATAAGATCTGAACCGACACTATGACAGAGAATCTGAAAAGCATTTTCCTTTGATTAGTGTGGAGGATCATGGAATCCAGGTAAGAAATGGAGTTTTGGCTCAAGCCCATCTCATAAGGGGTCAAATGGATCCCCACATCTGCACTGTGGCTCTTTCTCTGGTCTTTGAGTGTATAATTGAAATGCACATTCTCAAATGCTGGAAATCTTCTCTCATTATTTTCCTGACCTGTGAATTAAGGACTATTATAATAGGAACAACCACGTGAAAGCTCCCCAAACCTCCAGAAATCTAAATCAGGAGAAATATCACATTGCTAGAGGCACTGCAAAACTTAGTCTCCCCATCAAAAATTTAAAAGATGTAAGGCTAGTGGACCCGATCACATCTTTCTGAGTGCCCTCTACAAAATCAGGTAGTTCATGCCTCATGAGAGTGGACTACTATAAACTTAACAAATTGAAGTCCTGATTGAAGTTGCTATTCTGGTTGTAGTATTTTTATGAAAGATGAAAGCAGTTCAACAAAATTGTACGCACTTAATATAATGCTATTGATTTGGCAGAATACTTTTTTCTTGATGCACATCAGCAGGAAACATTGAAAGCCATTCACTTTTGCATGTCAGAGATAGCAGAGTATATACCTTCTCTTGCCTGAATGCTATGTTAACTCTTTATTTGACATAATATCATCCATTAGGACATTGAATATTTTGAAATTCCTCAGAATATCATTCTGATCTGCTTCATGTTAATTGAACCTGTTGAACTAGAAGTGACAAATATCCTAGATGCCTCAGTAAGATACATGTATACCAAAAGATGGGAGATAAATTCTATATTTCTCGATCTGCTATATTGTTGAAATTTTTAGGGATTTGCTTGTATGCCAAAAAGGAGGTAAATAAACTTCATAAAGATCCATGGGTCTGTCATATTGGTGAAGTTTTGGCAGGATGGTCTTGGATGATACTGTGACATTTTTCTAAAGTAAGGAACAAGTTGTTGCTCCTTATCACTCTCACGACCAACAGAGAGGAACATTTATTTGGCCTCAAAAGGAAAGTCACAAGACAGCCCTCCAGGACTGGAGAAAGAACATGCCCTCCTTGGTAGGGAATTACTCTGTTTGCAGACATTTTCTGCTTTGTTAATATATCCTAGTCCCAGCTACACGGGAGGCTGAAGTAGGAGAATCACTTGAACCCGGGAGGTGGAGGTTGCAGTGAGCCGAGATCGCACCACTTCCCAACATCGCACCTGTTGCCGAGATCGCACCTGTTGCCAGGCACTCCAGCCTGGGCAACAGAGCAAGACTCTGTCTCAAAATATATATAATATATATAAAATATATATATAATATATATTAATATATATTATATAAAATATATATAATATATATTAATATATAATATATAAAATATATAATATATATTAATATATAATATATAAAATATTTATTAAATATTTTATATATTTTATATTTATATATAATATATTTAAATTATTAAATTAGAATATAATATATTTTAATATATTATATTTATTATATATTATATATAATATATAATTTAATATAATTAAATAATAATTTAATATATTAAATTAAAATATAATATATATAAAATATATAATTCATAATATATATTATATATAAATATATACTATATATATAATATATGTTAAATATTTAAGAGTCTGTCTGAACATAACAACATGGATTCTTTTTCAACAAGGTTAATCCTTCTGCAATTGCTGAATGTCCCAATCCTCCAGTAGTGGAGACAGACAATAAATCTCCAACATGGAACCTTACTTGCCAGACACCTGGTAGAATTTCAATTACATCAGACTCCTTTCAATTTTGGAAGAGCAGCAACTCATCTTTATCTGAATTGATACATACTGAGATATGTGTTTGCCTTCTTTGTCTGCAAAACCCACATCATCCCCACAATACAAGGGCTTAGAAAATGCCTAATCTTATTGACATTAAATTGTACACAATAATTTACTGTACCAAAAGGCCCATTATATTGCAAAGGAGGTGCAACAATGGGCTCATGAACAAGAGAATTCCTGGACTTACCATATCACTCAGAATCAGCAAGCTGAAAAGAATGGTGGACTGGGAGGAGGAGCCAAGATGGCCGAATAGGAACAGCTCTGGTCTACAGCTTCCAGCGTGAGCGACGCAGAAGACGGGTGATTTCTGCATTTCCATCTGAGGTACCGGGTGCATCTCACTAGGGAGTGCTAGACAGTGGGCGCAGGTCAGTGGGTGCGCGCACCGTGTGCGAGCCGAAGCCGGGCAAGGCATTGCCTCACTTGGGAAGCGCAAGGGGTCAGGGAGTTCCCTTTCCGAGTCAAAGAAAGGGGTGACGGACGCACCTGGAAAATCGGGTCACTCCCACCAGAATACTGCGCTTTTCCGACCGGCTTAAAAAACAGCGCACCACAAGATTATGTCCCGCACCTGGCTCGGAGGGTCCTACGCCCACGGAGTCTCGCTGATTGCTAGCACAGCAGTCTGAGATCAAACTGCAAGGTGGCAGTGAGGCTGGGGGAGGGGCGCCCGCCATTGCCCAGGCTTGCTTAGGTAAACAAAGCAGCCGGGAAGCTCGAACTGGGTGGAGCCCACCACAGCTCAAGGAGGCCTGCCTGCCTCTGTAGGCTCCACCTCTGGGGGCAGGGCACAGACAAACAAAAAGACAGCAGTAACCTCTGCCGACTGAAATGTCCCTGTCTGACAGCTTTGAAGAGAGCAGTGGTTCTCCCAGCACGCAGCTGGAGATCTGAGAACGGGCAGACTGCCTCCTCAAGTGGGTCCCTGACCCCTGACCCCCGAGCAGCCTAACTGAGAGGCACCCCCCAGCAGGGGCATACTGACACCTCACACGGCAGGGTACTCCAACAGACCTGCAGCTGAGGGTCCTGTCTGTTAGAAGGAAAACTAACAAACAGAAAGGACATCCACACCAAAAACCCATCTGTACATCACCATCATCAAAGACCAAAAATAGATAAAACCACAAAGATGGGGAAAAAACAGAACAGAAAAACTGGAAATTCTAAAAAGCAGAGCGCCTCTCCTCCTCCAAAGGAACGCAGTTCCTCACCAGCAATGGAACAAAGCTGGACGGAGAATGACTTTGACGAGCTGAGAGAAGAAGGCTTCAGACGATCAAATTACTCTGAGCTACGAGAGGACATTCAAACCAAAGGCAAAGAAGTTGAAAACTTTGAAAAGAATTTAGAATAATGTATAACTAGAATAACCAATACAGAGAAGTGCTTAAAGGAGCTGATGGAGCTGAAAACCAAGGCTCGAGAACTACGTGAAGAATGCAGAAGCCTCAGGAGCCGATGCGATCAACTGGAAGAAAGGGTATCAGCAATGGAAGATGAAATGAATGAAATGAAGCGAGAAGGGAAGTTTAGAGAAAAAAGAATAAAAAGAAATGAGCAAAGCCTCCAAGAAATATAGGACTATGTGAAAAGACCAAATCTATGTCTGATTGGTGTACCTGAAAGTGATGGGGAGAATGGAACCAAGTTGGAAAACACTCTGCAGGATATTATCCAGGAGAACTTCCCCAATCTAGCAAGGCAGGCCAACATTCAGATTCAGGAAATACAGAGAATGCCACAAAGATACTCCTCGAGAAGAGCAACTCCAAGACACATAATTGTCAGATTCACCAAAGTTGAAATGAAGGAAAAAATGTTAAGGGCAGCCAGAGAGAAAGGTCGGGTTACCCTCAAAGGGAAGCCCATCAGACTAACAGCGGATCTCTCGGCAGAAACCCTACAAGCCAGAAGAGAGTGGGGGCCAATATTCAACATTCTTAAAGAAAAGAATTTTCAACCCAGAATTTCATATCCAGCCAAACTCAGCTTCATAAGTGAAGGAGAAATAAAATACTTTACAGACAAGCAAATGCTGAGAGATTTTGTCACCACCAGGCCTGCCCTAAAAGAGCTCCTGAAGGAAGCACTAAACATGGAAAGGAACAACCGGTACCAGCCGCGGCAAAATCATGCCAAAATGTAAAGACCATCAAGACTAGGAAGAAACTGCATCAACTAATGAGCAAAATAACCAGCTAACATCATAATGACAGGATCAAATTCACACATAACAATATTAACTTTAAATGTAAATGGATTAAATGCTCCAATTAAAAGACACAGACTGGCAAATTGGATAAAGAGTCAAGACCCATCAGTGTGCTGTATTCAGCAAACCCATCTCACGTGCAGAGACACACATAGGCTCAAAATAAAAGGATGGAGGAAGATCTACCAAGCAAATGGAAAACAAAAAAAGGCAGGGGTTGCAATCCTAGTCTCTGATAAAACAGACTTTAAACCAACAAAGATCAAAAGAGACAAAGAAGGCCATTACACAATGGTAAAGGGATCAATTCAACAAGAAGAGCTAACTATCCTAAATATATATGCACCCAATACAGGAGCACCCAGATTCATAAAGCAAGTCCTGAGTGACCTACAAAGAGACGTAGACTCCCACACATTAATAATGGGAGACTTTAACACCCCACTGTCAACATTAGACAGATCAACGAGACAGAAAGTCAACAAGGATACCCAGGAATTGAACTCAGCTCTGCACCAAGCGGACCTAATAGACATCTAGAGAACTCTCCACCCCAAATCAACAGAATATACATTTTTTTCAGCACCACACCACACCTATTCCAAAATTGACCACATACTTGGAAGTAAAGCTCTCCTCAGCAAATGTAAAAGAACAGAGATTATAACAAACTATCTCTCAGACCACAGTGCAATCAAACTAGAACTCAGGATTAAGAATCTCACTCAAAACCGCTCAACTACATGGAAACTGAACAACCTGCTCCTCAGTGACTACTGGGTACATAACGAAATGAAGGCAGAAATAAAGATGTTCTTTGAAACCAATGAGAACAAAGACACAACATACCAGAATCTCTGGGACACATTCAAAGCAGTGTGTAGAGGGAAATTTATAGCACTGAATGCCCACAAGAGAAAGCAGGAAAGATCCAAAATTGACACCCTAACATCACAATTAAAAGAACTAGAGAAGCAAGAGCAAACACATTCAAAAGCTAGCAGAAGGCAAGAAATAACTAAAATCAGAGCAGAACTAAAGGAAATAGAGGCACAAAAAAACCCTTCAAAAAATTAATGAATCCAGGAGCTGGTTTTTTGAAAGGATCAACAAAATTGATAGACTGCTAGCAAGACTAATAAAGAAAAAAAGAGAGAAGAATCAAATAGACACAATAAAAAATGATAAAGGGGATATCACCACCGATCCCACAGAAATACAAACTACCATCAGAGAATACTACAAACACCTCTACGCAAGTAAACTAGAAAATCTAGAAGAAATGGATAAATTCCTCAACACATACACTCTCCCAAGACTAAACCAGGAAGAAGTTGAATCTCTGAATAGACCAACAACAGGATCTGAAATGTGGCAATAATCAATAGCTTACCAACCAAAAAGAGTCCAGGACCAGATGGATTCACAGCCGAATTCTATCAGAGGTACAAGGAGGAACTGGTACCATTCCTTCTGAAACTATTCCAATCAATAGAAAAAGAGGGAATCCTCCCTAACTCATTTTATGAGGCCAGCATCATTCTGATACCAAAGCTGGGCAGAGACACAACCAAAAAAGAGAATTTTAGACCAATATTCTTGATAAACATTGATGCAAAAATCCTCAATAAAATACTGGCAAAACGAATCCAGCAGCACATCAAAAAGCTTATCCACCATGATCAAGTGGGCTTCATCCCTGGGATGCAAGGCTGGTTCAATATATGCAAATCAATAAATGTAATCCAGCATATAAACAGAGCCAAAGACAAAAACCACATGATTATCTCAATAGATGCAGAAAAAGCCTTTGACAAAATTCAACAACACTTCATGCTAAAAACTCTCAATAAATTAGGTATTGATGGGACATATTTCAAAATAATAAGAGCTATCTATGACAAACACACAGCTAATATCATAATGAATGGGCAAAAACTGGAGAAGCATTCCCTTTGAAAACGGGCACAAGACAGGGATGCCCTCTCTCACCACTCCTATTCAACATAGTGTTGGAAGTGCTGGCCAGGGCAATTAGGCAAGAGAAGGAAATAAAGGGTATTCAATTAGGAAAACAGGAAGTCAAATTGTCCCTGTTTGCAGATGACATGATTGTATATCTAGAAAACCCCATTGTCTCAGCCCAAAATCTCGTTAAGCTGATAAGCAACTTAAAGCAAAGTCTCAGGATACAAAATCAATGTACAAAAATCACAAGCATTCTTGTACACCAACAACAGACAAACAGAGAGCCAAATCATGAGTGAACTCCCATTCACAATTGCTTCAAAGAGAATAAAATACCTAGGAATCCAACTTACAAGGGACGTGAAGGACCTCTTCAAGGAGAACTACAAACCACTGCTCAAGGAAATAAAAGAGGATACAAACAAATGGAAGAACATTCCATGCTCATGGGTAGGAAGAATCAATATCGTGAAAATGGCCATACTGCCCATGGTAATTTACAGATTCAATGCCATCCCCATCAAGCTACCAATGACTTTCTTCACAGAATTGGAAAAAAGTACTTTAAAGTTCATATGGAACCAAAAAAGAGCCCGCATCACCAAGGCAATCCTAAGCCAAAAGAACAAAGCTGGAGGCATCACACTACCTGACTTGAAACTATACTACAAGGCTACAGTAACCAAAACAGCACGGTACTGGTACTAAAATAGAGATATAGATCAATGGAACAGAACAGAGCCCTCAGAAATAACGCCGCATATCTACAACTATCTGATCTTTGACAAACCTGAGAAAAACAAGCAATGGGGAAAGGATTCCCTATTTAATAGATGGTGCTGGGAAAACTGGCTAGCCATATGTAGAAAGCTGCAACTGGATCCCTTCCTTACACCTTATACAAAAATCAATTCAAGATGGATTAAAGACTTAAATGTTAGACCTAAAACCATAAAAACCCTAGAGAAAAACCTAGGCATTACCATTCAGGACATAGGCACGGGCAAGGACTTCATGTCTAAAACACCAAAAGCAATGGCAACAAAAGCCAAAATTGACAAATGGGATCTAATTAAACTAAAGAGCTTCTGCACAGCAAAAGAAACTACCATCAGAGTGAACAGGCAACCTACAAAATGGGAGAAAATTTTCGCAACCTACTCATCTGACAAAGGGCTAATATCCAGAATCTACAATGAACTCAAACAAATTTACAAGAAAAAAACAAACAACCCCATCAAAAAGTGGGTGAAGGACATGAACAGACACTTCTCAAAAGAAGACATTTATGCAGCCAAAAAACACATGAAAAAATGCTCATCATCACTGGCCATCAGAGAAATGCAAATCAAAACCACAATGAGATACCATCTCACACCAGTTAGAATGGCAATCATTAAAAAGTCAGGAAACAACAGGTGCTGGAGAGGTTGTGGAGAAATAGGAACAATTTTACACTGTTGGTGGGACTGTAAACTAGTTCAACCATTGTGGAAGTCAGTGTGGCGATTCCTCAGGGATCTAGAACTAGAAATACCATTTGACCCAGCCATCCCATTACTGGGTATATACCCAAAGGACTCTAAATTATGCTGCTATAAAGACACATGCACACATATGTTTATTGCGGCACTATTCACAATAGCAAAGACTTGGAACCAACCCAAATGTCCAACAATGATAGACTGGATTAAGAAAATGTGGCACATATACACCCTGGAATACTATGCAGCCATAAAAAATGAGTTCATGTCCTTTGTAGGGACATGGATGGAATTGGAAATCATCATTCTCAGTAAACTATCGCAAGAACAAAAAACCAAACACCACATATTCTCACTCATAGGTGGGAATTGAACAATGAGATCACATGGACACAGGAAGGGGAATATCACATTCTGGGGACTGTTGTGGGGAGGGGGGAGGGGGGAGGGATAGCATTGGGAGATATACCTAATGCTAGATGACAAGTTAGTGGGTGCAGCACACCAGCATGGCACATGTATACATATGTAACTAACCTGCACAATGTGCACATGTACCCTAAAACTTAAAACATAATTAAAACAAAAAAAGTTTTAAGTAACAATACCTATTCTAGGCTCCCTAGAAATGGAAAAAAAAAATTTCAGAGAATAGAAAAGCTTTATAGCTTTCTCTTGGCACAGATTAAATACATTAAAATAAACAAATAAAAAAAGGCCGTTAGGGGAAGGGTACATTTAAAAAAAAAAAAAAAGAATGGTGGACTGATGTGTTGAAGTCTTAGTTAAGGTACCAGCTCAGTCATAATATCTTGTGATGTAGTATAATTACCAAAACTGTAGCCAATATATGCTGTTTTCCCGCATAGCTAAAAAACTGAGGTCCATATAACCCCAATGATTGTCACTGCAGTGACCCACTTTTGGAATTTGGGCTTCCTCATTCCTGCAAACATAGGCTATGGTGGATTTGAGATACTGGTTTTAAGAGTGAGAGGTCCAGGACGGGCGCAGTGGCTCATGCCTGTAATCCCAGCACTTTGGGAGGCTGAGGCGGGCAGATCACCTGAGATCAGGAGTTCAAGACAAGCCTGGCCAACATGGCGAAACCCTGTCTCTACTAAAAATACAAAAATTAGCTGGGTGTGGTGGTGTCCACCTGTAATCCCAGCTACTCGGGCGGCTGAAGCAGAAGAATCGCTTGAACTCAGGAGGCGGAGATTGCAATGAGCCGAGATCGTACCACTGCACTCCAGCCTGGGCAAAAGAACAAGACTCCATCTCAAACAAACAAACAAAGGAAGAGTGGGAGGTCCACTTCCACCTGATGACACAGTAAATGCTTCAATGAACCAGAAGCCTCTATCACTATCTTGCAACTTTGAGCTCCTGATGCCTGTGGAATAACAAGCAAAGAAAAATTCCTATATTTACAGAGGTACTCACCCTCATTTCTGTCAGCAGTTAAAGTTGCTGCTACACACAGAGATAGGGAGGATTATGTTTGAAACTCAGGGGATCCACTGAAGCATTTCTTAGTGCGTCTATTTTCGGTGATAACTGTGAACATCCAATTTCACCAACCATGGCCCAAAAAGAGATAGGCAACTGAATGCTTAAACCCTTCTGGGATGATCCCACTAGACAAGTAACCTAAATTAGCCAAGGTGTTAGCTAATTGTGAGGAAAGCATAAAAATGGTAGTTGTAGCCGGGCGTGGTGGCTCATGCCTGTAATCCCAGCACTTTGGGAGGCTGAGGCAGGCGGATCACCTGAGGTCAAGAGTTCAAGACCAGCCTGGCCAACATGGAGAAACCCTGTCTCTACTGAAAATACAAAAATTAGCCAGGCATGGTGGCACATGACCGAGACTGAGGCAGGAGAATTGCTTGAACCTGGGAGGCGGAGGTTGCGGTGAGCCGAGATCGTGCCATTGCATTCCAGCCTGGGCAACAAAAGCAAAACTCCGTCAAAAAAAAAAAAAATGGTGGTTGTAGAGGGAGATGAGTAATATAAACTATGGTGCTGCAATGAGAACACATGGACACAGGAAGGGGAACATCATACACCGGGGCCTGTAGCGGGGTGGGGGGCAAGAGGAGGGAGAGCATTAGGACAAATACCTAATGCCTGTGGGGCTTAAAACCTAGATGACAGGTTGATGGGTGCAGCAAACCACCATGGCACATGTATACCTATGTAACAAACCTGCACATTCTGCACATGTATCCCAGAACTTAAAGTAAATTTTAAAAAATAAATATAAAAAATAAATATAAATATGTAAACAATATGGTTCTGGGACACAGTATAGTAACAGGAACTTTATGTTGGCATAATAATCCTCATTCAATAAGCCTTTTTAGGAGAGTGTAACTGGCCACCAATTTGAAGGATTGCTTCTTCATCCAAGAAAAGAAATGAGGACATGTTGTTCTCATAAAATGATGGCTCCAAATTATTGTATCAAGGGGTAGACTGCATCAGCCTGAATTTATACCCCTACTCTGTTTACACAAGAGGAGTCCTTGGCCTGCCAGACCCTTGGCTCCTTGCTCAAAAGAGATGTCTGGCTGTCACCACTATCACTTTGTCTCCAAATATCAACAACGCTCATGGCCTCTCCTGGGCTGAGATCCAAACTCCCTCCAGCAGATCCTTCTTTATGCAGCTTCAGCACAAGGTCTGGCTTTTCCACTTCTTCCAGCCTCAAATGAAGTGCCATTCCATACACTGCAGGATGTGACTTTCCGTGGATTACTGGAAATGGTGAGGTGAAACAATCTGGAAGTTCAAGAGAGTTAATCAGCTGAACCAAGGTATGGTGGTTTCACAGTGCTTATCTAGACATATCCAAGGCGACGGAGCAACCAACTATGTTTTCTCATGAAGCTGTAGAAATCTCTGTAATGTGCTACTTTATATTTTCTATCTCATCCCTTGCCACATTGCCATTTTCTGTCCACTCTAACTGCTCTGTAATTGCAGCCCTCAATAAACCCTTAGCACAAAGCTTTGCTTCAATCTCTGTTTTCTCAAAAAGTCAGGCAAAGTCACACTATGTCTCTTGATCATCAACACCATATTACATTTCCATAGGTCACAAGCCTGAAGATTGTTCCTAGATGCATCCCTCTCCTTTCTACTTTTATATCTACCTCCATCACCTACCCAGCAAAGTTTAAGCGCTGAAATATGATGCACAATGGCCTCTGCGATGCAGCTTCTATATCTCTTCAACCATTCCTCTTGGGGTTTTCCTCCTTATGTGGTTATCTCCAGCTACAGTGATCTACTTGCAGGATGTTATATGCCTCCGTCTATACCTTTTCCTCGTGATACCAAATTCACCCATCTCTGCTCACAGCATCCTCGGTGTTCCCTATGTTCACTTGGTTTAAAAAAAATGCAGCTGGGCGGGGTAGCTCACACCTGTAACCCCAGCACTTTGGGAGGCCAAGGCGGACAGATCACCTGAGGTCAGGAGTTCGAGACCAGCCTGACCAACATGGTGAAACCCAGTCTCTACTAAAAATACAAAAGTAGCCGGGCGTGGTGGCACATGCCTGTAATCCCAGCTAGTTGGCGGGGGGGGGGGGGGGGGGGCTGAGGCAGGAGAATTGCTTGAACCCAGGAGGCGGAGGTTGCAGTGAGCTGAGATCGCAACATTGCACTCCAGCCTTGGCAATAAGAGCGGGAGTCCATCTCAAAAAAATTAAAAAATGCTACACATCACTCAAAATGGAGCTCATGGGTCATATCCTCTATGAAGCTGTACCTAACACTCCTGCTAAATATATAAAATAAAAAAATACAGCTAACACTTATACAGTAGTCCTTACTCTGTGCCATGTACTGTCCTGAGGGCTTTGCATGGAATGTGCTTACTTAGTTGTTACCACAACCCCATAAATTTGGTACCATTACTATCTGCATTTCACAGATAAGGAAGCTGAGGTGCAGAGGATTTAGAACACATAGGTATTCTGGTGCAGATGCTCCTGGACTTACTTACCGTTGTAAATTGAAAATATCAGAAATCAAAATGCATTGAATACATCTAACCTACCGAACTCCATAGCATGCCCAGAACATTGACATTAATGTAACATTGGGAAAAATCATCTAACACGAAGCCTGTTTCATAATAAAATGTTAAATATCTCATATAGGGGTATGAGTTGTGTACCCTCATGATCACATTGCTGCCTGAGAGCCGCAGCTTGCTGCTCTGCGCAGCAGGGCAAGAATCTGGTACCGCATATCATTAGCCCGGGCAAAGGTCAAAATTCAAAATACGGTTTCCGCTAAATCCACTAAGTACGTATCACTTTTGCATCACCATAAAGTCAAAAAATCTTAAGTGAAATCATCGTAAATAGAGGACTATCTATATTTAAATGAACATCTATGCTCTTCTTAATCACCCTCTCTTGCCTCTCCATTACACTAGTCAGCCTGGCCGGTCATGCTGCCGTCTCTATGGTCTTCCATCAGAGCACTAACCATGTTTGCATCTCTTCTTTGTTCATATGTATGCCTCTTCAGTAGACTGAGTTGCTGGAGTTGAATATGTTGATATCATTACTGTGTGCCTAGCACAGAGCACAGGATCTAGTGCAGGGAAGGTATCTGATAAATGTTGGATAAATAAATGTTAATTAATCTGGTACAATCTTGAGAATGACAGAACTTAGACCTAAGTTTGTCATTTTACAAAACACTCTCCCAAGAGTTATCTTCTTTTGTCCTTTCTATATTTTGGTAAGACATTTATTCTTAGCAAGGATTGAATACAAATATTTGTACACAAATCCCTATGCTTTACCTAAGTGTATGTATTGGCTCCTCTGGTGGTCTCTCTGTGACATTAAGAGACACATTGGAAACAATTACAAATTTTCTCAATCTTCTGTCCCACAAGCTAGGTAAAACACCTATATCTGTGGAATTCTTTAGACAGATAGTCAGGCTTAGGCAGAATTTTATAGGCCCAAAATTATGTTTTATCAGAGTAGATACATTGCAACAGAAAATAAGATTAAACACGCCATCTAATGTAAAGAAAAATTATGAGTTGTACTGGCTAATATATACAAATGTACTGGGTCTCCAATAGTTAAAGAGAATAGTACTAAGCATTGCAAAAGTCCTTACTTTTAACGTTAAAGATCCTTCACCTCCCTCGGTAACCCTAGAGCAGAACCTTTTGAAATTACCCTTTGTAATCCTCTTAGCAGGATTTACTAACATTTAAATCTATTACCTATATCCTTCAGTTGAACTGTTTAAGCTCACTGAAAGTGTTATTATTTTTCACTCAGGCAACTTAATGGAATGGGCCAGAATTAAAATCATCGTCACAACTTGAAAATGTGAATGTCACATCCTGAAAATTACCATCTTTCACATAAACAAACAGTCGTGCAAACGTTGACTAAACTTCTAATATGTACTAGGCACTGTGCCTATCCAGATGGAAACAAAATAAACTCCATGTGCGTGAGGATGCTCTTTAACTCACCATTGTTTACACATAAATTAGCACTATGCTTGGCAAGTTGGAGACACTCAAAAATACTGACAGAATATATAAGTAAAATATGACAAATGCATTGTCCCTGCCCTTGAAAATATTGCAGTATACAATATTTGAGACACACGAGAACCTATCTTGAGCCCATGGGCAAGCTCATGCTCCACAATTGTGCATGAGCATGTGTGGAGCTGCAAGTCCACCTCAGGAAAGCTAATTAGTATAATGGGATGTGGAGAGCATGCGGTCATGATGGAACGTGTTAAGGGACACGTTCTTTTTAAGGGTTTTTTTTGTTTTGTTTTGTTTTGATTTGTTTTGTTTTGTTTTTGACGGAGTCTCACTCATTCGCCCAGGCTGGAGTGCAATGGTGCGATCTCGGCTCACTGCAACCTCTGCCTCCAGGGTTCAAGTGATTCTCCTGCCTCAGCCTCCCAGTAGCTGGGATTACAGGCACCCTCCACCACACCCAGCTAATTTTTTTGAATTTGTAGTAGAGACTGGGTTTCACCATGTTGGCCAGGTGGGCCTTGAACCCCTGACCTCAAAAGATTCACCCGCCTTGGCCTCACAAAGTGCAGGGATTACAGTCATGAGCCACCGTGCCCAGCCCGGGATTTCATTTCTTTAGTTTGTCCCTTTTGAGAAAAAAAATCAGGTTGTGGGATGTGGAAGCTGCTCGTTTGTGAAGAGTTCAGATCTTGCATCTTGTAGTTTGAGTCATTCTGTGAACTCTGTCACTCAGAGGGAGATCCTAGCACAGGGCCATGACATAGTAGGTGCTTTGTATGTATAGTGGAGTGAGGAAAATTGAGTTAAATGAAATAGCTGCCCTCAAACTCAGGAGTCAAAGAGGAAACGTCCAGGCAAGCTCTCTATCACCATCTTGTGGTCTCTACCAGCATCTTATGCTTGTACAGGACACCCAACCCCACATTACAGAGGGGAAAAGAGGTTTGGCAATAGTGTGGGGGCAGAAAAGGTCAGAAATGTTCTCTAAGGGCAGGACTGGCTCCCACTTTGGTGAATCTACCCAGGATTTGGTGGGTACACTGACCCACAAGCAAGGGCCTTAGGAGTCCATTCTCTGTTTACAAAGGCACATCTCTGGGATGGAGGTAGGCTGAGAAAGTGACTTATTCTGAGATACCTAGGTCATCCCAGGACTAGAAGAACACAGTCCAGGAAAGTTCCTGGCATGTCTTCCCAATGGCAAAGCTAAGCAACTGGGGTGAAGGTGAGAAATTGAGCGCCACATCACAACTGTGTGAAAACAAAAGGAGGCTCCTGATCTGGAAACGGCAAGATTAGGAGAACATGTGGTCCTGGTCCTGAAACAAAAGGGACATATTGTATAAAGACTTATTATCTCAATCCTGGAATGTTACATTTGCCCCACCTATTCATACACCTCAAAAAGACAGGGATGACATATTACATTTTGTTTATCCATTCATCAGCCATAAAAAGGAAGGAAGAAAAAATATTGATACATGCGATTACATAAGTGGACCTTGAAAACATCATGCTAAGTGGAAGAACTTAGAAACAAACTGCTACGTACTGTATGATTCCATTTAAGTGAAATACACAGAATAGGTAAGTTCATAAACACAGAAAATAGTGGTTGTCAGGGGCTGGGAGTAGGAGTCGGGAATGAGCAATAACTGTTTGATGGGTATGAAGTTTTCTTTTGAGGTGATGAAAATGTTCTGGAATGAGATAATGGTGATTGTTGCAAAGCTTTGTGAATATACTAAAAAAACCCCACTAAATTGTGCAGTCTAAAAGGCTGAACATTATCATATGTGATTTAGATGTCAATTTTTGGAAAAGATAAAAAAGAAAATGTAAGACAGATACAGGAAGGAAATTCCGGAGCAACATGAATATTGTGCACAATTCTCTGTGGCAGGTGAGCCATTGGGAAACCATGGAGCCTGTCACTAGTCATTATCAAGTAGTATCATATACTTGAGTGGGCACAAGATTTCCTAGGGAAAGCTTAGCTAGTGTCACCTGGGCAGCATTTTCTGCGTGGTATCTGATTCTGTGCTCCCAGGATCAAAGATTTATGCCAGAGGGGAAAGTTTTTGACCATGAATTGAGGGATGAGCTTCTACTGTCCCAGTTCCAGGAGAACACTACAACTCCAGAAATATACTGTTAAGGCCTATCTCAACCAGTGCATAGTAATAAAATCAACACTAAGACTTTGTAGAAAACTCAGACCAAAAAGCAGTTACCAACTGCCAGACATAGTTGATGACACCAGAGACACAGTCCATAGTCAAAACCTAGGAGCTCAAGATGGGAAATGCCAAGAAAAACAGATAATGACTGAGGCCTTACTCTGCAGGCCAAGATGACAAATTAGAATAGCTAACATACATTGGGTGCTTGGTTATGTGCCAGGCATTGTCATAAGTGTTTTAGAGATATTCATTTATTTCAGCCTCACAATAACCTCATGACATAGGTACGCTATGACAATCCTCATTGAGTACATAAGGAAACCTGAGCAGAGAGAGGTTAACTAACTAGCTCAAAGTCAAACCGCTACTAAGATGTGACACCAGTCCTCAGCTAAGCCTACAGTACTGTTAGTTGTTGGCATCAATTATGCTGAGGTCAAAAGAGCAGCTGAACCCCCAGTCCCCTACCACGTGGGGAGGGAGGCAGTAGGTACAAGAAACACGGGGACAGCCAAAGACAGTGACATCCCCAGCGCCTATGCTATCCATGTTATTAGTGGAAATGCTCAGTCACACTGTGCGATCTGGAAAGGGAGAGGACTGTAAAGGGAGGAGTATCCCAGGTGGCAGCAGAAAGTAGTTTCCAGCCTTCATTCCTTCTCACATTCCTGTGAGAGATATGGGGGCGCTGGTTGGTCCTGGGCCCTAATTTCACCCATTGAACAGGAAAAACAGCCCTGGAAGAGGTGACGGGTGCTGCCAAGACCTCTTTCGCCATCTCGTGGCCACTGGGACGTATGACACCCGACGCAGAACCTGCCAGGGGGGAAACTCCCAGGTGGGAGGCTGAGAGATGTGGGGAGCAGGGGCTCCTAACCCGGGGCTTGGTAGGGGAGGGGAGGGGAGGGGAGGTTCTGAGAAAGCAAAACTCCTAGAATCCTCTGTATCAGCAATTCTAGTGCATTTTCCCGCAGCTGCCATAAGATCCGCAGTGGGTTTTGGAACACACACAATGTAAGTGCCACAGCTGGAGGGTTGGGAAGTGGTGGCAAGAGAAGCCTGCTCCTGTTACGGGTGGCTCTGGCTGGGGGAACTCCACCCACGAGAACTTCTTGGTGGAGTTTAGGCCGTCTTGGCATGGAGAGGACAGGGGCGGCCCCTTCCCTGAGAGAATCCTGTTGAGCCCCTTACCTTTTGTTGGCCATCAGGGCCTGGCCTGGGGCCCCCGGAGTCCTCCTCCTGCCCAGTAGCCTGGGTTCCCTCTGAGACCAGGCCCAGCCCATCATGCTCTCCTTTCTGCCCTCTGGAGTAAGGCCCCGGTAGCCTGCCTGCTCCCCTCTCCATAGCTGCCACCTCCTACTCCACCCTGTGGGTTCAGCTGTCCCTCAGGAACATGGCTGCGAAGGGGGCCACAGCCAGCCCAGCTCCTCCCTTGCCTGGGACCCAGATGGCCGGCCCTGACCCTTCCTGATCATAAAGGCTTCACTGCGCTCCTGCTCTGGCAGGGAGGAATTCAGGGCACACACAGCCAACTGACACCTCCGGGGTCACAAACAGCAAAAATCCTTCCAGAGGGCTCACAGTCACCACCAATGGCCTACAGGTTCCTCCCGCCTTTTGACTCAGAGATGCCATGTGTAATCTCTCTATATTTCAGAATAGCAGCCCCCCACTTTGTTCCTGACCCCAATCCATCCTACTATGCACTGCTTATCTGAAGCAATATGTATTCCTTCTCAGCACAACCCTTATCTTCACACTTGCTTCCACCTCTCCTTCCACCCCTAACTTGACCTCTATCCCTGATTCCAACCTAATCCCTTACCCTATGTAAAATCGGTGCTTCCTATTATCAAGGAAATGAAAAGCAGACCTCTTCAACCCTCACAAAATTCTCAATCCATCCCATCCCTAACTATGATCCTAACACTCAGAATAATTGCAAAAATCCTGTGTTGTGGACACACCTGACCCTCGCTCACCCCATCTCTGACTCTCACTTGATCCCTGACTGCTACCAAGACCCCTTTCACCTATAGATCACTCTTTTTCTACATTCACGTGATTGCCAAAGCACACATCCCTGGTTTCATCCTGTCATTGGTCCTGACCATCTTTAACTGTCAGCAACTAGTAGACACACACCTAATCCTTTATCCTTTTTAATGCCAATGATTATGTCCTTATCAAGTAACATAAGTAATATTCCCAAACTTTAATCCGTCCCTAACCATCATCCTATTTAAAATTATTCTTTTTATTAAGTTATGGGGACACAACTTTGTTCCATAAATGGAAACAAGAAAAAAATCATTATTTTAGGAGAATGAGATGAGAGTTGAGGTTGTTTGTTTGTTTTTGAGATGGAGTTTCACTCTGTCGCCCAGGCTGGAGTGCAATGGTGATCTAGGCTCACTGCGACCTCCGCCTCCCCTCCCAGGTTCAAGCAATTCTCCTGCCTCAGCCTCCCCAGTAGGTGGGATTATAGGCACCCACCACCACGCCCGGCTAATTTTTATATTTTTAGTAGAGGTAGGGTTTCTCCATGTTGGCCAGGCTGGTCTGAAACTCCTGACCTCAGGTGATCCGCCAGCCTGGGCCTCTCAAAGTGCTGGAATTACAGGCATGAGCCACCATGCCCGGCCGAGAGTAGAGATTTTAATGAATGAGAGAGACAGAGAGAGTATGTGTAGGGGAGTTCACGCTTTCTTCCTCTCTCCTCCTTTCTCTACTGCCCAACTCATCCTCACCTTCTCTGCGAATTCTAACTGTCCTTTGTCATTTAGCACCCTCATCTTCCAAAGTCTGGCTGCAGAGGAGGTACAATAGCCACTCCCCACTCCCGCCCCCCTTTGAGACCCCAGATGGCCAGCACCTAGAAAGTTCTTATTTTGAGAATGTGACTATTGACCCTGCAGGACAACATTCTGAGCATAAAAGCACTATCAGATGCAGAAAAAAGGGTTTAAAAGAACCTAACAGAGGTCGCAAAACCAATATCTTGGGTCATAGGTTCCGTAGTTTCCAACTTCATTTTGATGGCAGGATAGTCCTGACCCAAAATCCCAGTGGTCTCTCGCATGCTCCTCTATTTCCCCTCCTCTCACCTTGCTGTCTTTTAAGAAATCAAGACTGGAAGATACATAGTAGTGAGAAGATGTCCAGGAGGTGCCCCCTTGATTCTGCGGTCTGGGAGGTCCTCCAGAAAGGGTGAACCTTCGTGCCCACCCACGCACCCCGGCTCCAACCCCATTTCCTAGGCCTCTGCCTTTCACTGAGGAATGATTTCCACTGGTTTCCTGTAAGGCCATGTCGCAGATACGGTTAGAACTTGTGTCTGGATCTCACTCTACTCTGCTTCTGGGGCCTGGCCTGACATGAAATGCTAATCTGGTCCGGCTTATGTTTATGTCAGTGAAGCCATCCTCATGAAGAGGACGTGCACATTAGACCACAGTGGGGTTTCTAGAACATGTCCTGTACCTACATAGGAGACACTATGGGTCAAGGTATCTTTGGTCCTAGATGCAGGGAATAGCAGACTCTTTCTGTAAAAGGCCTGATGGTGAATGATTTAAGCTATGCAAGCCACAGGTGGCCTCGGTCACATAGCCTCCATTTTTTCAAGCAAAGCTTTAAAAATGTAAAAATCACTCTTTCAGGCCTTACAAATACAAGTCACTGGCCACATCTGTTCTGTGAGTTAGCTTGCCAACCCCTGGCTTAGACATTCATTCTCACCTCTCAAATCCATCAAAGCCCTCCCTCCTCTCCTGGGCTTTCCATAGCACAAGTGCAGGTTTATAATGAATTTCCTCACCATGAGTACCTGAAAAGAGACTATGGAATTGAGTTTTGTGTACAGTGTGAGGGAGAAGTAAAGTTTCATTTGCACGCACGGATGCCCAGTAATCCCAAGACCACTCATTGAAAACTCAGTCATTTCCCCCAGAGAATTGAAATGCTGCAGCTGTCATATATCACATGTTTTATTTTAAAAGCTATGGCTTTCTCATCAGTGACTATGGAGGCTACAGGACAGTGTCACGTCCTCTTGAAAGTGCTGATGGGAAAAAAAATCAACCCAGAGTTCTCCATCCTTGAAAATATCTTCACAGATGAAGGTGAAATAGATGTTTTCAGACAAAAGACAACTAAGATTCTTTGTCACTGGTAGGCATGCAATAAAATAAATGCTATAGGACATTCTTCAGGTTGAAGAAAACTACATCAGAGGAAAATACAGATCTTCCAGAGCCAGAACATGTTCCAGAGTAAAGAACATCAGAAATTTTCAGTGTCTGAGAATGTACAAAAAAAAATTTCACTTAGTTCCTTTAAAATATACTTGAACGCTTAAAGCAAAAGTTCTAACATCATTTTGCTGTGTTTATAATGTATGTACATAAATTACAAATGACAATAATAGTATAAAGGACACTGAGGAATAGTAAAAGTATGTATATTGTTATAAAGATTTTACATTCTGTATGAGGTGGTAGAATATAAACTCTAAGTACATTATAAAAAGTTAAGGACACATTTCACCATGTTGGCCAGGATGGTCTCGATCTCCTGACCTTGTGATATGCCCGCCTTGGCCGCCCAAATTCCTGGGATTACAGGGGTGAGCCACCGGGTCTGGCCAGCTTCCCTACTTTATGAGGTTTTGGGACTCGGAATGGCTTCCTGGCTCCTCAGCTTGCAGATGGCCTATTGTGGCACTTCACCTTGTGACCGTGTGAGCCAATTCTCTTAATAAACTCCCCTTCATATATTCATCTATCCTGTTAGTTCTGTCCAACTAAAGAACCCTGACTAATAGATATGCCACATTTTGTTAATTCACACACCTGGCAATGGAAATTTGGATTTTTTTCCAGATCGAGGCTGCAATAAATAATGCTACTACAAATATTTGTGTATGTCTTTGTGCAGACATATATTTTCATTTCCCTTGGATAGTGTCACATTTAGAATGTGTCCCCCAAAATTCATATGTTGAAACGTAATCAACAGTATGATAGTATTGAGAGGTGGGGCCTTTAGGAAATAATTAAGTCACAAAAGAAGAGCCCCAGGGACAGAATTAGGGCCTTTATGAAATGATTTGAGGGAATGGGTTCATCCCTTCCTGTTGCTTCCACCATGTGAGGACACAGCATTTATCCCTTCCAGAAGATGCAGCAACAAGGCAACAGCTCGGAAGGTGAGAGACTGGACCCTCGCCTGATACCAAACCTGCCAGTATCTTGATCTGGAACTTTCCAGCCTCCAAAACTGTGAGAAATAAATTTCTATTGCTTATAAATTACCCAGTCTGTGGTATTTTGTTATAGAAGCATGAGTGGCTTAGGACAGGTAAATACCTTAAAGAAGACTAGCTGGGTCATATCCTGAGTTTATGTTTTCTTTTTAAAGAAATTGCTCATGCCTGTAATCCCAGCACTTTGGGACGCCAAGGCAGGCAGATCACTTGAGGTCCGGAGTTCGAGACCAGCCTGGCCAACATGGCGAAACCCCGTCTCTACTAAAAATACAAAATCTAGCCAGTCATGGTGGCGGGCGCCTGTAGTCCCAGCTACGTGGGAGGCTGAGACAGGAGAATTGGAAGGCTGAGACAGGAGAATCGCTCAAACCTGGGAGGTGGAGTTGCAGTGAGCCAAGATCATGCCATTGCACTCCAGCCTGGGCAACAGAGCAGTACTGTCTCAAAAAAGAAAGAAAGAAAGAAAGAGAGAGGGAGAGAGAGGTAGAGAGAGAGAGAGAGAGGGAGAGAGAGAGAGAGAGAGAGAGAAAGAGAGAAAGAAAGAAAGAAAGAAAAATAGTCAAGCTTTTTTCCAAAATGGTGAAAAAATTTTACATTCTCACTGGCATGTCTGAAATTTCCAGTGTCTCTACACCGTCAAAAATGTGAAAGTGTCTGGTTTTCTTATTATAGCCATTCTAATGAGTGTAGTTTTATCACCTTGTGGTTTCAATTTGCATTTTTTTAATGGCCAATGATGTTTGGGCATATTTTCATGTATTTTTATCCATGCATGTATCTTCTTTAGTAAAGTATCTATTAAATATTTGGCTCATTGTTATGAACTGAATGCCTCCTAAATTTGAATCTTGTAGCCTAATTCCCAATATGATGATATTTGGAGGTGAGCCTCTGGGAGTTAGTTCATGAGGGTAGAGCCCTCAGGAATGGGATTGGTGTCTGAGACGAGACATGACAAAGATTATCTCTCTCTTAGCCATGTGAGAATATAGTAAGATGGAAACTGTCTCTAAGTCAGGAAACAGGCCCTCACCAGACACCAGTTTTGCTGTCACCTTGATCTTAGACTTCTCAGCCTCCAGAACGGTGAGGAATGAATGCATGTTGTTTAAGCCACCCAGTCTATGGTATTTTTGTTACAGCAAATCTACCTATTTTAATTTTTTAAATTATTATTGAGTTTTGAAAGTTCTTTATAGAAGAACTTGCATACAAGTCCTCTAACAAATATGTTTTAGAAATATTTGTATAAGCCATGACTTACATTTTCATTCTATTAACAGTGTCTTTTGAAAAGCAGAATTTTATAATTTTAACTATGTCCAATCCAATTTGTCAATGTTTTGTTTTTGGATTAGCCTAATCCAAAAACAAAGATTTTCCCCCATTTCCTTCTAGAAGTTTTCTAGTTTTTGCTCATATACTAGGGTCTGTGTGGCCAGGTGTGGTGACTCACACCTGTAATCCCAGCGCTTTGGGACGCCTAGGCGGGTGGATCACCTGAGGTCAGGAGTTCGAGACCAGCCTGGCCAAAATGGTGAAACCTTGTCTCTACTAATAATACAAAAATTAGCTGGGCGTGGTGGCACATGCTTGTAATCCCAGCTACTTGGGAGGCTGAGGCAGGAGAATCACTTAAACCCGGGAGGCAGAGGTTGCAGTGAGCTGAGATCACACCACTGCACTCCAGCCTGGGTGACAGAGCGAGACTGTCTCAAAAAAAAAAAAAGTTAAGGTCTGTGATCCGTTCTGAGGTAACCTTTATGTGTGATTATGTGAGGTAACGGTTTAAGTTCACTTGTTGCATATGGATAGCCAAATGTTCCAGCACCATTCCCTGAGATCATCTTTTTTCTTAATGATTTGTGCTAATATCTTTGCCAAAAATCAAATGAATACAGATGCAAGGATTTATTTCTGTACTCTCCATTCTGTTCCATTTATGTATATGCCTATACTTTTGCCAATTCTCTACTGTCCTGATTACTATGGTCTTATGGTAAGTTTTGCAATCAGTTAGCGTATCTTTCAACTTTGTACTTTTGCAAAAATTGTTTTGGCTATTCTAGGTTATTTGCATTTCCATATAAATTTGAAAATCATCCTATCAATTTCTATTGGAATTTTGATGGGGATTGATTTGAATTTATAAATAAATTTAGGTACAATTGCCATCTTGACAATAATGAGCATTTCGATTTATAAACATAGAATGTGTCTCTGTTCATTGCCTTCTTTGGCTTCCATCAACAGTGTTCTCTCAACTATAGTTCATGGACAAGTCTTGTGCTTCTTTTGTCAATTTTTTTTTTTTTATTTTGAGACAGAGTCTCACTCTGTCTCCCAGGCTAGAGTGCAGTGGCATGATCTTGGCTCACTGAAACCTCTGCTGCACTGGTTCAAGCTATTCTCCTGCCTCAGCCTCCCCAGTAGCTGGGATTACAGGCACCTGCCACTGCACCCGGCTCTTTTGTCAATTTTAACCCTAAGTATTTTTTTCTTGTTGATGCTGTGGTGAATGGCATTGTATTTTTAATTCAATTTTCTGATTAATTGCTAGTATATAGAAATATCAATTTTGTATATTGATATTGTGTGATGTAAATTTATAAAACTCAATTACTAGTTCTAGTAGTTTTCATGCATTCCTTGATGTTTTCTAGAAAAAAAAAGGCAGTTTTAATATTTCCTTTCTAATCCAGATGCATTTAATGTCTCTTTTTGAACTTGATTGCACTGGCTAAAAAATCCAGTAAAACGTTAAAAGAGAGGTGGCAAAAGTGAACATCTGTGCCTTGTTAGTAATCTTAGGAGGGAGGAAACAATACATTTCTTCAACATTACATATGATGTTAGCCCTGGGTTTCTCATGGATGCCCTTTATCAATTTGAGGAAGTCTTCTTCCGCTCCTGGTTTGTTGAGGCTATTTATCATAAATGTGTGTTCCATTTTTATAAATACTTTTATGCATCTACTGAGAAAATTATGTGATTTTAATCCTATGTTCTACTAACATTGTGCAGTACTTAGTTGACTTTTGAATATTAAACCAACCTGGTTTTCATGGGATTAATCCCACTTGGTCATGACATATAATCCTATTTATATGTTGTTGGATTAAGTTTACTAATATTTTAAGTGTTATATCCATGACCATGAAGGATATAAAGGGTCTATAGTCTTCTGTTATTCTGATGTCTTTTTCTGGTTTTGGTGTCAGAATAATACTGGCTTCACAGGATGAATCAGAAGTGTTTTCTCAGCCTCTATTTCTGAAACAGTTGTGAAGCACTGGCATTATTATTTCTTTTAAAAATATTTAATAGAATTCACCAGTGAAGCCAACTGGGTTGGGATTTTTCTTAGTGTAAGTATTTTTGATTATTAATATATTTACTTCTGTCATAGGTCTAGTCAGATTTTTTATGTTTTTTTTTTTTTTTTTTTTCTGAGATGGCGCCCTGCTCTTGTCGCCCAGGCTGGAGTGCAATGGCACGGTTTCGGCTCACTGCAACCTCTGCCTCCTGGGTTTAAGTGATTCTCTTGCTTCAGCCTCCCGAGTAGCTGGGATTACAGGCACCTGCCACCACACCTGGCAAATTTTTTTTTCTTTTTTTGTATTTTTAGTAGAGATGGGGTTTCAGCATGTTGGCCAGGCTGGTCTCCAACTCCCAACCTCAGGTGATCCGCCCACCTTGGCCTCCCAAAGTGCTGGAATTACAGGTGTGAGCCACTGCACCCAGCCAGATTTTTAATTTATTCTTAAATAAGTTTTAATAATTTGTGTCCTTTGAGAAATCTGACCACGTCATCTAAGTTGTGTAATTTTCTGTCATGTTCATAATATTCCCTTACAATCCTTTTAATTTATGTGGGATCAGTAGTATCCCAATGTCCCATTTTCATCACTGATTTTGATAATTTGTGCCTGTTCTCTTTTTTAAATTTCTTTTAAAGAGATTGCGGAGGGGGGTCTCACCCTGTTGCTCAGACTGGAATGCAGTGAGGTGATTGTAGCTCACTAAAGTCTCAGACTCCTGGGCCCAAGTAATTCTTTGCCTCAGCCTACCACATAGCTGGGACTACAGGCACGTGCCACCATGCCTGGCTAATTTTTAAATTTTTTGTAGAGACAGGGTCTTCATTTGTTACCCAGGCTGGTCTCGAACTCCTGGCTTCAAGTGATTCTGCTGCTTTGGCCTCCAAAAGTGTGTTTTTTCCCTTGGACTTTTAAATAAATATTTTTTTGGCAGGGCGTGATGGCTCGCACCTGTAATCCCAGCACTTTGGGAGGCCAAGGTGGGGCAGATCTCTTGAGGTCAGGAGTTTGAGACCAGCCTGGCCAACACGGTGAAACCCCGTCTCTACTAAAAATCCAAAAATTAGCCAGGTGTGGTGGCACGCACTGGTAGTCCCAGCTATTCAGGAGGCTGAGGCAGGAGAATCTCTTGAACCCGGGAGGTGGAGGTTGCAGTTAGCTGAGATCATGCCATTGTACTCCAGCCTGGGTGACAGAGTGAGACTCCATCTCAAAATAAATAAATAAATGTTTTTCAATTTTTGTATATTTTTCATAGAATGAATTTTGATGTTATTGACTTTCTTCTCTTGTTTTACTGTTTTCTATTTCTTTCATTTCTATTCTAGTCTTACTGATTTACTTTCTTCTGCTTGTTTTGGACCTAGTTTGCTTTTCTTTCTCTAGCTTCTAAAAGGGCAAATGAGGTTTGAAATCATTCTTTTCTGATATAGAGTTTAAACCTATAAATATCTTTGTTATTGACTTAGCTGCAGGCAATAAATTTTGATATGTTGTTTTAAATTTCATTCTACTAAAAATATCTCCTAATTTACTTTATGATTTCTTCCTTGACCCATCCCATTTGTTATTCAGAACTATGGTGTATAATTCCGTGGAATTTATGGATATCCAGATTTTATTCTCTTATTATTTTCTAATTTACTTCCATTCATACTTTGTAAGACAGGAATCTTTAAATTTCCTGAGGCTTGTTTTATGGTCCATCACATGTTCTGTCATAATGTTCCATGTGTACATGAAAAGCGGGTGTATACCACAGGCTTGTGTGAAGTGATTTTATACATCAGTTAGGTGAAGCTAGTTGATGTTGTCTTTTCAAGTGTTATATATTTTTGCTGGTTTTCTGTCCACTTGCTCTACCAGTTATTGAGAATGAGGAATAAAAATGCCCCCCGTCCCTTTTTTTTTTTTTTTTTCGGATGGAGTCTCGCTCTGTTGCCCAGGCTGGAGTGCAATGGCACAAAGTTGGCTCACTACAACCTCCACCTCCTGGGTTCAAGTGATTCTCCTGCCTCAGCCTCCTGAGTAGCTTGGATTACAGGTGCCTGCCACCATGCCTAGCTAATTTTTGAATTTTTAGTGGAGATGGGGTTTCACCATGTTGGCCAGGCTGGTCCTGAACTCCTGACCTCAGGTGATCCACCCGTCTCTGCCTCCCAAAATGTTAAGATTACAGGTGTGAGCCACTGCACCCAGCAAAATGCCCCATTATTATTGCTGAATTGTGTGGTCCTTCTTTTATTTATGGCACTTCTTGCTTTATGTATTTTGAAGCTTTGTTGCAAGCATGTATACATTTATAATTGATCTAGCTTCTGGATATATTAACTCTGACACTATTATGTAATTTTTATCTGTGTATTCCATAATATTCTTATCATGAAGCCTTGCCATAAATCTATTTCTTCAGATATTAATGTAGCCACTCCAGCTTTCTTATGATTACCATTGACACCATATATCTTTTTTCCATCCTTTTACTTTCAACCTATTTGGGTGTTGATTTAAGACTCATCTCCTGTAGGTAGTATAAACTCAGATCTTGCTTTTTTATCCACCTAATGATCTCCATCTTTTAATTTTGGTGTTTAAATTACTAAAATTTAATGTAGTTTTTGATATAGTTGAATCTAAATTTGCCATTTGGGTATTTGGTTTCTATATATCTCCCGTCTGGATTTGTTCCTCTGTTCCAGATTGACTGCATTCTTTTGTGTTCAGTAAATATTTTTAACTTTTCACTATATATTCACTGAATATTTTTATGTACCACTTTAACTTCTCTTTGAATTTTTAATTATGCTTTTATTTTAATTGTTGTTCTAAGGGTTACAATATACATTTTAACCTATCAGAATATACATCAGCTTAATACTAACTTACTTCAAGTAAAACATAGAAACTTTGCTCATATTTATTTCCAAACCCCTCCAACATTGGGCTGTTATCATATAAATTACAGTTATATATTTTAAAACCAACAGTACAATGTAATAATTATTACTTCACATAATCTTAGGTCATTTGGATAATATAGAAAAAATGAAAAAACAATACATAGAGTCTTTTTTATATTAACCCAGCTATTTACCATTTCCTGTGCCCTTCATTTATTCTTGTGGATTCAAGTCACCATATAGAGTCATTTCCTTTTAGACTGAAGGACTGTTTTTAGTTATTTCTTGTAATACAAGTTTGCTAGTAAGGAATTTTATCAGTCTTTATTTCACCTTGGCAGAATGTCCCTATAGATGGACCTAGGAAAGAGAAATACGGAAGCAGCCACAGGCCAGACCAAAACAGGGTTTGTATTAGTGCATTTTTGCATTGCTATTAAGAACTACCTGAGACTGTGTAATCTATAAATAACTTATAGATTGTAGCTAAGGAAGTTGTTACAAAGATATTTATAGGTTTAAAGACTAAAGACGTTTAATTGACTTACACTTCCACAGTCTGTACAGGAAGCATGGCTGTGGAGGCCTCAGGAAACTTACAATCATGGTAGAAGGCAAAGGGGAAGCAGGCAGGTTTTACATGGCCAGAGAAGGAGGAAGAGAGCAGGGGGAGATGCTACACACTTTTAAACAACCAGATCTCACGAGAACTCACTCACTACATGAGAACAGCAAGGGGGAAATCCACCCCCATGATCCAATCACTTCCCACCAGGCCCCTCCTCCAACACTGAGGGTCACAATTGCACAAGAGATTTCAGCAGTGACACAAATCAAAACCGTATCAGAGTTCAAACTTTCTTGCCCAAAGTTTAACATTGTTGTGCACATTTAATTTCCAGAGCACAGAAATGGTTGGTTTTGTCCATTTCATAGTTGTTCTTTGGCGAGAGGATTTCCCAATATCTTCACATGGTCACTTGAGAAACGCCTTTCTCAAACATAATCTTTCATGTTTTATGAAAAAAGTCAACAAAAAAGCCAAACTCTGTAAAATATTGAAAAATGTTTATTCTGCACAAAATACGACTGACCATGGCGCAAGGCACAGTCTCAAGACGTCCTGACCAAGGTGGTTGGGTTACAGCTTTCTTTTTTATGTTTTAGAGAGACAGAAGACATCAATCAATACATGTGAGGTATACATTGGTTTGGTGCAGAAGGGTAGGACAACTTAAAGCAGGGGAAAGTGGGTGCTTACAGGTCATAGGAAGATGCCAAGGTTTTCTGTTTGGCAATTGCTTGGAGGAGTTAAGTTATTTTCTAAAGACCTGGAATCAATAGAAATGAGTGTCTGGGTTAACATAAGGGGTTGTGGAGACCAAGGTTTTTATTACATAGATGAAGTCTCATAAGTGGCTGCCCTTAGAGATAATAAATGGTGAATGTTTCCTATGTAGACTTTAAAAGGTGCTAGAATCTCAGTTAATCTCTTCAGGTTTAGGAGGGCCTGGAAGGGGAAAGATCTAGTTATGTTAAGGAGATGCTTTACAGATGCAAAATTTCCCCAACTGCCTTGCAGGGCCATTTCAAAATATGTCAAAGAAATCTATTTTGGGGGTAAAATATTTTTATTTCCTTTTTTATCATGTGAAGTTATACCTGAGTCAGGTTGAAATTTGGTATCTTATTGCTACAAAGAATCTGTTTTGTCAGTTTTAAGATCTGTTTTAATGTCAATTGTCATGGCCTGAACTAGTTTTCAGGATTCTTTAGAATCCCCTTGGCAGATGAATGGAGGGGAATTCAGTTGATTGGGGGAGTTAGAATTTGATTTTTCTGGTCAGGATTGAGCAGAGGAGGCCAAGCGTGGTGGCTCACACCTGTAATCCCAGCACTTTGGGAGGCCAAGGCAGGTGGATCACCTGAAGTCAGGAGTTCGAGACCAGCCTGGCCAACATTGCGAAACCCCATCTCTACTAAAAATACTAAAATTAGGCCAGGCACAGTGGCTCACGCCTATAATCCCATCACTTTGGGAGGCCGAGGCAGGTGGATCACGAGGTCAGGAGTTCGAGACTAGCCTGACTAACATGGCGAAACCCCATCTCTACAAAAAATACAAAAATTAGCTGGGCCTGGTGGTGCATGCCTATAATCCCAGCTACTCAGGAGGCTGAGGCGGGAGAATCACTTGAACCCGGGAAATGGAGGTTGCAGTGAACCGAGATTGTGCCACTGCACTCCAGCCTGAATGACAGAGTGAGACTCTGTCTCAAAAAAAAAAAAAAAATTAGCCAGGTGTGGTGGTGCACGCCTGTAATACCAGCCATTTGGGAGGCCGAAGCAAGAGAATCACTTGAACCCAGGAAGCAAAGGTTGCAGTCAGCCTAGAACGCACCACTGCACTCCAGCTTGGGCAACAGAGCAAGACTTCATAAAAAAAAAAAAAAATTTCCCAGAGGCAACATCAATGGCCAAACTATCATTTTGTTGCATACCATTGCTGGGGTGGTGTGGCTATGTGCCCTGGGTCTATCCTATCCCTTGGTGGGGACTCACGGCCAACAGATGTAGAGCCAAAAGACTTATAGCCAATTTAAATATCCTAGGCCAGATGGGAATGGAAGTGGAGCAGGCATTTATCAAACCTTAAAATTTTGTAATGTAAGCGTCAAGAACCAAAAGTCAAAAGGCAAGGTTACAAAATTGACTTAGCTATAAATTCTACGCATTAAGCTAGAATATCCTCACTTGGCCACTTGAGAAGTGTCTTTCTCAAACATTTTACATTTTATGAAAAAGCCAACAAGAAAAACCCAACTCTGTAAAATATTTTTTAAATTTTATTCTCAGCCAAATATGAGTGACCATGGCCCAAGGCACAGTCTCCAGAGGTCCTGAGAACATGTACCCAAGGTGATTGGTTTACAACTTGGTTTTATATATTTTAGGGAGACCTAAGACATCAGTCAATACATGTTTTAGTTATAGACTTGTAGCAATTAGCTTGCAAAAGATAAGTACTTTGTTAAAACTTTTTAAGCTACAGAATTTAGAGACTTTTGTTGTGTCACAACGCTTTTAGCAATCTTTTTAATAGTTTGTCCTAAGGTGCTTGATTTAAAAAAACTTTATATAACAATCTGCATAAATCTCATAACTGGGAGCACTATACCCAGGAGGTTTTGTTACCAGATAAGTTCATATCCTCTTTGCAATTTTCTTTTAATTCTACAGGAAAGAGGAAATTATGGTTGGGATGGATGAAAAAGGACCACATACTGGTCCAGGAGGTAAAGTATCTTATTTTGCCAACTGTTTGGGCATCTGTGTGCCCATTTTTTATTTGGAAGATCTAAATTAATTTTGTTGCTCAAAAATCAACCTTTACAATCTTACACATTTACCTCTTCCAAGATAGTGCCTGAGCCTAGAGGGAAGATGCTTATATAGTTTTAGCAGTGGAGCATTAGCATTGAAAATAGATCGGGCCCAATGGGATTCTGAATAGTTTTAAATTTCAGAGAAATTAAGCAGAGAGAGAGTGAAAAAGTAACCTTTGTTGTTTTATCCAATTTTGCAAGCTATGTATAGAGTTAGTAATGTTTAAACAAAAGGGACTTAAGCCCTGCCTAGCTCTGACAATGGCAGGAAAAGAAAACTCACAGGTAACTAAACATTTATCTAGTAAGGCATAGAACAAATTATATTAAGATAGATAGATGAAACATTACTCAATGATTACTTATGCCTTTGTATATAGGCCTGGTCCAGTGTCACATGAAAGCAGTTCATTTTGACTGTCATCTTCTCCCAGGTCTGAAGATGGAACTTTGGTCAACTTGAATTTGATGCCAGATATCAATATTGACTGTTAAGATTCAGTAGGCGTCAGGATTCCCTTTCAGATGAGATACATGTACCCAGGAGTCAAAGCCCTGCAACTTAACAGCACAAGGGTTAGTTAATAACATTTCATAAAGACCTTTTTTAAGTGGGGCTAGAGGGATTCTCTCAACTGATGTCTAATCATCAGGCTGGTGGTGGTGATACTGGAGTTTATGACTTGTTGGCAGCTGTGGAAAGATTCTATGTCCTTATAGTGATTAATTTTTATAGTTTTAATAAGCCTCCAGCAATAAGTCAAGTCAGAGACTTAATTTGGGATTTGATTTTGAGGATATTTGTCAAAAATGTTAAAAGTCTCAAAATATTTTATTAAAACAGAACCATACAACATTATAAAATAATAGTTAATCATTTAACAAGAGTCACAATCAAAAGACTTCAACAACAATATAGGAAGTTACACAAATATAAAAACATTAACCCTTTCAAAGTTTGTTTTTTAAGTATTTTTTAAAACCTAATTAAAACAACACAGGAATTATTTTGATAAAATGTAAAATCACTGTTCCTTAGGCTAATTACCAAAAAAGTAAAACAACAACAACAAAAAAGACCTATGGTAGCAATTATTTTTCCTTATGGGAAGCTTATTTGAATAACCTGAAAGTCAAACCTGCATCCCAGGACTTCTCAAGGACAGAAAGGCTAAAAACAGCAGAGTATAGCAGAATTTGAACTTCTAAGATAATCTCAGAAATTTCAAGTTTAAAAAAGAATTACATAATTAAAATTTAAAAATTTCTTGCAATTTCATTGAGTAAATCAATATTTTAAGAAAATCTAGTCTACCAAAACTTTAGTTTTATATTAGTGTATTTTTAGTATCAAAGCACAATTTCTAGAAGATGATTAAATAATTTCCTTTCCAGTATAGCCAACTTGATCACACACAAAATTTCTTTTATAAATTCTGTTTTTTACAAACCCTATTATGACTTTCACATACTATTTATGACATGCTTGAACTTTCTGTTTTATTCTAGGACAAAAATTTATCATACAAGATTCTTTTTCACACAAAATTATTTTCCTTTTAAACTCTATTACCAAAAAATACTGCTTTTATAGCTATAGCTTTCTTTACATTTCTTTTACT
This sequence comes from Pan paniscus, assembly GCF_029289425.2. NCBI lineage: Eukaryota > Metazoa > Chordata > Mammalia > Primates > Hominidae > Pan > Pan paniscus. The sequence goes on from NC_073272.2 coordinate 131,120,008, forward strand.
TACTATCAGCTCATTTTACCCTGTTTCAAAGTAACCCTTGAATTAGACAAAAATTATTTACTTTTATTAAGAACACATTTTTATGTGTTATAATTTTTCTTATTTTCATCAGAATATATCTTTTTTTGACATGTTTTACATGTAGAATTATATATTAAATTCAATTTTTATTTTTAGTAACCTTACTTTTTTGTGAAGACCTAGTAAATAGGAAATCTTAAATTGTTTATTACATCAGCATTTTATAGATGAAAACCATTTTATAATTAATTTGTTTGAAAATGTTTTTGTATATATAATCTTTTAAAACAATTGGATATGACCCACATATTTAATAATTCTCTCTTATTTAACTTAACACAACTTCAAGAATTTAAAATTACAGGACAAGTTTATTTATAAACATTTATTCCATTGCATTTATTTGACTATTTATTTATTTTTAATATTTTACCTAGAGTACTTATGAAAACTGTGATGTTAGACAAAGCTAGTCATTATTTAAAGTTATTTCTCTGTTAACCAATTTTACAGCATGTGAATATCAGGTGTTTAACTAAGTATGAAATTTACAGTTAAATAAATGTTTTTTTTTTTTGCTGATAACTCAGGATTTATCTGTTTTCATTAGACCAACAATATTAAATGCCTTATTTATCAAAAATTACACAAAGATCATAGATTTGGGGCTGAGTTTATACTTCTATATCCTTTGTGCCAAACTTTAACACCTTATAAAATATCTATAAGAGATAAACACAAAACCACCTGACCAGTAAATCTAGACAAAATGTGTGCTGACAATTCTGAAGACATTTCTAATTTTATTTTACCAATAATTTTAAAGTCAGCTTATTTGTTAAAGATTTACTTAAGTCACATGAACTAGAAAAGCACTGGGCTTATTTACTTAATTTATGAGTACTCCTTTATTGTAAAGCCAATTTGGTACTTTGTGGTCACAACACATTAAAAAAAATGGATGTACGTACATACAAACACATCTAAACACATACACACACATACAAACAAAGATCTTATAGCTTTTATTTCAGAACTCTAACCATGAGATAAATACAAACTCACCAGTTTGAAAAAAAAAAAAAAAGAAAAAGAAATGGTTGGATGCAGACAGTGGTTTTTATCTCAACTCCAGTAGAAAAGTAACAACAGATTTAAAGCAGGCAGAAAAGAAAATAGAGAAATACACATAAAACTTTAAAGACTCTGTATTCGCAGGTTGACTTTTTTTAAAGACTCTATATTCGCAGGTTGACTTTTGACCTCTGAATTTTTCTTGATGTAATTTAGCCACAAGTTTAAAATGTGCCCAAGAATAGACCATAATATGTAACCAGCTGGAGTATTAGAAAACCTGGCATGCCTTCAAACTTTTCCATTTACACAAATGCTTGCAAGTAGAGGCATCATAAAACCAAACAACGTGCCCAAAAGGGGGTTGTTATCTTTGTATCTCCTCATTCTTTGATTATTTGTTTCCCTTTTTTTAATTTTCTTTAAGGGAGGAACCAAACTGTAGTCTGCGTTTCAATGGAGTGGAGCTGAGAAGTTCAGTCTCTCGTTGATTTACACAAGGGACAGTTCAGTTTCTCAAGCAAATGCACAAACAAGCCAAGTGAGATTAATTTGGGGAGAAAGAGGCAATGGAAAAGATCCTTCAGAATGCTTTCTGAATCAAAATTAGGATCCTGAACAACAACTTCCTAGGAAAAGAACCAGCTCAGAATAAAGCAGAAGACTGTCAACTGAGCAGGAGGTTCAGGGCTGAGGAGGACTTACCAGTTTCACTCAAGAAGAAGCTTGGAGTTGGGGGGCTTTCAATGGGCCCCTGCTGGTACCTTAGCTCTGGGTTTGGGTGACTCTTTCAGGGTTCTGAGTCTTCTCTGAGGCCCCATATGTAGGGTGCCAATTAATATTGACTAAAAAAGCCAAACTGTAACATATGTGAAGAGGTTTATTCTAAGCCAAATATGAGTAGCCATGGCCCAAGGCATGGTCTCAAGAGGTCCTGAGAACATGTGCTCAAGGTGGTTGGGCTACAGCTTTCTTTTCTATGTTTTAGAGAGACATAAGACATCAATCAATACATGTGAGGTATCCATTGGTTTGGTCTAGAAGGGCAGGACAACTTAAAGCAGGGGAAAGTGGGTGCTTACAGGTCATAGGAGGATTCCAAGATTTTCTGATTGGCAATTGCTTGAAAGAGTTAAGTTATTTTCTAAAGACCTGGAATCAATAGAAAAGAATGACTGGGTTAACATAAGGGGTTGTGGAGACCAAGGTTTTTATTACATAGATGAAGTCTCATAAGTGGCTGCCCTTAGAGATAATAGATAGCAAATGTTTTCTATTTAGACTTTTAAAAGGTGCTAGAGTCTCAGTTAATCTCTTCAGGTTTCGGAAGGCCTGGAAGAGGAAAGATCTAGTTATGTTAATGAGATGCTTTACAGATGCAAATGTTTCCCAATGGCTCTGCAGGTCCATTTCAAAATAGGGCCAAAAAACATACTTTGGGGTAAAATATTTTTATTTCCATTTTTATCATGTGAGGTTATACTAGAGTCAGCTTGGACTTTGGTATCTTATTGCTACAAAGAATCTGTTTTGTCAGTGTTAAGATCTGTTTTTTTTTCTTTGTTTTTGTTTGTTTGTTTTGAGAAGTGGTCTCACTTTGTCACCCAGGCTGAAATGCAGTGGCACAATCTCAGCTCACTGCAACCTCTGCCTCCCAGGCTCAAGCGATTCTCCTGCCTCAGCCTCCCAAGTTGCTAGGACTAAGGTGTATGTCACCATGCCTAGCTAATTTTTGTATTTTTGCAGAGACAGGGTTTCACCATGTTGCCCAGGCTATTCTTGAACTCCTGACTTCAAGGGATACGCCCACCTCAGCCTCCCAAAGTGTTGACATTATAGGCATGAGCCACCTCACCAGGCCAAGATCTGTTTTAATGTTCATGCTGGTCAGTTATGCCTGAAATCCAAATGGGAGAGGGTATAATGAGGCATGTCTGACCACCTACTTCCTTCCCTTTATGGCCTTAACTAGTTTTTCAGGTTTCTTTGGAATCTCTTTGGCAGAAGTGTGGGATCCATTCAGTCAATTGGGGGGTTAGAATTGCATTTTTGGTCATGAAACTTGACCTTGAAAGTTATTTTATGAATATGAACCATTTTCTTTTTTTTATTATTATACTTTAAGTTTTGGGATACATGTGCAGAATATGCAGGTTTGTTACATAGGTATACACATGCCATGGTGGTTTGTGGCACTCATCAACCTGCCGTCTACATTAGGTATTTCTTCTAATGCTATCCCTCCCCTAGTCCCCCACCACTGACAGGCCCCAATGTGTGATGTTCCCCTCCCTGTGTCCACGTGTTCTCATTGATCAACTCCCACTTATGAGTGATAACATTCAGTGTTTGGTTTTCTGTTCCTGTGTTAGTTTGCTGAGAATGATGGTTTCCAGCTTCATTCATGTCCCTGCAAAGGACATGAACTCATCCTTTTTTGTGGCTGCATAGTATTCCATGGTGTATATGTGCCACATTTTCTGTATCCAGTCTATCATCAATGGGCATTTAGGTTGGTTCCAAGTCTTTGCTATTGTGAACATTGCCGCAATAAACATATGTATACGTGTGCATGTGTCTTTGTAGTAGAATGATTGATCATCCTTTGGGTATACACCCAGTAATGGGATTACTGGGTCAAATGGAATTTCTGATTCTAGATCCTTAAGGAATCGACACACTCTTCCACAATGGTTGAACTAACTTACACTCCCACCAACAATGTAAAAGCTTTCCTATTTCTCCACATCCTCTCCAGCATCTGTTGTTTCCTGACTTTTTAATGATTGCCAAATACCTAATGACTTTTTAATGATGGCCCCAAATACCTAATCCTGATGGTAATGGTATTAAGAGGTAAGGCCTATGGGAGGTGATTTGGTCATGAGGCTCTACCCCCATGAATGGGATTAGTATCCTTAAAAATGTGGCCTGAGGGAGCTCTTTTACTTCTACTACCATATGAGGACATAGCTAGAAGGTGCCATCTTTGAAGCAGAGATTGAGCCCTCATTGTTCACCACATTTTCTGGCACCTTAATGTTCGAAATCCCTGACTCCAGGACTCTCAGTAAATTACGTTTTTAAAAACTACCCAGTCCAAGTTACATTGTTATAGCACCCTGAAAGAATCAAGGTATAAATTGATAGCAAGAAGTGGTGTGCTGCTCTAACAAATACCTACAAATGCGGATGCAGCTTGGGAACTAGGTAATGGGTAGAGGCCGTAAGAATGCAAAGGATCAGGCTAGAAAAAGCCTACATTTCTGTGAGCAGAGTGTTAAGAGTGATCTGGTTATGGCTCAGAAGAGGAGAGCTGTAAACAATGCCTAATCTTCTTAGAGATTTCCTAAGAGGTCATGAACAGAATTTTGGTATAAATCTGGATGGTAAAGGCCATTCTGATGAAGTCTCGGGTGAAAATGAGAAATGTTATCAGAAACTGGAGGAAAAGCCATCCCTCTTATAAAGTGGCAAATAACCTGGCTGAACTGTGTATGTATCCTAGGGCTTTGTAGAAGGTAGAACTTCTGAGCAATGATAGTATAGTTAGTGAAATAAATATCTAAGCAAAGTGTTGAGGGTGTGGTATGGCCTCTCTTGAATGCTTGTAGTAAAATACAAGAAGATAGAAACAAATTAAAAAGAATTTATAATCAAAAGGGAAGCAGAATGTAAAGATCTGAAAAATTTTCAGTGTGGCTATGTTGTGAAGAGTTAATGAAAAAGCACATTCAGAAGAGAATACTAAAGGTATGACCAAGCCACCATTTGATAAGAAGATTAGTAGGGATAGAAGGAAGGCAGATGCTATTCTGCATGACAATAAGAGAATGACCCTAAAGGCATTTCAGAGACCATCCAGCCTGCCACTCACATCACAGGCTCAGAATACCAAACCTGGGGCGTAAAATGAGGTCAAAAGAGGGACCTTGGGCATCCAAGGAACCTCAGTGCTTGCTGCCCTGAACTACCTCAAGTCTCTGCTCCCTACATTCTGGCACAGCATTTTTCAGCTCCCTCTCTCATCAGATGTGTCTCAAATGGGCCCAGATGTGGTTCAGGCCACCACTCTAAAGTGCACAGGCAGTAAAAATCTTGGCAGCATCAACACAGTGCCATCTCCACAGGAGCACAGAGCAAAATGAGCTGTAGGGACATGGCTACCTCCACCTATATTACTAAGGGTACCCCCAGAGAGCTGCAGGGCATGGACAAAGATGTCCCACAGGAATAGGACTACAATAAAGAGTCACCACTGGGGCAATGTCTATTAAAGCCATGGAGGGACCACCATAAAGGCAAAGTCTGGTAAAACCATGAGGGCAGGGCCATCCCAGAGACCTCAGATTGGTAAAGCCACCAGTGTGCAACTCCAGCCTAGGAGAACCACAAACACAAGACTCCAACACATGAGCACTGTGGCACGGGCTATGCACAGAAAAGTCATTGGGAATGGGACCACTTAAAGCCTTGGGGGCCCAATCCTCATCCAAGTGTGTGTGAAAGGCACAACACTGAGTCAAAGAAGATTATTCTCCAGCCTTAAGTTTTAATATTGTTTGTGCTCTTGGGTTTTAGACTTCCTTGAAACATATTACCCCTTTTCCTTTCTTCTCTCTCCCTTATGGAATGGGAATTTCTAACTTATGCCTGTCCCACCACTGTATTTTGGAAACATAAAACTTGTTTAACTTCAAAAGCTCAGAGTAGAAGGGGAATTTGGCTCAGAATGAATGATACCTTGAGTCTCACCCAAATCTAATGTAGATGATATTTAGATGAGACTTTGAACTTTAAACTTTTGAGTTGATGCAAAAACAGGTTAAGAATTTGGGGGCTATTGACGGGCACGGTGGCTCACGCCTGTAATCCCAACACTTTGGGAAGCCAAGGTGGGTGGATCACGAGGTCAGGAGTTCAAGACCAGCCTGGCCAACATATTGAAACCCCGTCTATACTAAAAATACAAAAATTACCCAGGCATAGTGGCACACGCCTGTAGAACCAGCTACTCAGGAGGCTGAGGCACGAGAATCACCTGAGCCTGGGAGGTGGAGGTTGCAGTGAGCCAAGATTGCACCACTGCACTCCAGCCTGGGTAACAGAGTGAGACTCCGTCTCAGGAAAAAAAAAAAAAAAAAAAAAAAAAGAATTTGGGGGCTATTAGGATAGGACGAATATATTTTGCATGTGGGAAAGACACAAATTTGGGGGGCCCAAGGGTGGGAAGGTATGTTCTAAAAGTCTGTATCCCCCAAAATTTATATGTTGAAACCTAACCCCCAAGGTGATATTATTAAGAGATGTAGCCTTTGGAAGCTGATTAGATAATGGAGGGTCAGTCATACTGAATGGGATTAGTTCCCTAATAAAACAGACGTGAGAGAGCTTGTCACCTCTTCTGCCATGTGAGCACATAGATAGAAGGTGCCATCTTTGAAGCAGAGAGTGAGCCTTCAACAGATAATGAATGTGCTGGGGCCTTGATCTTGGACTTCCCAGACACCAGAACTGTGAGCAGTAAGTTTTATTATTTATAAAAGCTTATAAATTACCTAGCTATGGTATTTTGCTACAGCAGCCTGAATGGACTAAAATAAGGCTGATATATTTTATTGATAATTTCAAAGAATCTGTTTAAAATTCATTGATTATTAATTTTTGGCTTTCTATTCCTGTGATTTCACTTTCAAAATGATTGACTCAATTCTTCTCATTTGCTTGGATTAATTATTTGTTTATTAACATTTGGTAAGATTAGTTCATTCTTTTCAGTCTTATTACCTTAATTTTCAAAACTGTTTTATTTAACACTTGGTTGAGCTTATGATAATAAATAAATAAACATTTTAATAAAGTCATTAATGGATAAAGGCTTTCCTCTGAGAAAAGCATCTGCAGGCATAATAGGATTTGACTTGATGTATTTTGCCTTTAATTATTCTCTGGATATTATGTAAGTTCCCTTTTTATTTCCTATTTGAGTAAAAGAGAATCTTAAACGTGTTTATTAATTTCAGATTGGATAAGATTTTGGTAACGTTTCTTTACTTCCAAATTTATTGAATAGACAAATGATATGGATGGCTAAATGCTTACTATTTTAATACACTAAATGATTTTAAGCCAAAAGACTGATAAACCTATTAAAAATTCTCATTCTTGCCGGGCGCAGTGGCTCACACCTGTAATCCCAGCACTTTAGGAGGCCAAGGTGGGCGGATCACTTGAGGTCAGGAGTTTGAGACCAGCCTGGCCAACATGGGGAAACCCCGTCTCTACTAAAAAATACAAAAATAGGCCGGCGTGGTGGCAGGCACCTGTAATCTCACCTACTCAGGGGGCTGAGGCAGGAGAATCACTTGAACCTGGGAGGTTGGAGGTTGCAGTGAGCCAAGATCAGGCCACTACACTCCAGCCTGGGCGACAGAGCCAGAAGTCCATCTCAAAAAAAAAAAAAAAAAAAACTCATTCTCTAATTGTGAGATGTAAAGTGTTATATTTAATACGTAAATTGTGTTTATTGATTGAATAATTCAGTTCTTTATGTCTTTTACAGGAATTTAAAGACTGATTTATGCATAAAACAAGAGAATCAGAAGTATTAAATTTAATCAGTGCTTATTATGGCATGGTCCATTTATATCAGTGTTTTTCTTTTTGAGAGTATTTCCTTATTTTCTGAATCCATGTATAAATAAAAGCTATTTTCTACTAAAAAAAAAAAACCATGGTAACATGGATCAATAAATAATACAGATCAAAGCAGAACTAAACAAAATAGAGATGAAAAACCAACACAAAGGATCAACAAAATGAAAAATTGATTCTTTGAAAATATAAACAAAACTGCCGGGCACGATGGCTCACTCCTGTAATCCCAGCACTTCGGGAGGCCGAGACGGGTGAATCACTTGAGGTCAGGAGTTCGAGATCAGCGTGGCCAAAATGGTGAAATCCCATCTCTATTAGAAATAAAAAAAGTAGCCAGGCATGGTGGCGCACGCCTGTAAACTCAGCTACTAGGGAGGCTGAGGCACAAGAATCGCTTGAACCCAGGAGATGGAGGTTGCAGTGAGCCAAGATCACACCACTGCACTCCAGCCTGGGTGACAGTTTTATATTTATATATATATATACACACACACACACACACACATATGAACCTGATAAACCACTAGCTAGACTAACCAAGAAAAGAACAGACCCAAATAAACAAAATCAGAAATGGCAAAGGAGAGATTACCACTGATACCACAGAAATACAAAAGATCATCAGAGAGTATTATGAACAACTATACACTAACGAACTGGAAAACCTAGAATATGCAGTCTATATATACACAATGGAATACTCTTCAGCCATTAAAAAAATGAAATCATGTATTTGCAGCGACTTGGATGGAACTGAAGATCATTATGTTAAGTAAAATAAGCCAGGCACAGAAAGGAAAATATAGCTCTCATTCATCTGTAGGAGCTAAAATACTTGTTGGCATGGCGGTGGAGCGTGGAATGATAGATACCAGAGACAGGGAAGGGTGTATTTGCGGGAGAGCAGTGGGGCTGAAGAGAGTTGGTTAATGCGTAGAAACATACAGTTAGAAAAAATAAGTTCTAAACTTTGATAGAAGAGTAAGGTGACTATAATCAACACTTTTCTGTAGTTTTAAAATAGCTGGAAGAAAGGACTTGAAATGTACCCAACACATAGAAATGATAAATACTTTGTTGATAGGTAACTTAAATATCATGAATTGATCATTACACATTGTATGCATGTAACAAAATTTCACATGTACCCTTAAATATATACAAATATAATGTATCAAAAAATTAAAAATAGAAAATTAAGAAAATAAATAATAAATTAAAAAGCTTAAAATATGGAAAGTAAAAAGCTGTTTAATAGTATTGAAAAGTGCTTCTGTTGCAATCTTAAATGAGGTCCACAGCAAGCATACATTACTTTTTTTGTTTTTTTAAGTGTCTGTTATGGAAGGAGAGTATAGAAATGTGTTACTCTCTGTAAGGCAATTTCTGTAATATACAAATTATGCCTAACTACCTCTATTGGCTATGCTTAGAAAAGGATTGTGGCAGACCAATTCTCCCTGACAATCACACAGACAGGCCTGCATGACAGTCACACAGGCAGGCCTGCATAGCACCTCAGTTACACAGACAAATTTCTACAGAGTGGCCTTAACATTGAGCAAATAGTTTAACCGAGGGAAATCGATGCCCAGACATCAAAGCTAGAAATGAAACATATGGTCAAGGCCGGGCGCGGTGGCTCACGCCTATAATCCCAGCGCTTTGGGAGGCCAAGGAGGGCAGATCACCTGAGGCCAGGAGTTCGAAACCAGCCTGACCAATATGGAGAAACCCTAACTCTACTAGAAATACAAAATTAGCCGGGCGTGGTGGCGCATGCGTGTAATCCCAGCTACTCGGGAGCCTGAGGCAGGAGAATCGCTTGAGTCAGGGAGGCGGATGTTGCAGTGAGCGGAGATCGCGCCATTGCACTCCAGCCTGGGCAACAACAGCGAAACTCCGTCTCAAAAAACAAAAGAAAAGAAAGAAACATATGGTCAGTAGGAACCTTGCATGGGCTTCTCTGGAACAAGCCAAAAGAATGGAGACAGTCTTACATTCCTAGTGCCAGGACCCATCTCGGGTCAATGAAATCTGAGACGAGTCAAGGTAACAGAGGCAGCTGTTTGAATTCATTGGAGAGTCCAAGGCAGCTCTCCGGACCAAGCTGTAAAGGAAATAAGATAGAAATAATCATTCCGGTACCACAGTAGACAGGCTTTGAAGGTACTGGGGCCCTTTTAATTGGACTTAGCAAGCATTTTTTTTGCCTCTGACATTCTAGTTGAAGCAAATTTAGTTACCAATAGACATAGGCGAATGCTATATTGCAGTAGGCACATAACCCCAACCTATATAAGCACTAAGAAAATTGTTACACTTTGAGTTGGTCTGGTGGAATTATCTCCAGCGTTCTTCCTGTATCCAGTTACAGCAATAAATTCCTGTGTTTCCTAGTTTGCCTGCTTTTCCGTACTAGGCCTCTAGAAAATGCAGCGGGCCGGGCTTCGTTCCTGGAACAGGAGTAACTCCCAAACAAGTATTAGTGTAGGACTGAAAATAAACGCAGAATATCTTGAGAGTCTCAAAGGAAAATAGGGTGGCTAGAGAGGCCTTTCTCTAAGTCTTGAACTTCTAGCATTTTATTCTCTCTCTTAAGCTTGGAGACTTCACACTTATCCTTTCAGGTAGAAAATCTGATACTATGGGAAAGTACTGGATATAGAATGTTGAGTAGAACTGCACAGATTGCATATAATGAAAGCAGAACTCCATAGACAAGGTCAGGTGTCAATTAAATTTCTGAAATAACAATATTCCTGATGAGGGTGGGTGGTTTTAGGTCTCAGTTTGATTCACATGGAAAACAAAAGCGGAAGTTGAGTAGTAAGGCAAGGTTGCCCCCAAACTGGACAAAACATAAGGCAGCCATGTTTGCCGGAGTTTTTTCAGACACGAGGGGCGGGAGAAGAGGGATCTAGACACGGCTTCTTGGCGTATCTGGAGCACTACTGCCATCGTGAGGATGAAGTTTCATGAAACCCTACGCCATTACACTGTTCTCGAATTCTGGAGAACAGTATTTTTCTCTGTTGGGGAAATTCTGATCTGTGGGAAGGAGGAAGAGGCGTGGGGCTCCAAGCTAGGTCTTCTTGCCTTCTCCTCTAAGACCTTAAGATAGACCTGGACATTGGCGGTATCTTGGTGTAGAACCTGGAGAGTGAGGACTTAGAATGAACCAGCCCCTGCCGGGCGGTCCTGGCACAGAAAGTCGTGAGGCGGGGCCTCGGTTCCTCCTCTGGGCAGGACTGCAGGAACCCGCTCAAAGACAAATGCAGGCTCTTGTGGGCATCTGTCTCCTGTTCCTGCCCCTTGGAGCAAAAGTCAGTAGGTTTTCACATGGTATTATCTTACTACGGGTCGTTGGCTCTCTTGTGGCATCAGTATCCGCACACAATGAACAACGTTCTTCCAGGGGAGGTTTACAGGATTTGCTCTTAGAACCTTCACTCTCCAGGTTCTATACCAAGGTACCGCCAATGTCCAGGTCTCTTTTAAAGCCTCAAACGAGACTAAGCAAGGACTCCCAGCATGGAGGCGAACCCTCTTCCACCTTTTACCAGACCACACCTGCCCCAACAGGTAGTCCTCACTAGAACTCTTTAATGGCGTAGGGTTTCGTTAAACGATATCCTCACGATGGCAGTAGAGCTCCAGATATGCCAATAAACCTCACCTTGGAGAACTCTACTCCCGCTCTTCTTGTGTGAAAAAACGCCACCCATAGACAAAGGCGCCACCAAACATGGGTGCCTTGCATTTTGCCTTCTTTGGGGCCACCTGGTCTTACTGCTGCACTTTTGCTTTTGTTTTTGTTTTTCTTTTGAGACGGAGTCTCGCTCTGTCGCCCAGGGTGGAGTGCAGTGGCACGATCTCAGCTCACTGCAACCTCCGCCTCCCGGGTTCAAGCAATCCTCCTGCCTCAGCCTCCCAAGTAACTGTGATTACAGGCACCGCACCCAAGTCGAGCTAATTTTTGTATTTTTAGTAGAGACGAGGTTTCACCATGTTAGCCAGGTTGATCACGAACTCCTGACCTCAGGTGATCCGCCCGCCTCGGCCTCCCAAAGTGCTGTGATTACAGATGTGAGCCACCCCACCTGGCCTTGCTTTTGTCTTCCGTTTGAAATCAAACCAAACTCTAAACCACGCACCCTCGTCAAGAATCTTATTATTTCAGAAATTAAATGTCTTCTTGATCTAGTCTATATGGGTATGATTTACTTCACAGAATTATATGTCCAGTACTTTCCAAGGCATCAAACTGTCTCCTTCAGGGGATAAATTCAATGGATGAGGGCACAAAAAGGAGAAAGTTGCTAGAAGCTTAGAGATTTTCGCTGGCAAACAATTTACAAATCCTGGTGGTCTCTGTTCTGGCTCCCCTCCCAGACAACCAGGGAGTTCTTCATGTTGTAGCTCATGTGTTGCATTGTAGGCAACAATGTGGCATGCATGAATCATAGAGAAGGGACCAGATAGCTGTCATTACTGCATGTCAAATATGTTCCGCATGGCATGATACTCATAGTACATATGTTCAATTCCTGTCCAGGTTACTCAGTGTTTCATCTCGGGGTCTCATCATCTAACATCAAAACACAGCATGTTCCCATGCCATTACATATTCTTCAGGTATTTCCTGAGACTTTATGGTGTGTGTGTGTCTGTCTGCATTTTATAATTTGTCTTTTAGGTATAATGTTTACAGTATTCTCCCACTAATTAATTAAAAAATAATGGCTGCCAAAGATTCGGAAAAATCCACATACTACTAAAGAAGAAAAACACTACCATACAACGTGTCAAGGCAACTAACCTTTTGGATCATTTCTGTGTATATCTTTCAATATATATATACATTCTTGATTTCATGTAAAAAATAAATCTGTATTAAAACTGGATTATAGGCTGGGCACGGTGGCTCACACCTGTAATCCCAGCACTTTGGGAGGCCAAGGTGGGCGGATCACCTGAGGTCAGGAGTTCGTGATCAACCCGGCCAACACAGTGAAACTTCATCTCTACTAAAAATACAAAACTTAGCGGGCACCTGTAATCCCAGCTACTCAGGAGGCTGGGGCAGGACAATCACTTGAACCTGGGAGGCAGAGGGTGCAGTGAGCCAAGATCATGCCACTGCACTCCAGCCTGGGCAACAGAGGGAAACTTTGTCTCAAAAACAAAACAAAACAAAACAAAAAAACTGGATTACATTGTACATTGTGGATTGAATCAGACCAAGTATGTATGTTAACAAAGGTTTGAGGAGCATGAATTAATTTGAATGTCATCAATACTATCTTATATGTCAACATTTTAAGCCTTCATTATAAACAAAGGTAAATCTTAAAACTATGCCCTCGAAAACATTGCTTTAGAAAAGTAGACACTATTTTTTGTTTGAATTTTTACAGATACATCACAATGTGCATATTGGCTCTCTAGAACACATACATGATTATATATTTGGTTTAAGGTTATCACATCTTAGAAGTAGAGTAAAAAATATTTTACTTTGTCATTTACCGTGTGGAAGGGTTTAATCCTCAAGGTTCAATAATTTACTTTTCTCACTAAATCAGACACAGGGAATGGCTGCTTATGAGGACATAGAATGCAATTAAGATTTTGTGAGGACTAAAGGGATTACCTGGTGCAGATGAATGACATGTATCCAACCTAAATGGGAATGATAGGCTCATTGCCCCTCCACACTATCCTCCCTTGCAGAAGAAACCAATCAACCTCCTGTCACTACCACTGGGATTCAGCTAGGTGTGATTTCCTTACCAGGCTTCTATCCACTGCCTAGGCACACAGCCTCTATTAAAGATAGTTAGCAAGGAATGAATAAACAATTCTTTAGCCTAAGGAATTCTAGGTCTGAGACCAGCAACTTTTCTAGCTTTGTTACACTAAGTAGCTAGTCAGGTATAAGCAGAGCAGGTGAGGCTCTCCCCACCCACCAGGAATGTCAGGCGACCATCAGGTGATAGTCAAGCATTTGTCACACTGCCTCTCTAAAATAATAACTGGGTGCACCCTGCACCAAGAAGCAGTTTCCCAATAGATAAAAACACCTGAAATTGGTAATCAGCAGCTTCCAGTAAGATCTCAGGAATTGGTCAAGTGGGCTTCACATTAAGAGGCAAAATGGTGGAATTTAACCGGTATATGGCCTTCCAGGGATATTGCACGGTAAAGGGAAGAATGCCTCACCTGAGCATGTGTACAGCTTCAGTAAATACACTGCGCATGCAGGCAGCCTGCCGCAATGGAAGAATCAAAAGAAAAGGGACACAAGATGCCGGAAGTAGGCCACCATATAAAATCCTAGGTCCAAGGTCAAACGGAGCACTTGACCAAGATGTCTGCTTGGCCCTCTTCCAAGTGTACTTTACTTTCTTTTCATTTCTGCTCTAAAGCTTTTGAATAAACATCACTCCTGCTCTAAAACTTTCCTTGGTCTCTTCTTCTGCCTTATGCCCCTCAGTCGGATTCTTTCTTCTCAGAAGGCAGGAATCGAGGTTGCTCCAGACCTGTTTGGATTCAATGCTGGTAGCACAGATAACTTCAACCGCTAACATATTTATACAAATACAACCCAAAGAAAGCCAAACACCATTTCATAGTTGACAGTGTTTACTGTATGATTGTTATACCAAATAGGCCAAATATATCATTTTTGGACTTCAGAGGACTTAATATCTAAAATAGTAATTATGTCAGAAAAAAACATAATTTATAATTTAATTTTGGAAGCTTTGTCAAATATCAATGGTTTAAAACACTTGATATTATAAAATCAAATCCCAGGTCACCATAAGTCATTTAATTAGCCAAAACAATAACTCAAAATGTTTTAAAACGGAAAAAACCTTTACTCATTAAGAGGGAGACTTAGCTCTCCAAACAATCTGTCTTTTTTTCTTTCCCTTCTTCTTCCTACAGTTTATTCAAAAGGCAAACAAAAATCTTTCATCATTTCTTAATATTACATGAAAATCTTGTTCAAGAGAGAAAGCCAAATTTCACCATTGTATTAGTGCACTATTGATGTCAAACCCAAATCTTAATGAAACCTTATGGACAAATCTATCCAATTTTAATGTCTGACCATAAGGTAAGATTCTTATAAATCTTTTATAATTCTTTGCCAATTTTTGTTAAAGAGCAAATTAGTGCTGTAAGAAAACTCTGTTGTACTTTTTTTTTTTTTTTTTTTTGAGACGGAGTCTTGCTCTGTCGCCCAGGCTGGAGTGTAATGGCGCTATCTCGGCTCACTGCAACCTCCACTTCCCAGGTTCAAGCAATTCTCCTGCCTCAGCCTCCTGAGTAGCTGGGATTACAGGTGCCCGCCACCACACCCAGCTAATTTTTGTATTTTTAATAGAGATGGGGTTTCACCATGTTGGTCAGGCTGGTCTCGAACCCCTGACCTCGTGATCCACCCGCCTCAGCCTCCCAAAGTGCTAGGATTACAGGTGTGAGCCACCATGCCCAGCCAACTCTGTTGTACTTTTATTCCAATGTTCAATTTATGGAAAAATTAAATAGTACCCCTTTAACTTTAGCTAATATGTTCACACACAGAATTTCATTTACAATTAATTTGTCACAAGCCTTCCACAAGTGTTCAAACCTTCAGATTTTTCTACCTAACTTAAAACATTATTATTTTAGAGAGGCAGTGTGACAACTGTTTGACTACCGCCTGATGGTCAGCTGACATTCCCAGTGGGTCGGCAAGAGCCCTCTCCTGCCCTGCTCATATCTGACTAGCGACCTACTATAACTGCTTCAGATATGGGACACTGTCTCATATGTAGGGCTGCTCTCTTCCACAAAAATGGTCAGACCAAGCTATTTCTCCAGGAGGTAGTTTAGCAGTCCCCAACCTTTTTAGCATCAGGGATCGGTTTTGTGGAAGATAAATTTTGCACAGTCCAAGGTTGGGGATGGTTTCAGTTAGATTCAAGCTCACTACATTAATCATGCACTTTATTTCTATTGTTATTACACTGTAATATATAATGAAATAATTATACAACTCACCATAATGTAGAATCAGTAGGCACCCTGAGCCTTGTTTTCCTGCAACTAGATGATCCCATCTGGGGGTCATAAGAGACAGTGACAGATCATCAGGCATTAGATTTTCATAAGGATAGCCCAACCTAGATCCTTGCATGAACAGTTCACAATAGGATTCATGCTCCTATGAGACTCTAATGTTGCCAATGCTGACAAGAGGTGGAACTCAGGCAGTAATGCAAACGATGGGGAGTGGCTTTAAATATCAGTGAAACTTTGCCTGCTCCACGCTCACCTCCTGCTATGCAGCCCAGTTCCTAAGAGACCACAGAACAGTACAGGTCTGTGGCCCAGGAACTGGAGACCCTTGATCTAGCAGATATCTAAGTCTACGTTAGGTGAAACAGCGTGGGGAGTCTAGATGTCATTTTGTCATTTCCAGGAATGGGGGTCATTGAGAAATGCTTCCCAGAGGGTCGTTAAGACACTTCTATTTTTGTTTTGTTTTGTTTTGTTTTGAGACAGGGTTTCACTTTGTCTCCCAGGAAGAAGTGCACTGTTGCCCACTGCAACCTTGACCTCCAGGGCTCAAGCAATCCCCCCAGCTTAGCCTCCTAAGTAGCTGGGACTATGGGCAGGCACTACCGTGCCCAGCTAATTTTGTGGGGATTTTTATAGAGACAGAGCTTCACCATGTTACCCAAGCTGGTCTCAAACTCCTGAGCTCAAGCAATCCACCTGCCTCAGCCTCCCAAACTGCTAGGATTACAGACATGAGCCACCGGGCCTGGCCGAATCTTTAAAACATTCCTGAATGCCAATAGCATCTATGTCTACAGACCATCAATCAACTCAACTGTAACCAGCTTGAGGGAGAGCTAGGTACAGTCAAGGATGTCACAAAAGCCAGGTCCCTTACCCTGGAATGCCTGCCTGAATCTTCAGAGGCCAGGAGAAGTCCTACCTGAAGAAGATCTTGAAGCACTGGAAGGTCACACTACAGTATCAGACTAATATTACATCCTTTTTTAAAAGATTCAGATACTGAGATAACAAACAATGAAAAAGAATGTCATGGGGAACAAGTCACCCATACAATTTTAGCCACCCTTGTTGATTTTTCAATTATGAGTCACGGAGTATCTGGAGGTCTCCACACCTAAGGGTGGATATCTTCATGAAGAACTAGCTTTGAAGCTGGTACACAGAACGCTCGCTAGAACGAGATAAATACTGGTTTCCTCAGGACTAAAAAATGCCATCATTCTCAGGGAATGTCCAACGGAAAAGAGCCACCTATCTGCCCTCCTTGAGAGAACTGAGATTACCATCAGTGTCCTAGTATGAGAAAAGACATTCCCATGAACTTATAAAGTCACAGATAATCCTGGCTTGTGGGCTTAGATAATTGCTTAGGCTTTCCATTACATTCTTGCTTCCTGGAAGCAGCTAGCTCAGTCCTGGTCCCTCACTCACCAGATACTTCACTAAGACTTTGCATTTGTCCATTGATTGTGCCAGGCCTCAGAGAAAAGGGTAGGAATGCCAACTTGTGTCTTGGGCCTGTTCAGCCTCCACTGGCTTTTCCTTCCGCGACGGCTAGGGTTTACGTGGAGGAAATGCTCACGGCTTCGGAGGCTATGAAACTACTTCCGCACGATGGCAGTATTGTCCGAGAAAAGCCAAGTAGCGCTAGGCGCTCCTCTCCCGCCCATCACGTTTGAAAAAAATGCCATGAAGGGACAAAGACACCAGAAACTAAAACTATCTAACATTTTTGCTCAACTTGCATAAATGTATTCCATTCTTGGCATTTTGCTTTTGGCTTCCATTGTTTTTTTTGTTTTTGTTTTTTCTTTTTACAGACGGAGTTTCGCACTTGTTGCCCAGGCTGAAGTGCAGTGGCTCAGTCTTGGCTCACGGAAACTTCCGCCGCCCGGGTTCAAGTAACTCTCCTGCCTCAGCCTCCCAAGTAGCTGGGATTACAGGGACGCACCACCACGCCCGTCTAGTTTTTGTATTTTTAGTAGAGACGGGTTTCACCATGTTGACCAGGATGGTCGTGAACTCCTGACCTCAGGTGATCCACCCACTTCGGCCTCCCAAAGTTCTGGGATTACAGGTGTGAGCCACCCCGTCTGGCCCCATCGGATATTAAACTGAGATCTAATCCACTCACCCTCATCAAGCATCTCCTGTTTTCAAGAACTCAGTATTGGCCAGCCAAGATTGCTCCAGTGCACTCCAGCCTGGGTGACAGAATGAGAGTCGGGCTCAAAAAAAAAGAAAAGAAAAAGAAAGAAAAAAAGAAAAGAAAAAGAACTCAGTATCCGCACAACCAAGTCTTTCCCTTTCTGCTTTTTCACTCAACATCATATCTGAAGGGTTTTATTATGATATCGAATTGTCTTGTAATATTGGGGACAGACCTCAGGGATCCATGCCTACGGAAACAAACAAACAAAAAAGCAACAACAAATGTTTACCCCTAAGGTCTTGGAGAATAGCAAAGCTAAGCACCAGGCCATGTGGTTCTTGTCCTGACCCTCTGTCAGGCCTCTGAGCCCAAGCTAAGCCATCATATCCCCTGTGACCTGCACGTACACATCCAGATGGCCGGTTCCTGCCTTAACTGATGACATTCTACCACAAAAGAAGTGAAAATGGCCTGTTCCTGCCTTAGCTGATGACATTGTCTTGTGAAATTCCTTTTCCTGGCTCATCCTGGCTCAAAAAGCTCCCCTACTGAGCACCTTGGAGCACCCTGTGACCCCGACTCTGCCCACCAGAGAACAACTCCCCTTTGACTATAATTTTCCTTTATCTACCCAAATCCTATAAAACAGCCCCACCTTTATCTCCCTTCCCTGACTCTCTTTTCAGACTCAGCCCGCCTGCGCCCAGGTGAAATAAACAGCCATGTTGCTCACACAAAGCCTGTTTAGTGGTCTCTTCACACGGACGTGCATGAAATTTTGTGCCATGACTCGGATCAGGGGACCTCCCTTGGGAGATCAATCCCTTGTCCTCCTGCTCTTTGCTCCATGAAAAAGATCCACTTACAACCTCAGGTCCTCAGACCAACTAGCCCAAGGAACATCTCACCAATTTTAAATCGGGTAAGCGGCCTCTTTTTACTCACTTCTCCAACCTCCCTCACTATCCCTCAACCTCTTTCTCCTTTCAGTCTTGGTGCCACACTTTAATCTCTCCCTTCTCTTAATTTCAATTCCTTTCATTTTCTGGTAGAGACAAAGGAGACACGTTTTATCCATGGACCCAAAACTCCAGCGCCGGTCATGGACTAGGGAAGGCAGCCTTCCCTTAGTGTTTAATCATTGCAGGGACACCTCTCTGATTATTCACCCAGGTTTCAGAGGTGTCAGACCACTCAAGGACACCTGCCTTGGTCTTTCACCCTTAGCAGCAAGTCCCGCTTTTCTAGGGGAGGGGCAAGTACCCCAACCCCTTCTCTCCATGTCTCTACCCCTTCTCTGCCTTTCTGGGGGGCAAGAAACCCCCAACCTCTTCTCCTTCACTCTTAGCAGCAAGTCTCACTTTTCTGGGGGAGGGGCAAGTACCCCAACCTTTTATCTCTGCGCCCCGATCCCTTCTTTCCATGCTCCAACCTCTTATATCTCTGCACCCTGATCCCTTATTTCTGCACCCCAACCTCTTATATCTCTGTGCCCTGATCCCTTATTTCCATGCCCCGACCTCATATCTCTGCGCCTCAACCCCTTTCCCGCTTTTCTGGAGGGTAAGAACCCCCGAACCACTTCCCTCCATGTCTCATACTCTCCCTTTTCTTTAAACTTGCCTCCTTCACTATAGGCAACCTTCCACCCTCCATTCCTCCTTCTTCTCCCTTAGCCTGTGTTCTTAAGAACATAAAACCTCTTCAACTCTTGCCTGACCTAAAACCTAAATGCCTTATTTTCTTCCACAATGCCGCTTGACCCCAATACAAACTTGACAGTGGTTCTAAATGGCCAGAAAACGGCACTTTCGATTTCTCCATCCTACAAGATCTAAATAATTCTTGTCGTAAAATAGGCAAACGGTCTGAGGTGCCTGACGTCCAGGCATTCTTTTACACATCGGTCCCTTCCTAGTCTCTGTTCCCAGTGTAACTAGTCCCAAATCTTCCTTCTTTCCCTCCCGCCTGTTCCCTCAGTCCCAACCCCAAGCGTCACTGAGTCTTTCTAATCTTCCTTTTCTACAGACCCATCTGACCTCTCCCCTCCTCGCCAGGCCAAGCTAGGTCCCAATTCTTCCTCAGCCTCCGCTCTTCCACCCTATAATCCTTCTACCACCTCCCCTCCTCACACCCGGTCCAGCTTACAGTTTAGTTCCGCGACTAGTTCTTCCCCACCTGCCCAACAATTTCCTCTTAAAAAGGTGGCTGAAGCTAAAAGCATAGTCAAAGTTAATGCTCCTTTTTCTTTATCCAACCTCTCCCAAATCAGTTAGCGTTTAGGCTCTTTCATCAAATCTGAAAAACCCAGCCCAGTTCATGGCTCGTTCGGCAGCAACCCTGAGACGCTTTACAGCCCTAGACCCTAAAAGGTCAAAAGGCCATCTTATTCTCAATATACGTTTTATTACCCAATCCACTCCTGACATTAAATAAAACTCCAAAAATTAAATTCCGGCCCTCAAACCCCACAACAGGAGTTAATTAACCTCACCTTCAAGGTGTACAATAATACAATAGAGGCAGCCAAGTAGCAACGTATTTCTGAGTTGCAATTCCTTGCCTCCACTGTGAGACAAACCCCAGCCACATCTCCAGCACACAAGAACTCCAAATGCCCGAACCGCAGCTGCCAGGGGTTCCTCCAGAACCTCCTCCCCCAGGAGCCTGCTACAAGTGCCGGAAATCTGGCCACTGGGCCAAGGAATGCCCACAGCCCGGGATTCCTCCTAAGCCGCATCCCATCTGTGTGGGACCCCACTGAAAATTGGACTGTTCAACTCACTTGGCAACCACTCCCAGAGCCCCTGGAACTCTGGCCCAAGGCTCTGTGACTGACTCCTTCCCAGATCTTCTCCGCTTAGCAGCTGAAGACTGACACTGCCCGATCGCCTCGGAAGCCTACAGGACCATCACAGACGCTCTAGGTAACTCTCACAGTGGAGGGTAAGTCTGTCCCCTTCTTAATCAATATGGAGGCTACCCACTCCTCATTACCTTCTTTTCAAGGGCCTGTTTCCCTTGCCTCCATAACTGTTGTGGGTATTGATGGCCAGGCTTCTAAACCTCTTAAAACTCCCCAACTCTAGTGCCAACTTAAACAATACTCTTTTAAGCACTCCTTTTTAGTTATCCCCACCTGCCCAGTTCCCTTATTAGGCCGAGACACTTTAACTAAATTATCTGCTTCCCTGATTGTTCCTAGGCTACAGCCACACCTCATTGCTGCCTTTTCCCCCAGTTCAAAGCCTCCTTCACATCCTCCCCTTGTATCTCCCCACCTTAACCCACAAGTATAAGACACCTCTACTCCCTCCTTAGCAACCGATCACGCACCCCTTACCATCCCATTAAAACCTAATCACCCTTACCCTGCTCATCGCCAATATCCCATCCCACAGCACGTTTTAAAAGGATTAAAGCCTGTTATCACTCGCCTGCTACAGCATGGGCTTCTAAAACCTATAAACTCTCCTTACAATTCCCCCATTTTACCTGTCCAAAAACCAGACAAGTCTTACAGATTAGTTCAGGATCTGCGCCTTATCAACCAAATTGTTTTGCCTATCCACCCCATGGTGCCAAATCCATATACTCTCCTATCCTCAGTACCTCCCTCTACAACCCATTATTCTGTTCTAGATCTCAAACATGCTTTCTTTACTATTCCCCTGCACCCCTCGTCCCAGCCTCTCTTTGCCTTCACTTAGACTGACCCTGACACCCATTAGGCTCAGCAAATTACCTGGGCTGTGCTGCTGCAAGGCTTCACAGACAGCCCCCATTACTTCAGTTAAGCCCAAATTTCATCCTCATCTGTTACCTATCTCAGCATAATTCTCATGAAAACACACCTGCTCTCCCTGCTGATCGTGTCCGATTAATCTCCCAAACCTCGATCCCTTACAAAACAACAACTCCTTTCCTTCCTAGGCTTGGTTAGTGCGGTCAGAATTCTTACACAAGAGCCAGGACCGCACCCTGTAGCCTTTCTGTCCAAACAACTTGACCTTACTGTTTTAGCCTAGCCCTCATGTCTGCGTGCTGCGGCTGCCGCTGCTTTAATACTTTTAGAGGCCCTAAAAATCACAAGCTATGCTCAACTCACTCTCTACATTTCTCATAACTTCCAAAATCTATTTTCTTCCTCTATCTGACGCATATACTTTCTGCTCCCCGGCTCCTTCAGCTGTACTCACTCTTTGTTAAGTCCCACAATTACCATTGTTCCTGGCCCGGACTTCAATCCGGCCTCCCACATTATTCCTGATACCACACCTGACCCCCATGACTGTATCTCTCTGATCCACCTGACATTCACCCCATTTCCCCATATTTCCTTCTTTCCTGTTCCTCACCCTGATCACGCTTGATTTACTGATGGCAGTTCCACCAGGCCTAATCACCACACACCAGCAAAGGCAGGCTATGCTATAGTACAAGCCACTAGCCCGCCTCCTAGAACCTCTCATTTTCTTTCCATCGTGGAAATCTATCCTCAAGGAAATAACTTCTCAGTGTTCCATCTGCTATTCTACTACTCCTCAGGGATTATTCAGGCCCCCTGCCTTCCCTACACATCGAGCTCCAGGATTTGCCCCTGCCCAGGACTGGCAAATTAGCTTTACTCAACATGCCCGAGGCAGGAAACTAAAATACCTCTTAGTCTAAGTAGACACTTTCACTGAATAAGTAAAGGCCTTTCCTACAGGGTCTGAGAAGGCCACCGTAGTCATTTCTTCCCTTCTGTCAGACATAATTCCTCAGTTTGGCCTTCCCACCTCTATACAGTCCGATAGCAGACCTGCCTTTATTAGTCAAATCAGCCAAGCATTTTTTCAGGCTCTTAGTATCCAGTGAAACCTTTATATCCCTTACAGTCCTCAGTCTTCAGGAAAAGTAGAACAGACTAATGATCTTTTACAAACACACCTCACCAAGCTCAGCCACCAACTTAAAAAGGACTGGACAATACTTTTACCACTTTCCCTTCTCAGAAGTCAGACCTGTCCTCAGAATGCTACAAGGTAAAGCCCATTTGAGCTCCTGTATAGACACTCCTTTTTATTAGGCCCCAGTCTTATCCAGACACCAGACCAACTTAGACTGTGCCCCCAAAAAACTTGTCATCCCTACTATCTTCTGTCTAGTCATACTCCTATTCACCGTTCTCAACTACTCATACATGCCCTGATCTTGTTTACACTGCTGTTTCTCCAAGCCATCACAGCTGATATCTCCTGGTGCTATCCCCAAACTGCCACTCTTAACTCTTGAAGTAAATAAATAATCTTTGCTGGCAGGACTATGCTGAATCTCCTTAGGCACTCTCTAATCAGATGTCCTGGGTCCTCCCAATTCTTAGACCTTTAATACCTGTTTTTCTCCTTTTCTTATTCCATTTAGTTTTTCAATTCATACAAAACCGTATCCAGGCCATCACCAATAATTCTACATGACAAATGTTTCTTCTAACAACCCCACAATATCACCCCTTACCACAAAATCTTCCTTCAGCTTAATCTCTCCCACTCTAGGTTCCCACGCCGCCCCTAATCCCGCTCAAAGGAGCCCTGAGAAACATTGCCCATTGTCTCTCCATACCATCCCCCAAAATTTTCGCTGTCCCAAGACTTTACCACTATTTCATTTTATTTTTCTTATTAATATAAGAAGACAGGAATGTCAGGCCTCTGAGCCCAAACTAAGCCATCATATCCCCTGTGACCTGCACGTACACACACAGATGGCCAGTTCCTGCCTTAACTGATGACATTCCACCACAAAAGAAGTGAAAATGGCCTGTTCCTGCCTTAACTGATGACATTGTCTTGTGAAATTCCTTTTCCTGGCTCATCCTGGCTCAAAAAGCTCCCCTACTGAGCACCTTATGATCCCCACTCTGCCCGCCAGAGAACAACTCCCCTTTGACTATAATTTTCCTTTATCTACCCAAATCCTATAAAACGGCCCCACCCTTGTCTCCCTTCCCTGACTCTCTTTTCGGACTCAGCCTGCCTGCACCCAGGTGAAATAAACAGCCATGTTGCTCACACAAAGCCTGTTTGGTGGTCTCTTCACACGGACGTGCATGAAACTCTCTACCCAGGTTCCCTGGGAGTTCTACTCTATGTTCTGACCTAGACATTAGGTCTTACGTGTTGAGGGGAAGGCCGCTATTGCTAATTAGTGGAGCTCTAAGATAAGGGTCCACATAACTCTTAAACTTGACAGACACAACCCTTCTTGAATGTACACAAATACAGGAATGACTATAAATGCTAATCAGATGGATCGCAGGATTTTGTCTCATGGTTTCATTATTTAATATTGGTACAGAAATATTTTCCAGTGTCATGAAATGGCAATGGCTTAAGACCGTGTCCTATGACTTTGCTGTGTATGTGTCTTATTGTTTTTCCGTTAGGATTCAATCCTTTATTTTCTCATTAGTAGAAAAGACATGGAATTTGCAAAGAAGTAAAAAGAAACTGTGCTGATCAAAAGAAAAGCAATGTCATAAAACTGTGTATTAAATACTGATAACTTTTTCCATATTTTGTCCCACTTTCAATACATAGATAAAAGTTCTACATATATGTATGCAAACACTACAATAAACTTACATTTAAATTGGATTTAGCTATACGTCATGTTTTAGAGTGAACATTTTCACATGTGATTCTTGAACAGTTTTTGACATTGTTATAAAAAAATTTGCAATATCTGGATTTTAAACAATAAAATATTTGCAAAGAATTACTTGATTGAACAAGTCGTTAAGAAGTTCTTGGCCAAGTACAGTGACTCACACCTGTAATCCTAGCACTTTGGGAGGCCAAGATGGGCGGATTGCCTGAGCTCAGGAGTTCAAGACCAGCCTGGGCAACATGGTGAGACGCTGTCTCTACTAAAATACAAAAAAAAACCCAGCCAGGAGTGGTGCGGGCGCCTGTAATCCCAGCTACGCGGGAGGCTGAGGCACAAGAATTGCTTTAACCCGGGAGGCAGAGGTTGCGGTGAGCCAGGACTGTGCCACTGCACTCCAGCCTATGCAACAAAATGAAAATCTAAAAATCTACCTATACATACATGAACACATATATAAATACGTATTACATATAATATAAATATATATTATACATACTTATACCTCAGAATTAGCTTTTAATTCTTCTCAAATTTTTATCCCTAATTCTTATCTTAAATTTTATCTTTAAAATCTCAAAAGAAATATAACAAAATTCCATAAATGATAGTTGAGATAGGCATCTCTCACATTCAGTCACCTAGATGTGTAACCTAAGAAAACTTTAAGATGGAAGTATTCACACCACTCACATGCAGCTACAATGTTTCATTAATGTCTGTCTTAATATAAATATGAATGATATAAATTTGTTGGCCAATACTATCATATTCAAACATGTACTCACTATAACACTGACCATGATTTAAAATATATGGCATTAGGCCAGGCATGATGGCTCACAACTGTAATCCCAGCACTTTGGGAGGCCGAGGTGGGCAGATCACATGAGGTCAAGAGTTCAAGACCAGCCTGGCCAACGTGGTGAAACCCTGTCTTTACTAAAAATTCAAAAATTAGCTGGGTGTGGTGGCAGGTGCCTGTAGTCCCAGCTACTTGGGAGGCTGAGGCAGGAGAATCGCTTGATCCTGGGAGGTGGAGGTTGCAGTGAGCCGAGATAGCAACACTGCACTCCAGCCTGGGCAACAGAGTGAGACTGTCTCAAAAAAAATAATAAAAAATGAAATAAAAATATATGGCATTGGCCAGGTGCGGTGGCTCACAACTGTAATCCCAGCAGTTTGGGAGACTGAGGCAGGTGGATCACTTGAGCCCAAGAGTTCGAGACCAGCCCAGGCAATGTAGTGAGACCCTGGCTCTACAAAAAATAGCCAGGCACGGTGGTGTGTACCTGTAGTTCAAGTTACTTGGAAGTCTGAGTTGGGAGGATTACGTCAGTGCAGGGAGGTCGACGATGCAGTGAGCCACGATCATGCCACTGTACTCCAGTCTGGGTGATAGGGTGAGAGCCTGTCTAAAAATATATATATATGTCATTTTAAAACTATGTATACATACAGACAGATATGATGCAGATACACAGTCCCACACACATTTTACTTTCAATATAATTCAATGCATACTGTTTGCAATTTTGTACAAAATCTTTAGAACACCTTATAATATCTGCATGAATCCATATCAATATATACTTTTGAGGGCTTGAGATTTTTGGATTTTACTCTAGAAGAACTTTAAGAAATTATAATTCAAAAAGTATATGGTAGGTCAAACATAGTGAGACGAAGTAATTTAAAATGTCTGGGCCATGTATTATCATCTGTTGACGATGCACATATAATATGAACTTATAAGCTAATGTTCAAATTATCCTGTAGTGTAACTATTAAAACAAGTTATCTTCACTTACAAATTAAGTACTTTTCAAATAATAAATAATAATTAATTATTCTTGGAAATAATAATAGGTTTTAAAATATTGGCACTTTTTAGAACTGAGTTATGCTAAATTCTTTCCTTATTGTACTCTACTGGCTAAGGAACAAAAAGGCTCACCCGGCCTCCAGTTATACAGTTCATGGCTATTCTTATAAAGTTCATAAAAGGCTCTGGAGGGAACCCATGTAAAGCGCACCGGTGCCCACCTAAGTAACGCCAGAGACGTCTGGAACTCTAAGTTTGGACCCCACAGGAGGATGTTCTGGAAGATCCTCCGTGCCTCAAATTCTCCAAAGAGGATGCTTTCTGCAGAGGTTCTAAGGTCTAGTATTAAGCCCTCCTTGGAATTTTCTCTCAGAGTTGTAATGTTCCTTGGCCCCAAAATTGTTTAGAATCTGAAGTTTATTGTCTAATGGGAAAGCCGGATGGTGTTGCATGTAACCGGGCTTTTGTGCTGCTGTTCTAAGTAGGGGGCCTCGTTAACGTGTGATGCCTTCCTTTGTTAGTTTGGCCCCAGTGATCCTTATTGGAGTCTGGGGAGGTTTAGACTTTAAAAATCAAACTGCCATGGAGACTGCTTACCCGAAATTTTGGTTCACAGCCTTCATTGGATTATCTGTTGGGGCAAAGTAAAACTGGCAAGCTTGTATTGCTATCTCATGGCTAAAGTTGCAAGCTATTGGAGCCTGCAGCTCCCACGCAAGGGGAAGAGGAGGAAATCCTCCCCTACAAAGCGAATTCACAAACTTGAAAGAAGCAATTTACACAGGATGTGCAGATCTCAAGGGAAGGACACCGGAAACATCAAAAGCAAGGAAACGGGATACTTCCAAAGGAACCCAGTAATTCTCCAGCAACAGATCCCTATCCAAAAGAAATTCAAGAAATGTCAGATAGAGAATTGTGCATACTGATTTTAACCAAGATTAGGGGATACAAGAGACTTCTGAAAAAGAAAGGAGCGAAATGACAGAAGCAATTCTGGATATGGTTGAGGTAATTACCAACCAGATACGGAGTTTTCCAGGGCACACAGCAAATGTGGAACTGAAGAAATCATAGGATGAAATACAAAGTACACTCAAAAGCTTCAATGATAGACTAGATCAAGCAGAAAAAACCCTCAGAACTTAAAATCTGAAAGCCTTTTTCTCAATTCAAAGATTTAAAGGGTTGTACTCTGGCCATTCACGTGAACAAAATCTGCTGGGTTAATTGGTTTGTTTTTTTTTCCTTTTTTTGAGAGGGAGTCTCACTCTGTCACCCAGGCTAGAGTGCAGTGGCACGATCTCGGCTCACTGCAATCTCTACCTCCCAGGTTCAAGCAATTCTCTGGCCTCAGCCTCTTGAGTACCTGGGATTGATTACAGGCACCTGCCACCAAGCCCAGGTAATTTTTTGTATTTTCAGTAGAGATGGGGTTTCACCATCTTGGCCAGGCTGGTCTTGAACTCCTGACCTCATGATCCACCCGCCTCAGCCTCCCAAAGTGCTGGGATTACAGGCATGAGCCACCGTGCTCAGCCACTGGGTTAATTGTTATAGTGGGGTCTTGGATAATCACTAAAGGTGAAATAAAAATTTAAAAAAGTATATTGGTGGAATAAAAATAGAAAAGCCTTCAGAATTGTCGATATACATTTTGTCTGAATTTTGTTTGTCTTTGCCAGATATTTTATTTATTTATTTATTTATTTATTTATTTATTTATTTATTTATTTATTGAGATGGCGTTCTCTATTGCCCAGGCTGCAACGCAATGGTGCGATCTCGGCTCACTGCAACCTCTGCCTCCCAGGTTCAAGCAATTCTCCTGTCTCATCCTCCCAAGTAGCTGGGATTACAGGTGCCTGCTACCACGCTTAGTTATTTTTGTATTTTTAGTAGAGATGGGGTTTCACCATGTTGGCCAGGCTGGTCTGGAACTTGCGACCTCAGGTGATCTGTGGCCTTGGCCTCCCACTGTCTTTGCTGGATATTTTAAAATGTCAGTGTTAATTCAAGCTGGGGGCTTGGATTGAGCCTGCCTCCCATTCCATTCAAAGTCTCACTGAGATAAATGCATATCTGATTGCTTCCTTTGGAAAAGGTAATCACAAACTCAAAGGATGCAACCCTTTGTCTCCCACCTGTGATCTAAAATCTCCCAAGCCGCCTCCTCTCCAGTTGTCCTGTCTTGTTTGTTTTTCATATGTTGATTGATGTCTCATGTCTCCCTTATTAAAAGGAAAAATAAGTACGGTGAATGAGGTAAATGTTTTAGATAAATTTTTGTGTAAATTAAAATCTTAAAGTTATTTTTGATCCTCATTTAATATCTGGGTCATTTCCAATTAAGACAGGGTTGTGATACGGGGAAACATGTTTCTAAAATTGTGGAATTGTTCTTACCTATAAATGCCTATATCTGATAGTTCAGAATTTATTGCTGTTTAGGGTTTCACTGACATTTTACGTTACTAAGGATAAAAATTTTAGTTAACAAGTAATTTTGTATACAAAATGGGCCAGAAAGGGTTACGTTATTAGTGGAAAAATAATAATTTTGTCTAATTCAGAAGTTATCTAAATTTTGTTCAAATTACAGTTTTGAAAAGATTATTTATGAAACAATGTAGTAAGGAATCATTATAAGTAGGGAAGAAAGTTGTGGAAAAGTTTAATTAATAAAATATTCTTTAAAACCTGAGAGAATTGGAGACATTTGGCTAATGAACATTCTCATAGTTAAAGTTCTTAGTCTTGATTAAAGTAAAATAAGAAGTATTATACAAATGTATCAGCAACCTGGAGCAGTGGCTCACGCCTTTAATCTCAGCCCTTTGGGAGGCCGAGGCGGGTGGATTACCTGAGGTCGGGAGTTCAAGACCAGCCTGACCAACATGGAGAAATCCCATCTCTACCAAAAATACAAAATTAGCCGGGCATGGTGGTGCATGCCTGTAATCCCAGCTACTCGGGAGGCTAAGGCAGGGGAATCACTTGCACCCGGGAGGCAGAGGTTTCGGTGAGCCAAGATCATGCCATTGCACTCCAGCCTGGTCAACAAGAGTGAAACTCCGTCTCAAAAAAAACAAAACAAAAAAAAACCAGTATCAGCAGTTTGACAATTTTTTTTTAAAATATAGGTAAGCATGAAGCTGGAATTAGTGTGGAGCCAATTTCACATATATGCTTGCATTGCTTCACACTATGTTGAAGTGGCATCTGCCACCATGCCAGGCTAATTTTGTATTTTTGGTAGAGACGGGGTTTCTCCATGTTGGTCAGGCTGGTCTTGAACTCCCCACCTCAGGTGATCCACCTGCCTCGGCCTCCCAAAGTGTGAGATTACAGGCGTGAGCCACCACGCCATTTGACATGGATACTGTTGGAGTACATATTGGTCATGTGCCTAAAGTAAATTTCTTAATTGTACAGAATATATAATGATATTGGTGAACTTAAGGGTATTGAATTGTGTATCAGGAATTAATGGAGCACACCAGCTTTTTATCCATAAACTAACTTTTTGGATTTTAGGCTTCCTGATACTCTAAATGTGTTGAGTATACTCTCACAAATAGAATTTGAGTCATATTTCTCTCTCTCTGGCTAATTTCTCCAAATTTGTAAACTATGAATATTCTTAATTCATGGCAATGTGTTTCCTTGCATACAGTCAAGCATGGTCACCAGGGCCACTCAGGGAGAGACAATCCAGAAACCTGGCATGCAGGCAAAAGGGTAAGAATTTTTTACCATTCAGTCTCTGGCCTCTATCTCTGTGTGCAAACTCGTTAATCTCCTCTGAAATTTTAAATTACTTTATTTAATAATAAAAAGAACTTAAATCAAATATTTTGTCAGAAAAGTAGAGTGTAATGCCTTTTAGTTCACATAACTTTAGCAATCTTTGGGATATAAAGATGGTTTTATAGATTATTGGTAGGAGAGGTGTGGTGGCTCATGCCTGTAATCCCATCGCTTTGGGAGCCCGAGGCAGGCGGATCACCTGAGGTCAGGAGTTCGAGAGCAGCCTGGCCAACATGGTGAAACCCCGTCTCTACTAAAAATACAAAAATTAGCAGGGTGTGGTGGCGGGAGCCCGTAATCCCAACTACTCAGGAGGCTGAGACAGGAGAATTGCTTGAACCCAGGAGGCAGAGGTTGTGGTGAGCCGAGATTGTGCCATTGCACTCCAGCCTGGGCAACAAGAGGGAAACTCTGTCTCAAAAAAAAAAAAAAAAAAAAAAAACTGTTGGTCAGATGCAAGGTTTGCTAAGTGTTTTAAGGTTACAAACTGCTTTTTGGGTTTTGAGAACTGTCTGTCTTGCCTGCTTCACACTTGGTGACACCTGGGGACATATGAAACTAACCACACCCTTAACTAAGAAGGCAAGGCTTGACTGCACTTAGCATACAAGTAAAGCAACTTACCATGTTTTACCTTAAGGGTAAAATTGCTAGGAATTAATTGAAACTACTAGAAATAGATTTACATGCAAGGTGTGTAAAAACAGTAAAATGTATTTTTATAGTAAAAGGTTAAATGAAGGCATGGAAATGTCAAGTTTTGCCTAGGGTTAAAGGATTGTTTTGAGTTAAATTAGGAAAAAGCTGAAGGTTCAAAGAAGTGGTGGGAGAATTGTGGAAATTAGTCTTGCTGAAGAGGTTCTCTGTGTGAACATGTTGACTAAATTCAAAAGGGTTATAAAAGGTTTTTGCTTCTTTAAAATTTCTGAGCCATAATTTTGGCAAAATAAATAACTTGTAGTAATCTGGAATTCCCAAAATCAAACTTCAGTTTCAAAATTGTCTTCCCTGGCACCTGCCTTTTGGAATACTTCAGAGGGTCCCTGAAGTGTCCAGAAAAGAGAGGTAAACAGGATTAGGTACATGGTATTAAATACAGTGAGTTCTAAATTTTCTTCAAAGAATCAGTATGTCAGTATGTTCAGTTCTTTGTTCTCCATTTTAAAGTTTAACTTCCTCATTCTCCTCGTCTCCTTGCCCCTGGTTTCAGTAAATGACCTTTTCCATCAGTTCTAATCAGTAGTTCACACCTGTTCCCCTGGTCACCTGCTCCATCCTGAGTCACCCCTGGTTACCCGCTCTGATCTGTCACATTTAGTCATGTGTTCCGTAACCATCCTTCCCGCCAAAACTGCTCACCCCGCCATTCTGGTCATACCCCTGCTCTCTTTAAAATAGCCAATCAGAATTAGCTTAGACTGTGCAGTCCAACTCTAGCCTATAGGGCAATGACACAGCAGTAGGGGCTACCTGCGTCAGGGATAAGAACCCCTTCCCCTCCCCTGTTCAGGTGTGCTCTCACCATTGCTCCATCTGTGAGACGCATCCTTCTATAGAAGAAAAATTGCCTTGCTGAGAAAACTCATGTTCGAATGCTGTTTCTTTTGTGGCACCGAAAATTTATTTCTAACAATGGGATTGCCAAAATGATGCTTAATCTTCTTTAAGTTATATTTTTGTGAATAATACTAATATATATTCCAAAATTGTATGGGATTTCTAAAATTCTAATGTCTAAATATATGCTACCAATCACAATTATAGTTATGCTGTTATTGTAAATTACAGAAATAACCAAATTTCCTTGTATAAAGCTACTAACCCAAGTAAATCAAATAATTAAATATAAAGAAAACAGTGTTAAACCAGCTAATACTAAAATTGTTTAAAATAGTTTATAACCAATGCTTGATCCCATATTCCTAGGAAAGCAATTAAAGTTTCAGGTACATTTGGTCACCTGGTTGGCCATTTAAACATTTTATAAAGGGATATCATTCAATTGTCATTTCAATGCATGTTTTCTGGTTGTATAAAAGCTTTCCTATGCAACAGAGCTGATGTTCTAATAGTAGATTATTATGCTACAGTGTATTTTCACCAGGTTAAAAAAAAGGCTTTTTATGGTTTGGATCTTCTGAGAACATCAGAAAAAGACTGTCCTTGCCATCCACACTACAACAAAACTTAGGGACCTTGAGCTTTGGGTTCATGGTCTTGCAACTAAGAAGGGTTCCTCCACACTTTTGGAACTGTGCACCCATTGTAACCCTTGAGGTAAAGCTAACCAGGGAAATTTCTCCCAAGAAGAAGATGGCATCCTTGATGTGAATAGCTTTCCCAAGGTCACAGATTAAGACTTCTAGTGACATGAAACTCTTCTCTTTGAAAGTTTTTTTCTTGCTTATGTCTCTGTGAACAATAGAAGTGGAAAAGTGTCTGTTATGTGCACTAATAGGGTGTACTTTTATTTGTGAAGGAGCTTCCAGCCAGCCTGCAAGTGTAAGGTTACATGGATAAGCTTATACTTTGGTAGATAAAGGATAAAGGCCAATGTATGTAAGAAACTTTAATGGTACATGCATTGCCTCATAATCAGTCAAAAGCAGAACATTGGTTCATTCCTCTTGGCCCATTTCATTGGTTGAAGAGAACACTGCCAGAGGGCCTTCACTCTTCTCAAAGGGCATCATTTGTTAAGTCCTTTTTCCATGATTTGGAGTAAAAGAAGCAATGATTGGAAATATATCCCTCATGATAGGTTCTATAGCAAATTCTACTGTAAAGGCTGCAGTTGCACAGTGATTCTAAATTCTCTTGTGAAAGTTGGGATAGAAATGGCTAAACAGAAAAAGTATCTGTGCAGCTGCTGGCACTTGTGGCCTATGGGGAAATACATCAAATGAGGATTATAAAAATTCAGTAGTGGCCAGGCATAGGTGGCTCACGCCTGTAATCCCAGCACTTTGGGAGGACGAGGCAGGCAGATCATGACATCAGGAGATTGAGACCATCCTGGCTAACACGGTGAAACCCCGTCTCTACTAAAAATACAAAAAATTAGCTGGGTGTGGTGGCGGGCGCCTGTAGTCCCAGCTACTTGGGAGGCTGAGGCAGGAAAATGGCGTGAACCCGGGAGGCGTAGCTTTCAGTGAGCCGAGATCGCGCTGCTGCACTCCAGCCTGGGTGACAGAGCGAGACTCCATCTCAAAAAAAAAAAAAAAAAAATTCAGTGATCGGGAATTGATGAAGAAATTGCTTCATTAAGTGAGTAAACTCTTTATCTAGCTCATTCTTTGATCTGTTTGGTTTTAGGAGGTTTGGTTTATGGGGATCTTGGGTAAGGGACATACTCCAAATTCTTGGTATATCCTCTAATAATAGTCTCCCTGGTGTGCTGCGTTCTCTCAAAGGTTTTAAATGCTTGCATGCAGCCATCTCTAAAATGAAATATAGTTTCTTTTCAACTGGAATAACAAGAGCCAAAAGAATCTGCAACCATGAGGACACCGTAACCTATACATGACGTGCTGAGAATGAAAACCCAAAATGATAGTAACCAAGAGTGGCACTAAGGCCCTAAGTTTTGGTCCCACTCTCACTCAAGTGAAAACCTGAATAAAGGGGAATTTTTTTAAAGAAAATTATGGGAGGCCATTGTTTTGGACTGAGCTCATGCACTAGGCCCCTACAAACCAAACCAAACCAAACCAAAATGGAGTCGCTCGTGCTAAAACTTTAGGGAAACGCATAGATTCTACAAGAGACCAGGTTTTGTTTTTTTTCTCCTGCATATCTCTATAAAAAACATTTCTGACAGCATAGGTATCAACCCCCTGAAGTTCCCATTAAATCTTTTAGCCAAATTCATTTCCTCTCGCCTAGATAATCATCAAGCTTCAGATGATCATGCAACCACGGTTCCAGCCAGTTCCAGGTGAAGACACCACCCCTGGCCATCAAGAAGCTACCCTGCCTCCACGAGATAGAGCATGGCGAGAGTTCCGTGATTTCCAATAGGTAGGGACTATGCCCCAGGTCGGCATGAAGCAGTTACAGAAGAAAGCTCTTCAGTCCCTCTGCCTCACATAAAGATTTATGGGGATCACGTCTCTCAGCGGGGAGATGAGGCAGGAGAATAGGGTCTGGAGGCAGGGGACCTAAGGCTGTTTTACGCTGACTTCCTAGAACTAAATTGAAAGGAAAACCCTCACTTTCAACGCCTAAGTAACAAAAGGACCAGAGGCTACTCCCTTTGACCTTTTCTGCACTACAGATGGAAAATTGGCTGTGGCAACAAATTAGGCTGACTTCTGGCCTAGTCTTCGTTTGCATACAAGTATAACTTTGTTAACTTCACCCTAGCCTCTGATTGGTTGCTTTTTGCAACCAATCAGATATTTGCACAGGAGTGTGACCTTTGTAACTTCAGTTTAGCCTCTGGTTGTCTCCTTTCTGCAACCAATCAGATTTATTTCGGGCGACCACTTCACTTACATGAGGTGGCCAATGGGAAACTTCTAGGAGGTATTTGAACCAAAGAAGATTCTGTATCCAGGCCCTTGAGCCTCTGCTGAGGCCATCTCCCACAGTGTGGAGTGTACTTTCGTTTTCAGTAAACCCTTGCTTTCATTCTTTTGTTGCTTCATTCTTGCTTTGCTTTGCTGGGCATTTTGTGCAATTATTTGTTCAAAACGCCAAGAACCTGGACAACTTGCAATCCTGACCCTCTACGGGTCACAAAACCAAGTTGCACCCAACTGGACAAATCTCCAGTAATCCATGTTCAGTGGCGCCTTTATCTCTGGGAGGCGTTTTTTCAAACAGAAAGGGCGGGAGAAAAGGGCTCCAAGACAGCGCTTGATTGAAAATATGGAACACTACTGCCACCGTGAGGAAATCGTTTAAAGACGGAATACGCCATCATGGCGTCCTTCCCGGAAAGCCTCCCTGTGGGGGAAAGGCTGATCTGTAGGCCCCCAGGCTATGTCTTCCTGCCTTTTCCTCTAAGGCCTGAAAAGAGACAGGGACATTGGCGGTATCTTGGTGTAGAATCTGGAGAGTGCGGGGTTTGGAGTGAACCAGCAGCTGCCAGGAGGTACTGGCACAGGAAGTCGTGGAGCGGAAACTTGGTTCCTCCGGTGTGGGGAGGACAGTAGGGAACCAGTCAAACACACATAGAGGCTCTTGTGGGCATCTGTCTCTTCTACCTGCCCATTGGAGCAAGAGTCAGCAGGCTTTCACGTGCTAGCATCTTGCTATGGGTCTTGGGGTTTCTGGTAGCATCAATATCGCTCACAAGGAACACAGTTATTCCAAGGGAAGTTTACAGGATTTGCTGTTAGAACCTTCACTCTCCAGGTTCTACAGCAAGGTACCGCCAATGTCCACGTCTCTTTTAAGGCCTTAGACGAGAAGGCAGGGACTCTGAGCATGGAGCCCAAGCCTCTTCCACCTCCCCACAGACCAGACCTTCCCCAACAGGTAGTCCTCACAAGAAGGCCCATGTAATGGCGTAGGGATCCGTTAAATGACATCCTCGCGATGGCGGTAGTGCACCAGATATGCCAGAAAGCCCTGTCTTGGAGCACCGCCCCCTTCTCCTGCCCTTCCTGTCTGAAACAACGCGACCCATAGACAAAGGTGCAACCAAACATGGATGCCTTCTATTTTGCCCAGTTTGGAGCCTGCTAGTCTTACTGCTGCACTTTTTCATTTTGTTTTCCACTTGAAATCAAACCGAGGCCTAAAACACCGGTCCTCATCAGGAATCCAGTTCTTCCAGAAATTAAATATCCTCCTGACCTACTCTGTGTGGGTTTGATTTACTTCAGAGTTACAGGTCCAGTAATTTCCGAGGCATCAAACTGTCTCCTTCAGGGAATACATTCAGTGGATGAACTCACAAAAAAGAGAAAAGGAGCCGGGCGCGGTGGCTCACGCCTTTAATCCCAGCACTTTGGGAGGCCGAAGCTGGCGGATCACCCGAGGTCAGGAGTTCGAGACCATTATGGCCAGCATGGCAAAACCCTGTCTCTACTAAAAATACAAAAATTAGCGGGGCGTGGTGGCACAGGCCTGTAATCCCAGCTACTCCAGAGGAGGAGGCAGGAGAATCACTTGAACCTGGGAGGGGGAGGTTGCAGTAAGCGGAGAGCGCACTATTGCACTCCAGCCTGGGCAACAGAGTGAGAGTGTCTCAAAAAAAAAAAAAAAAAAAAAGAGAGAGAGAGAGAAAAGGGCTGAAAGCTTGAAAGCTTGGAAAAGAACTCCAGCAAAAAATTTAAAAATCCCAGAGGTCTTCGCCCTGGCTCCCCTGTCAGGCATCCAGGGAATTCTTCCTATTCTAAGAGCCTTATGTGGTACATCATAGGCAACAATTTGGCATGAGCCATTAGAGGAGAAACCAGGTGACGCTCCTTACTGCATGCCATATATCATAGAACATATGTTCAATTCATATCAAGGTGGCTCAGGGTTTCATCTCATGGTCTCATCATTTAACATCAAAACACAGCATGTGCCCATGCCATTACATATTCTTCAAGTATTCCCTGAGACTTTATGGGGTGTGTGTTTGTGTTCGTGTTTGTGTGTGTCTCTGAGAGTTTTATAATTGGTCTTTTAAGTATAAGGATTACAGTATTCTCCAACTAGTAAATTAAAGAATAATGCTTGACAAAGATTAAGAAAAATCCATGTATTAACACAGAAAACCGCTACCATACAACTTGTCAAGGTAACTTATGAACTTATGGATTATTTCCATGCATATCTTTCAAAATGTGCATACATTAACTTCATGCAAAAAAATAAATCTGTGTAAAAAGTGGATTACTGTGTACACAGTGGTTTGGATCAGACCAAATGTGTATTTTAATGAAACTTTCAGATGCATGAATTAATTCGAATGTCACCAGTACTAAGTCTTATATGTCAACATTTCATGCCTTCAATATAAATAAAGGTAAATCTTAACATACAGCCTCAGGAAAATTACTATAGTAAAGTAGACAATATCAGCTCTTTGATTTTTTACAGCTACATCACTACACATTTCTAAAAAAAAGTTCATGAAGAGACAAAGACATCAGAAATTATGGCTACCTAACATTTTGCTCAATTTGTGTAAACAATTTCCACTCTTAACCATTTGCTTTTGGTTTCCATTGGATATTAACCTGAGATGTAATCCATGCACCCTCATCAAGCATCTCATCTTTTTAAGAACTCAGTTTCTGCACAACCAAATCTTCCCATTTCTACTCTTTTTCACTCTGCATCATATCTGCAGTATTTTATTGTGATATCAAATAGTCTTGTAGTAATGGGGAGAGACCTTAGGTTTCCATGCCTAAGGAGAGAAGAAAAAAAAAGCTCACCTCTAAAGGCTTGGAGAAGTGCAAATCTAGGCACCAGGCCACGTGTTTCTTGTCCTGATTCCCTACTCAGGTTCCCCAGGAATTTTACTCCATGTTCTAATCTAGTCAGTAGGCCTTATACATTGAGGGGGAGGATGCTATTTAGTGGGGCACTAACATAAGGGTACGGATAGCTCTCAAGCCTGACAAGACACACACAGCCCTACTTGAATAGACACAAACACAGGAATGACTGTAAATACTAAACAGATTGATCACAGGATTTTGTCTCATAGTTTCATTATTTAACATTGAATTAGAAATATTTTCCAGTGTCATTAAATGGCTGTCACTTAGGACTGTGCCCTATGACTTTCTTGTGTATGTGTCTTATTGTTTTTCAGTTGGGAATCAGTCCTATATTTTCTCATTAGTAACAAAGACATGGAATTTACAAAGAAGTTAAAAATAACCATGTGCTGATCAAGATAAAAGCAATGTCATAAAACTGTATTAAACAATGATCATTGTTTCCATATTTCCTCTCATTTTTTCAACACTCAGATAAAAAGTTCTATATATACAGTCAAACACCACAATAAATTTACATTTTACTTGAATTTAGATATATAAATAAGGTTGAAGAATTAAAAGTTTCACATCTGATTCCTGAGGTTTTTTTATTCTCATAAGAAAGTTGCAATATCTGAATTTTAGACAATAAAATATTTGCAAAAACTTCTTGATTGGACTATTCATCAAAACATAAGTTCTCAATTTTCACTTTTATATCTAAAATATATGTATATTTATACACACATAAAATAGAAACACATGTTTATATACAATAGAAACATATGTATTATACATACTTATACCTAGAAAATTAGGATGTTTAATTCTTCTCAAATTTTTATTCTTAATTCTTTCCTTAAAATTTTATCTTTGAAACCTCAAAAGAAAGATAGCAAAATTCAACAAATGATAGTTGAAATAGGCATCTCTCACATTCAGTCACCTGGAGGTGTAACCTAAGAAAACTGTAAGATGGATGCATTCACACAACTCACATGCAGCTAGAATGCTTTATTAGTGTCTCTGTTTATATAATGACAAATTAAAGTTTTGAATTTGTTGGCCAAAAATACCATCTTCAAACGTATACTCATTATAACACCTACCATGATTAAATATATATAGCATTGGCCGGGCCCAGTGGCTCACTACTGTAATCCCAACACTATGGGAGGCCAAGGCAGGAGGATAGCTTGAGCCCAGGAGTTCAAGACCATTCCTGGCAATGTAGTGAGACCCCGTATCTACAAAAAATACAACAAATAACCAGGCATGGTGGCGTGCAACAGAAGCCCCAGCTATGTAGGAGGCGGAGATGGGAGGACCACCTGAGTCCAGGGAGGTTGATTCTGCAGTGACCCATGATCCTGCCATTGCACTCTCACCTGGGCAACAATGAGACACTGTCATATATATATATATATATATTTTTTTTTTTTTTTAATATTGTTATATACCTACAGACAGATATAAATACACATACTCTCAACACAGTTTAAATATAATTGGATGTATACTGTTTGAAATTTGTACAAAATCTTCAGCATTGTCTTATATGCCTTGAATATATCTACATCCATATGTACTTTTGAGTGCTTGGAATTTTTTTATATTTTACTCTAGAAGAACTTTAAGATATTATAAAGCAGAAAACATGCTGGGTCTCATATAGTGAGAAGAAATAATGACTTTTAAAATGTCTGTGCTAGGTATTATCATCTGTTCACTCTGCACATATAATATGGACTTTTATAACCTAATGTTCAAATTCCCCTATAGTACAACTGTTTTTGTTTTTTAATGTTAGATATGGGGTTTCCCTATGTTGACCAGTTTGATCTCGAAATCCTGGCCTCAAGCAATCCTCCCATGTCAGCCTCCCAAAGTGCTAGGATTACAGGCATGAGGCACCAAGCCCAGCCACCTTGTAGTATAACTGTTAAAACAAGATTTCTTCACTGATAACTTGAGTACTTTTCAAATATAATTATTCATGGAAATAATAACAGGTTTAAAATTATTGGCACTTTTTAAAACTGAGTTGGTAAAATTCATATAACATAAAATTAACCATTAAAATGTGTGAAATTCAGTGGCATTTAGTACTTTCACAATGCAGTGCAAGCACTATCTCTATCTATTGGCAAAGCACTTTCATTACCACAAAAGAAAACCCTGGACCCATTAAGCATTCCCCATTCCACTCTCTGCCCAGCCCCTGGCAAACACTCATCTACTTTCCCTCACTACTGATCATCACAATAAGTGGTCTTTTCCAAAGTCTTGCTTTTTTCACTTAGCGCGTTTCAAATTTCATGCATTGGTTATCTATCTTATTGACATCTACCTCTTGGATATGGAACTTCGCTATTGTACCTTCATCCACCCAATTTATCACCTGAAGGAGACAATTTGATGCCATGGAACTTGCTGGACCTGCAACTGTGTGAAGTAAATCATACCCAGATAGACTCAGTGAGGAGTATATTTAATTTCTGAAAGAACAAAATTCCTGATAAGCACGGGTGGTTTAAGCTGAATTTTATTTTTAGTTGGAAAAACAAAACAAAACCAAAAAAAATCAACAGTTAAGACCAGGTTGCACCAAACTGGACAAATCTCCAGGCAGCTATGTTTGGTGGCGCCTTTATCTCTGGTTTGCTTATTTCATAGACGAAGAGCAAGAGAAAGGCCTCAAACATAGGGCTTCCCTGAAAATGTGCAACACTACTACCACCGTGAGGAAATCGTTTAAAGACATAATACTCCACTAGCGCCTCCTTCCCAGGAAGCCTCGCTGTGGGGAAAGGCTGATCTGTTGGGAGGTGGGAGAGGCTTGGCCTCCAGGCGAGGTCTTCTTGCCTTCTCCTCTAACGCCTGAAGAGTGACCTAGACATTGGTGGTATCTTGGTGTAGAACCTGGAGAGTGAGGGGCTTGGAGTGAACCAGCAGCTGCCAGGCGGTCCTGGCACAGGAAGTCGTGGGTCGGGGCCTCAGTTCCTCCTGGTGTGGGCAGGACTGCAGGAACCCACTCAAACACACATTGAGGCTTTTGTAGGCATCTGTCTCTTCTTCCTGTCCCTTGGAGCAAGAGTCAGCAAGCTTTCTGATGTTGGCATCTTGCTATGGGTCTTTGGGTCTCTGTGACCAAACAACAGGTTTATTCAAAGGGAAGTTTACAGGATTTGCTATTAGAAGCTTCACACTCCAGGTTCTATAGCAAGATATTGCCAATGTCCAGGTCTCTTTTAAGGCCTTAGACAAGTAGGCAAGGACGCCCAGCATGGAGGCCAAGCCTCTTTCACCTCTTACCAGACCACACCTACCCCAACAGGTAGTGCTCAGAGAACTCTGTAATGGCGTTAAACGACTATAATTCGTTAAACGTCTTCCTCGCGATGGCAGTAGTGCTCCAGATATGCCAAGAAGTCCTGTTACGTAGCCCTCTTCTCCCGCCCTTCCTGTCTGAAAAAACGCCACACATAGACAAAGAGCCACCAAACATGGATGTCTTCTATTTTGCCCAGTTTGGAGCCAGCTGGTCTTACTGCTGTGCTTTTTCTTTTTGTTTTCCACTTAAAATCAAACCATGGCCTAAACCAACCACCCTCATCAGGAATTTTGTTCTTTAAGAAATTATTCTACTGACCTAGTCTGTGTGGGTTTCATTTACTTCAGAGTTACAGGTCCAATAATTTCCGTGGCATCAAACTGTCTTTTTCAGGGGATAGCTTCAGTGTATGAACGCACAAAAAGGAGAAAAGGGCTGAAAGCTTGGAAAGGAACTCCAGCAACAATTTAAAAATCCCAGAGATCTTGGCCCTGGCTCCCCTGTCAGGCATCCAGGGAATTCTTCCTATTCTAAGAGCCTTATGTGGTACATCGTAGGCAACAATTTGGCATGAGCCATTAGAGGAGAAACCAGGTGACGCTCTTTATTGCATGCCATGTATACTCCACATGGCATGATACTCATAGTACATATGCTCAATTCCTGTCAAGGTGACTCAGAGTTTCAACTCATGGTCTCATCATTTAACATCAAAACACAGCATGTGCCCATGCCACTACATATTCTTCAAGTATTCCCTGAGACTTTATGGGCTGTGTGTGGTTGTGTTTGTGTGTGTCTCTGAGAGTTTTATAATCTCTTTTAGGTATAAGAATTAACTAGTAAATTAAAGAATAATGCTTGACAAAGATTAAGAAAAATCCATGTATTAATAATGAAGAAAACCACTACCATACAACTAGTCAAGGCAACTTAAGAACTTTTGGATTATTTCCAGGAATATCTTTAAATATGTACATACATTGTTAATTTCATGAAAAAATAAATCTGTATTGAAAGTGGATTACTATGTACACTGTGGTTTGGATCAGATCAAGTGTGCATTTTAACAAACCTTTGAGGAGGGTGAATTCATTTGAATGTCACCAGTACGAAGTCTTATATGTCAACATTTCATGCCTTCAATATGAGTAAAGGTAAACCTTAAAATAGGGCCTCACGAATATTACTTTAGAAAAGTAGACACTTATCATCTTTTTGTTTGAATTTTTAAAGATGCATTACTATACGTTTCAAAACAAAACGCCATGAAGAGACAAAGACAACAGAAACTACGGATACCTAATATTTTGCTCAATATGTGTAACCATTTTCCACTCTTAACCATTTGCTTTTGGCTTCCATTGGATATTGAACTGAGATGAGATCCACTCACCCTCAACAAGCATCTCCTCTTTTTAAGAACTCAGTTTCTGCACAACCAAATCTCCCCATTTCTACTCTTTTTCATTCAGCATCCTATCAGCAGTGTTTTATTATGATAACAAATAGTCTTGTTGTATTGGGAACAGACCTTAAGGATCCATGCCTAAGAAAGAATTAAAAATAAAGCTTACCCCCAAGGTCTTGGAGAAGAGCCAATCTAGGCACCGGGCCACGTGGTTGTTGTCCTGACTCCCTCCCCAGGTTCCCTGGGAGTTTTACTCCATGTTCTGACCTAGTCATTAGGCCTTATATGTTGAGCGGGAGGCCACTATTTAGAGGGGCTATAACGTAAGTGCCCATGTAGCTCTTAAACCTGACAAGACACACACAGCCCTGTTTGGACACAAACGAATGACTATAAATGCTAATCAGATGGATCACAGGATTTTGTCTCATGGTTTCATTATTCAACATTGGAACAGAAATATTTTCCAATGTCATTAAAAGGCTATGACTGGCTGGGTGTGCTGGCTCACACCTGTAATCCCAGCAGTTTGGGAGGCCGAGGTGGGCGGATCACTTGAGGTCAGGAGGTCGAGATAAACCTGGCCAACATGGTGAAACCCTGCCTCTACTAAAATACAAAAAAATTAGCCAGGTATGGTGGTGCATGCCTATAATCCCAGCTACTTGGGAAGCTGAGGCAGGAGAATTGCTTGAACCCAAGGCAGAGGTTGCAGTGAGCTAAGGTCGTGCCGATGCACTCCACCATGGGTAACAAAGTGAGACTCCATCCGTCTCAAAACAAACAAAAAGGCTATGACTTAGGACTGCCTCTTATGACTTTGTTGTGTATGTGTCTTACTGTTTTTCACCTAGGAATCAGTCCTATACTTTCTTATTAGTAAGGAAGACATGGAATTTGCAATGAAGTTAAAAAAAACCCTTTGGGAGGTGGGGGCAGGTGGATCACAAGGTCAAGAGATTGAGACCATCCTGCCAACATGGTGAAACCCCATCTCTACTAAAAACACAAAAATTAGCTGAGTCTGGTGGTGCGCACCTGTAGTCCCAGCTACTCGGGAGGCGGAGGCAGGAGAATCACTTGAACCTGGGAGGCAGAGGTTGCAGTGAGCCGAGATCACCCCACTGCACTCCAGCCTGGCGACAGAGTAAGACTCCCTCTCAAGGAAAAGAAAGGGGGTTGGGGGAGGGGGGCGGTGGCTCATGCCTGTAATCTCAGCACTGTGGGAGACCTAGGAGGGCAGATCACCTGATGTCGGGAGTTCAAGACCAGACTGACCAACATGGTGAAACCCCGTCTCTACTAAAAATACAAAATTAGCCAGGTGTGGTGGCACATGCCTGTAATCTCAGCTACTTGGGAGGCTGAGGCAAGAGAATCACTTGAACCTGGGAGGCAGAGGTTGCGGTGAGCCGAGATCATGCCATTGCACTCCAGCCTGGGCAACAAGAGCAAAACTACGTCTCAAAAAAAAAAAAAAAAAAAAAAAGGAAAGAAATAAAAATAAAAATAACCATGTGCTGATCCAGAGAAAACCAATGTAATAAAACTGTATTAAACAATATTAACTGTTTCCATATTTACTCCAATTTTTTACACACAGATCAAAAGTTCTATATATACAGTCAAACACGACAATAAATTTACATTATACTTCAATTTAGCTATATATAGGTTAAAGAACTAAAAGTTTCACCACTGATTCCTTAGGAGTTTTTGATATTCTCATAAAAAATTTGCAATATCTGAACTTTAGACAATAAAATACTTGCAGAGAACTTGTGATTGGCCTATTCATCAAAACATAAGATCTCAATTTGCACTTTTAAATCGAAAATATGTATGCATTTACACATACATAAACATATAAATACATATTTATA
Organism: Pan paniscus; assembly: GCF_029289425.2. NCBI lineage: Eukaryota > Metazoa > Chordata > Mammalia > Primates > Hominidae > Pan > Pan paniscus. The sequence continues at coordinate 131,164,341 of NC_073272.2, forward strand.
TACAACATAAACATATGTATTATACATATTTATACCTCTGAAAATTAGGATTTTTAATACTTCTCAAATTTTTACTCCTAGTTCTTACCACAAAACATTATCTTTAAAATTTCAGGCTGGGCGCAGTGGCTCAAGCCTGTAATCCCAGGACTTTGGGAGGCTGAGGTGGGCAGATCACGAGGTCAAGAGATTGAGACCAACCTGGCCAACATGGTGAAACCCCGTCTCTACTAAAAATACAAAAAAATTAGCCAGGCATGGTGGTGCATGCCTATAGTCCCATCTACTCGGGGGGCTGAGGCAAGAGAATCACTTGAATCCAGGAGGCAGAGGTTGCAGTGAGCTGAGATTGAGCCACTGCACTCTAGCCTGGTGACAGAGCGAGACTCCATCTCACACACACAAAAAAGAAATTTCAAAAGAAGGATAACAAAATTCAATAAATGGTAGTTGAAATAGGCATCTCTCACATTCCAGTCACCTAGATGTGTAACCTAAGAAAACTGTAAGATGGATGCATTCACACAACTCACATGGAGCTAGAGTTCTTCATTAGTGTCTCTGTTTATATAACGATGAATTAAAGATATGAATTTACTGGTCAAAAATATCATCTTCAAACATATACTCACTATAACACCTACCACGATTAAAAAGATGGCATTGGCCGGGCATGGTGGCTCACAACTGTAATTCCAGCACTTTGGGAGGCCTAGGCAGGTGCATAGCTTGAGCCTAGGAGTTCAAGTCCAGCCCTGACAATGTAGAGAGACCCCGTCTCTTCAAAAAATACAAAAAATAGCCGGGCATGGTGACCTACAATGGAAGCCCTAGCTACATAGGAGGCGGAAATGGGAGGATCACCTCAGCCCAGGGAGGCTGATGTTGCAGTGAGCCATGATCATGCCTCTACACTCCACCCTGGGCAACAGAGTAAGATGCTGTCTAAAATATATATATATGCATATCTGTGTGTGTATATATATATGTGTGTATGTGTGTGTATATGCATATATGTGTGTGTATATACACATATGTGTATATATATTTGTGTATATATACATATACATATTCAGCATCACCTTATACTCTTTGAATATATCTACATCAATACATACTTTTGAGTGCTTGAAATTTTTTATATTTTACTCTAGAAGAACTGTAAGAAATTATAAAGTAGAAAACTTGTGGTAGGTCAAACATAGTAAGAAGAAATAATCACTTTTTAAAGGTCTGTGCTAGGTACTATGATCTGTTCCCTATATATATATAATATGGACTTTTATAAACTAATGTTCAAATTCCCCTGTAGTATAACTTCTTGTTGTTGTTTATTTATTTATTTATTTTTGTATTTTTCATTTTAGATATGGGGTTTCACTCTGTTGACCAGGCTGATCTCGAACTGCTGGTCTCAAGCGATCCTCCCATCTTGGACTCCCAAAGTGCTAGGATTACAGGCATGAGGCACCTTGACTGGCCACCATGTACTATAGCTGTTAAAACAAGTTTGTTTCACTGATAACTGGAGTACTTTTCAAATATAATTAAGAATTCATGGAAAAATGATAGCTTTAAAAGTATTGGCACTTTTAAGAACTGAGTTTGTAAACTTCATATAACATAAAATTAACCATTAAAATGTATTAATTTCAATGGCATTTAGGACACTCACAATGCAGTGCAAGCATTACCACTATGTAGTGGCAAATCATTTTCACTACCACAAAAGAAAATCCTGGACCCATTAGTTAGTCATTCCCCATTCCACTCTCTGCCCAGCCCCTGGCAAACACTCATCTGATTTCCCTCACTACTGATCATCACAACAAGTGGCCTTGTTCATCTTGTTGTGGGAACCAGGAGACCAGAGAGACCAATGGGTGGAACAGGAGGATTTTACTAGGTGGTCACCAACTCAGCAGATTAACATCCAAAGGCTGAGCCCCGAACCAAGAGAGGGCTTGACTTTTATACATATATCTGAAAAGGGCCCAAAACCTGTAAGGCCGTTAAGCAAGCTTACAGAAGCAGAACAAAGGCAGTTTATCAAACAGTGACAGGTTTTACAATTCAGGCATGTCTTGTGACCTTCGCCATAACTGCACAGCTGGAAAACAGGAACTTACAAAATCCTTACAAGCTTGCGGAAACAGTTACAAAAATAGTTGTGAGAGCAGAACAAAGAATAATGGTATGGGGAAAGAATTTCAAAGGGGAAACTGATAAAAAGAACTTGTTTTTCTTTCTTTTTTTTTTTTTTAGATGAAGTCTCGCTCTTGTCCCCCAGGCTGGAGTGCAATGGTGTGATCTCGGTTCACTGCAACCTCCTCCTCCCGGGTTCAAGTGATTCTCCTGTCTCAGCCTTCCAAGTAGCTGGGATTACAGCTGCCTGCCAACATGCCTGGCTAATTTTTGTATTTTTAGTAGAGACGGGGTTTCACCATGTTGGCCAGGCTGGTCTTGAACTCCCGACCTCAGGTGATCCTCCCACCTCGGCCTCCCAAAGTGCTGGGGTTACAGGTGTGAGCCACCGTGCCCGGCCAAATAACTTGTTTTTCTTATCCCTGCTTCTAGAGCCCATTCCTTCTCGGCCCCCACTCTGCTGATAGTGCTATCAAGTCCTGACAGAGCCCTACTTATCGCTGGGCCTTGGAGTGAGTCAGCCCAGCACAGAGAACCAGCTTTTCTCTCCCTTTTTTTTTTTTCTTTTACATCTCCTGCTTCAGTACTGCTTCTTTCACTTAGCGTTTCAAACTTCATGAATTGGTTTTCTATCTCTTTGATATCTGTCTCTTAGATATCTATCTGTTAGATATCTGTCTTTGTTTTTGTACCTTCATCCATCCAATGTATCACCTGAAGGAGACAATTTGATACCATGGAACTTCCAGGACTTGTAACTGTGTGAGGTAAATCATACCCAGATAGCTTCAGCGAGGAGTATATTTAATTTCTGAAACAACAGGATTCTTGAGAAGCATGGGTGGTTTAGGCCTCATTTTGCTTTCAGATGGAAAAAAAAAAAAGTAAAAATTCAACAGTAAGACCAGGTTGCACCAAACTGGACAAATCTCCAGGTAGCCATATTGGGTGGCATCTTTGTCTCTGGGTGGAGTTTTTTCAGACGGGAAGGGCGGGAGTAAAGGGTTCCAAGATAGGGATTCCTTAACAATGTGAAGCACGACTGCCACCGTGAGGAAATCGTTTGAAGACACAATACGCCATTACAGCGTCCTTCCCAGAAAGACTTGCTGTGGGGGGAAGTCTGAACTGTGGGAGGTGGCAGACGCTTGGGCTCCAGGCTAGGTCTTCTAGCTTTCTCCTCTAAGGCCTGAAGAGAGGCCTTAACATTGGTAGTAGCTTGGTGTAGAACCAGGAGAGTGAGGGGCTTGTAGTGAACCAGCAGCTGCCAGGCGATCCTGGCACAGGAAGACGTAGGGCGGGGCCTCGGTTCCTCCAAGTGTGGGCAGGACTGAAGGCACCCATTCAAACACACATGGAGGCTCTTGTGGGCATCTGTCTCTTCTTCCTGTCCCTTGGAGCAAGAGTCAGCAGGCTTTCTCGAACTAGCATCTTGCTACGGGTCTTTGGGTCTCTGGTAGCACCAGTACCGCGCACAAACAACAGGTTTATTCCAGGGAAGTTTACAGGATTTGGTATTAGAACCTTCACACTCCAGGTTCTATACCAAGACACCGCCAAAGTCCTGGTGTCCTTTAAGGCCTTAGACGAGAAGGCTAGGACTCCCAGCATGGAGCAAGCCTTTTCCACCTCCCCACAGAGAACTTCCCCAACAAGTAGTCCTCAGGAGAACACCGTAATGGCGTAGGGATTTGTTAAACAACATCCTCGCGATGGCAGTAGTGCTTCAGGTATGGGAAGAAGCACTGTTCCAGAGCCCTCTTTTCCCGCCCCTCCTGTCTGAAAAAACGCCACCTATAGACAAAGGCCCTGCAGAATGGGTGCCTTACATTTAGCCCAGTTTGCAGCCAGCTAGTCTTACTGCTGAGCTTTTTCTTTTGGTTTCCAGTTCAAATGAAACCAAGGCCTAAACCACCCGCCCTCATCAGGAATCTTGATCTGTGTTAAAAGTGGATTACTGTGTACACTGTGATTTGGATCACACCAAGTGTATTTTTTTTTTTTTTTTTTTTTTTTTTTGAGACGGAGTCTCCGCTCTGTCGCCCAGGCTGGAGTGCAGTGGTGTATCTCTGCTCACTGCAAGCTCCGCCTCCCGGGTTCATGCCATTCTCCTGCCTCAGCCTCCCGCCTAGCTGGGTCTACAGGCGCCCGCTACCACGCCCTGCTAATTTTTTGTACTTTTTAGTAGAGACGGCGTTTCACCGTGTTAGCCAGGAAGGTCTCGATCTCTTGACCTTGTGATCCGCCCGCCTTGGTCTCCCAAAGTGCTGGGATTACAGGTGTGAGCCACCGCGCCCACCCACCCCGAGTGTGTATTTTAACAAACATTTGAGGAGCGTGATTTTATTAGAATGTCACCAGTACTAACTCTTTTTTTGTTTGTTTGTTTTTGTTTTTTTTTTAAGATAGAGTCTCGCTCTGTTGCCCAGGCTGGCGTGCAGTGGTGGGATCTCCGCTCACTGCAAGGTCTGCATCCCGGGTTCACGGGATTCTCCTGCCTCAGCCTCCTGAGCAGCTGGGATTACAGGCGTCCACCACCACGCCCATGGAGTTTCACCATGTTGGTCAGGCTGGTCTCGAAATCCCGACCTCGTGATCCGCCGGCCTCAGCCTCCCAAAGTGCTGGGATTACAGGTGTGAGCCACCCCACCCGGCCCAGTACTAAGTCTTATATCTCAACATTTCACACCTTCAATATAAATAAAGGTAAATCTTAACATAGGGCCTCAGGAATATTACTTTAGTAAAGTAGACACTATCAGTTTTTTGTGGAATTTTTACAGATACATCACTACATGTTTCTAAAAAAAGGCCATGAAGAGACAAAGACACCAGAAACTATGGCTCCCCAACATTTTGCTCAATTTTTGTAAACATATTCCACTCAGCAATTTGCTTTTAGTTTCCGTTGGATATTAAACTGAGATGTAATCCACTCACCCTCATCAAGCATCTCCTCCTTTTAATAACTTAGTTTCTGCACAACCAAGTCTTCCCATTTCTACTCTTACTCACTCAGCATCATATCTATAGTGTTTTATTATGCTATCAAGTACTCTTGTAGTATTCTGGAAAGACCTTAGCTTTCCATGCCTAAGGAGAGAAGAAAAAAAAAGCTTACCCCTAAGGTCTTGGAGAAGAGCAAATCTAGGCACAAGGCCACGTGTTTCTTGTCCTGACTTCCTCCCCAGGTTCCCTGGGAGTTTTACTCCATATTCTGACCTAGTCATTAGGCCTTATATGTTGAGGGAGGGGCGGCTATTTAGTGGGGCTCTAACATAAGGGCTCAGATAGCTCTCAATTCTGACAAGACACACACAACCCTACTTGAATGGACACAAATACAGGAATGACTATAAGTCCTAATCAGATGGATCACGGGATTTTGTCTCATAGTTTCATCATTTAACATTGGAACAGAAATATTTTCCAGTGTCATTACAAGGCTATGACTTACAACTGTGTCCTATGACTTTGTTGTGTATGTCTCTTACTGTTTTTCAGTTAGGAATCAGTCCTATATTTTCTCATTAGTAACAAAGACATGGAATTTGCAAAGTGAAAAGTAGCCAACTGCTGATGAAGAGAAATGCGACGTCATAAAACTGTGTATTAAACACTGATAACCGTTTCCATATTTACTCATATTTTTTTCTTTTCTTTCTTTTTTTTTTTTTTTTTTGAGAGGGAGTCTCGCTCTGTTGCCTAGGTTGGAGTGCATTGGCGCTATCTTGGCTCACTGCAAGCTCCACCTCCCGAGTTCACGCCATTCTCCTGCCTCAGCCTCCCAAGTACCTGGGACTACAGGTGCCTGCCAACACGCCCCGCTAATTTTTTGTATTTTTAGTAGAGACGGGGTTTCACCATGTTGGCCAGGATGGTCTCAAACTCCTGACCTCATGATCCGCCCACCTCGGTCTCCCAAAGTGCTGGCATTACAGGCATGAGCCACTGTGCCTGGCCTACTCCTATTTTTTCAATACACAGATAAAAAAGTTCTATATATACAGTCAAACACCACAATAAATTTACATTTTACTTGAATTTATCCATACATAATGATGAAGATTAAGATTTTCACATCTGATTCTTAAGGAGTTCTTGATATTCTCATAAAAATTTGCAATATCTGAATTTTTTACAATAAAATATTTGCAAAGAACTTCTTGTTTGGACTATTCATCAAAATATAAGTTCTGAACTTGCACTTTTAAATTTAATATATATATTTATACATACATAAACATATAAATCCATATTTATATACAATATAAACATATGTATGTTACATACTTATACCTATGAAAATAAGGATTTTTAATTCTTCTTCAAATTTTATTGCTAATTCTTACCTTAAAATTTTATCTCTAAAATCTCAAAAGGATAAAAAAATTTAATAAATGATAATTGAAATAGGCATCTCTCACTTTCAGTCAGCTAGATGTGTAACCTAAGAAAACTGTAAGATGGATGCATTCACACAGCTTACATGCAGCTAGAATGCTTCATTAGTGTCTCTGTTTATATAACGATGCATTAAAAATGTGAATTTGTTCACCAAAAATGCCATCTTCAAACATATACTCAGTATAACATCTACCACGATTAAAAATTTATAGCATTGGCTGGGCGCGGTGGCTCACAACTGTAATTGTAGCACTTTGGGAGGCCAAGGCAGGTAGACAGCTTGAGCCCAGGAGTTCAATACCAGCCCTGGCAATGTAGGTAGACCCTGTGTCTACAAAAAATACAAACTATAGCTGGGCATGGTGGGGTACAACAGAAGCCCCAGGTACGTATAGGAGGCAGAGGTGGCAAGATCACCTGATCCCAGGGAGATTGATGCTGCATTGATCCATGATCATCATGCCACTGCACTCCAGCCTAGGCAACAGTGAGACAGTCTCATATATATATATGGCATTTAAAATTTTGTAATATATCTCCAGACAGATAAATACACACACACTTGACACAGTTTAAATATAATTGGATGCATAATGTTTGAAATTTGTACAAAATCTGCAGCATCACTTTATGCTCTTTGAATATATCTACATCAATATATACTTTTGAGTGCTTTAATTTTTTTATATTTTATTCTACAAGAACTTTAAGAAATTATAAAGCAGAAAACATATGGTAGGTCAAACATAGTGAGAAGAAATAATCACTTTTCCCTATGCACATATAATATGGACTTTTTAAAACTAATGTTCAATTTCCTCTGTAGTATAACAGGTTTTTTACTTTTTATTTTAGATATGGGTTTTCGTTGCCGGGCAGGGTAGCTCACGCCTGTAATCCCAGCACTTTGGGAGGCTGAGGCGGGTGGATCACAAGGTAAGGAGATTGAGACCATCCTGGCTAAAATGGTGAAACCTGTCTCTACTAAAAATACAAAAAATTAGCCGGGTGTGGCGGCACACGCCTGTAGTCCCACCTACTTGGGAGGCTGAGGCAGGAGAATTGCTTGAACCGAGGAGGCGGAGGTTGCAGTGAGCCCAGATCGCGCCACTGCACTCCAGCCTGGGCGACAAAGCGGGATTCTGTCTCAAAAAAAAAAAAAAAGATATGGGGTTTCGCTATGTTGACCAGGCTGACCTCGAACTCCTGACCTCAAGCCATCCTCCTATCTCAGACTCCCAAAGTGCTAGGATTATAGGCATGAGGTGTCATGCCCGGCCACCCAGTAGTATAACTGTTATAAACAAGTTTTCTTCACTGATAATTTGAGCACTTTTCTAATATAATTAATTATCCATAGAAATAATGATAGGTTTAAAAGTATTGGCACTTTTTAGAACTGAGTTTGTAAAATTCATATAACATAAAATTAGCCATTAAAATGTGTGAAATTGAGTGGCATTTAGTACATTCAAGATGCCGTGCAAGCATTACCACTACATAGTGGCAAATCATTTTCATTACCACAAAACAAAACCCCGGACCCATTAAGCAGTCATTCCGCATTGGGCTCTCTCTCTGCCCAGTCCCTGACAAACACTCATCTGCTTTCCCTCACTACTGATCATAACAAGTGGCCGTTTTCAACTTCCTTCTTTCACTTAGCTTGTTTCAAATTTCATGTATTGGTTATCTATCTCTTTGATAATCTACCTTTGTTGTTGTACCTGCATCCACACAATTTATCACCTTAAGGAGACAATTTTATGCCATGAAACTTGCTGGACCTGTAACTGTGTGAAGTAAATCATACCCAGATAGACTCAGTGAGGAGTGTATTTAATTTCTGAAAGAACAAGATTCCTGATGAACCTGGGTGGTTTAGGCCTCATTTTGTTTTCACACGGAGTAAAAAAAGGAAAAATTCAACAGTAAGACCAGGTTGCACCAAACTGGACAAATCTCCAGGAAGCCATGTTGGGTGGTGCCTTTGTCTCTGGGTGGCGTTTTTTCAGCCAGGAAGGGCGGGAGAAAAGGGCTCCAAGATAGGGCTTTCTTGAAAATATGGAGTACTACTGCCACCGTGAGGAAATCGTTTAATAACGCAATACGCCATTATAGCTTCTTTCCGGGAAGCCTGGCTGTGGGGGAAGGTCTGATCTGTGCGCAGGTGGAAGAGGTTTGGGCTCCAGGCTAGGTCTTCTTGGCTTCTCCTGGAACTCCTGAAGAGAAACCTGGACATTGGCGATATCTTGGTGTAGAACCTGGAGAGTGAGGGGCTTGCAATGAAGCAGCAGCTGCCCGGCGGTCCTGGCACAGGAAGTCGTGGGGCGGGGTCTCGGTTCCTAGTGTGGGCAGGACTGCAGGAACCCACTCAAACACAAATGGAGGCTCTTGGGGGCATCTGTCTCATGTAATTGCCCCTTGGAGCAAGAGTCAGCTGGCTTTCATGTGCTGGCATCTTGCTATGGGTCTTTGGGTCTCTGGTAGCATAAGTACCGCGCAAAACCAACAAAGGTATTCAAAGGGAAGTTTACAGGATTTGCTATTAGAACCTTCACTTTCCAGGTTCTATACCAAAATATCGCCAATGTCCATGTCTCTTTTAAGGCCTTAGACAAGAAGGCAAGGACTCCCAGCCTGGAGCCCAAGCCTCTTCCACTTCCCCACAGACCAGTCCTTCCCCAACAGGTAGTCCTCAGAGAACGCTGTAATAATGGCGTAGGGATTCACTAAACGACTTCCTCGCGATGGCAGTAGTGCTCCAGTTATGCCAAGAAGCCCTGTCTTTGAGCCAAGGTCTTCCGCCCTTCCTGTCTGAAAAAACGCCACCTATAGACAAATCACAACCAAACGTGGATGCCTTCTATTTTGCCCAGTTGGGAGTCAGCTGGTCTTACTGCTGCACTTTTTCTTTTTGTTTTGCGCTTGAAATCAAACCAAGGCCTAAACCACCTGCCTCTATCAGGAATCTTGATCTTTCAAAAATGAAATCTCCTCCTGACCTAATCTGTGTAGGTTTGATTTACTTCAGAGTTACAGGACCAGTAATTTCCGTGGCATCAAACTGTCTCTTTCAGGGGATAAATTCGGTGGATGGATATACAAAAAGAAAAGGGCTTAAAGCTTGGAAAAGATCTTTCCAGTAAACAATTAAAAAATCCCAGGGGGAAGGGTGCGGTGGCTCACGCCTGTAATTACGGCACTTTAGGAGGCCAAAGCGGGCAGATTGACTGAGGTCAGGAGTTGGAGACCAGCCTGGCCTACGTGGTGAAACTCCGTTTCTACTAAAAATGCAAAAATTAGCTGGGGGTGGTGGCGGGCGTCTGTAATCTCAGCTACTCAAGAGTCTCAGGTAGGAGAATTGTTTGAACCCAGGAGACGGAGGTTGCAGTGAGCCGAGATTGTGCCACTGCGCTCCAGCCTGGGCGACAGAGCAAGACTCGGTCTCAAAAAAAAAAAAAAAAAAAAAAAAAAAAAAATCCCAGGGATCTTGGACCTGGCTCCCTGATCAGACATCCAGGGAGTTCTTCGTATTCTAAGAGCCTTCTGTAGTGCATTGTAGGCAACAATTTCGCATGAGCCATTAGAGGAGAAACCAGGTTACGCACATTACCACATGCCATATATACTCCAAATGACATGATACTCATAGTACATATGTTTAATTCCTGTCAAGGTGGCTCAGAGTTTCATCTCATGGTCTCATCATTTAACATCAAAACACAGCATGTCACCATGCCATTACATATTCTTCAAATATTTCCTGAGAATTTATGGGGTGTGTGTGTTCGTGTTTGTGTTTGTGTGTGTCTCTGAAAGTTTTATAATTTGTCTTTTAGGTATAAGGATTACAGTACTCTCCAACTAGTAAATTGAAGCATAATGCTTGACAAAGATTAAGAAAAATCCATGTATTAATAATGAAGAAAACTGCTACCACACAACTTGTCAAGGCAACTCATGAACTTTTGGATTATTTCCATGCATATCTTTCAATATGTACATACACTGTTAATTTCATGCAAAAAATAAATGTGTTAAAAGTGGATTACTGTGCACACTGTGGTGTGGATAAGACCAAGTGTGTATTTTACCGAATCTTTCAGATGTGTGAATTCATTTGAATGTCAACCGTACTAAGTTTATATGTCAACATGTCACGCCTTCAATATAAATAAAGGTAAATCTTAAAATAGGGCCTCAGGAATATTGCCTTAGAAAAGTAGACACTATCGCCGGGCGTGGTGGCTCACGCCTGTAATCCCAGCACTTTGGGAGGCCGAGGCGGGTAGATCACAAGGTCAGGAGATCAAGACCATTCTGGTTGACACGGTGAAACCCTGTCTCTACTAAAAATACAAAAAAAAAAAAAATTAGTGGGGCATGGTGGCGGGCGCCTGTAGTCCCAGCTACTTGGGAGGCTGAGGCAGGAGAATGGCGTGAACCCGGGAGGGAGCTTGCAGTGAGCCGAGATTGTACCACTGCACTCCAGCCTGGGCGACAGAGCGAGACACTGCCTCAAAAAAAAAAAAAAAAAAAAAAAGAAAGAAAGAAAAGTAGACACTATCAGCTTTTTGTTTGAATGTTTACAGATACATCCCTACATGTTTCAATAAAAAGGCCATGAAGAGACAAAGACACCAGAAACTATGACTACCTAACATTTCGCTCAATTTGTGTAAACATATTCCACTCTTAGCCATTTGCTTTTGGTTTTCATTGGATATTAAACTGAGAGGTTATCCACTCACCCTCATAAAGTATCTCCTCTCTTTAAGAACTCAGTTTCTGCACAACCAAGTCTTCCCATTTCTACTCTTTTTCACTCAGCATCGTATCTGCAGTATTTTATTATGATGTCAAAGAGTCTTCTTGTATTGGGAACAGACCTTAGTGATCCATGCCTAAGGAGAGAAGAGAAAAAAAGCTTACCCTTAAGGTCTTGGAGAAGAGCAAATCTAGGCACCAGGCCATGTGGTTCTTGTCCTGACTGCCTACCCAGGTTCCCTGGCAGTTCTACTCCATACCTGACCTAGGCAGTAGGCCTTACATGTTGAGGGGGAGGCCGATATGTAGTGGAGCTCTAACATAAGGGTACGGATAGCTCTCCAGCCTGACAAGACCCACACAGCCCTATTTGAATGGACACAAATACACAAATGACTATAAATGCTAATCAGATGGATAACAGGATTTTGTCTCATGGTTTCATTATTTAACATTGGAACAGAAATATTTTCCAGTGTCTTTAAAAGGCTGTGACTTACGACTGTGTCCTGTGACTTTGTTTTGTATGTGTCTTATTGTTTTTCAGTTAGGAATCAGTCCTGTATTTTCTCATTATTAACAAAGCCATGGAACTTGCAAAGAAGATAAAAATAACCATGTGCTGATCAGGAGAAAATCGATGCCATAAAATTGTGTATTAAACACTGATAAACAGTTCCATATTATGGGCCGGACGTGGTGGCTCACACCTGTAATCCCAGCACTTTGGGAGGCCGAGATGGGCAGAACACGAGGTCAGGAGTTTGAGACCAGCCTGGCCAGCATGGTGAAACCCCATCTCTACTAAAAATACAATAAATTAGCCGGGCATGGTGGCGCATGCCTGTAGTCCCAGCTACTCAGAAGGCTGAGGCAGAATTGCTTGAACCCAGCAGGCGGAGGCTGTAGTGAGCCGAGATCACGCCACTGCATTCCAGCCTGGGCGACAGAGCGAGACTCTGTCTCAAAACCAAACAAACGAACAGTTCCATATTTACTCCCATTTTTTCAACACAGAGAAAAAGTTCTATCTATACAGTTAAACACGACAATAAATTTACATTTTAGTTGAATTTAGCTATACATAAGGTTGAAGAAAGTTTCACATATGATTCCTGAGTTTTTCATATTCTCATAAAAAATTTGCAATATCTAAATTTAAGACAATAAAATATTTGCAGAGAACTTCTTGATTGGACTATTCATGAAAACATAAGTACTCGGCCGGTCGCGGTGGCTCACGCCAATAATCCTAGCACTTTGGGAGGCCGAGGCATGTGGATCACAAGGTCAAGAGTTCGAGACCAGCCTGGCCAATATGGTGAAACCTGACTCTACTAAATATACAAAAATTAGCTGGGCGTGGTGGCAGGCACCTGTAATCCCAGCTACTCAGGAGGCTGAGGCAGTAGAATCACTTGAACACGGGAGGCGGAGGTTGTAGTGAGCAGAGATTGTGCCTCTGTACTCTAGCCTCTGCGACAGAGTGAGACTCCATCTCAAAACAAACAAACAAACAAAAAATAAGTACTCAATTTGTACTTTTAAGTATAATATATATATTTATACACATATAAACATATAAATACATATTTATATGCAATATGAACATATGTATTATACACACTTATACTGCTGAAAACTGAAATTTTTAATTCTCCTTGAATTTTTATTCCTAATTCTTTCCTTAAAAATTGATCTTTGAAATCTCAAAGGAAAGATAACAAAACTCAATAAATGATAGTTGAAATAGGCATCTCTCACATTCAGTCACCTTGATGTGTGACCTAAGAAAACTGTAAGATGGATGCATTCACACAACTCACATGCCACTAGAATGCTTCATTAGTGTCTCTGTTTATATAATGATGAATTAAAGACACGATTTGTTGGCCAAAAATACCATCTTCAAACATATACTCACTATAACACCTATCAGGATTAAAAATATATAGCATTGGCCGGACACAGTGGCTCACAACTGTAATCCCAGCACTTTGGGAGGCCAAGGAGGTGGATAGCTTGAGCCCAGGAGTTCAAGACTAGTCCTGGCAATGTAGTGAGACCCCGTGTCTACAAAAAATCCAAAAATAGCCAGGCATGGTGGCTTGCAATGGAAACCCCAGCTACCTAGGTAGTGGAGGTAGGAGGACCACCGGAGCCCAGGGAGGTTGATACTGCAGTGAACCATGATCATGCCCTTGCACTCCAGCCTGGGCAACAGAGTGAGACGCTGTCTAAAAAAAAATATATATATATATATATATGGCATTTAAAATTTTGTAATATACCTACAGATATAAATACAGACACACTCAACACAGTTTACTCTAAATATAATTGAATTCATATTGTTTGAAATTTTCTACAAAATCTTCAGCATCACCTTATACTCTTTGAATGTATCTACGTCAGTATTTACTTTTGAGTGTTTGAATTTTTTTCATATTTTACTCTAGAACTTTAAGAAATTATAAAGCCGAAAACATATGATAGGTCAACCACAGTGAAAAGAAATAATCAATTTTCCCTATGCACATATAATATGGACTTTATAAACTAATGTTCAAATTCCCCTGTAGTGCAACTGGTTCTTTTTCTTTCTTTCTTTCTTTTTTTAAATTTTAGATATGGGGTTTCGCTATGTTGACCAGACCGATCTCGAACTCCTGGCCTCAAGCGATCCACCCAACTCTGCCTCCCAAAGTGCTAGTATTAGAGGCATGAGGCACCAAGCCTGGCTGCCTTGTAGTATATCTGTTAAAACAAGTTTTCTTCACTGAAAACTTGAGTACTTTTCAAATATAATTAATTATTCATGGAAATAATGATAGGTTTAAAAGTACTGGCACTTTTAAAAACTGAGTTTGTATAATTCATAAAACATAAAATTAACCATTAAAATGTGTGAAATTTAGTGGCATTTAGTATATTCACAATGCAGTGCAAGCATTACCACTATCTAGTGGCAAATCATTTTCATTACATTCAACTTGCTGGACCTGTAACTGTGTGAGGTAAATCATACCCAGATAGACTTAGTGAGCAGTATATTTAATTTCTGAAAGAACAAGATTCTTGATGAGCATGGGTGGTTTAGGCCTCATTTTGTTTAGAGATGGAAAAAAAAAAAGCGAAAATTCAACAGTAAGACCAGGTTGCACCAAACTGGACAAATCTCCAGGCAGCCATATTGGGTGGCGCCTTTGTCTCTGAGTGGCGTTTTTTCAGACGGGAAGGGTGGGAGAAAAGCGCTCCAAGATAGGGATTCCTTGAAAATGTGAAGCACGACTGCCACCGTGAGGAAATCGTTTAAAGACACAATACGCCATTACAGCGTCCTTCCTGGAAAGATTCGCTGTGGGGAAAAGTCTGAACTGTGGGAGGTGGCAGACGCTTGGGCTCCAGGCTAGGTCTTCTTGCTTTCTCCTCTAAGGCCTGAAGAGAGGCCTTAACATTGGCGGTATCTTGGTGTAGAACCTGGAGTGTGATGGGCTCGAAGTCAAACAGCATCTGCCAGGAGGTCCCGGCACAGGAAATCGTGGGGCCGGGCCTCGGTTCCTCCTGGTGTGGGCAGGACTGCAGGAACACACTCAAACACACATGGAGGCTCTTGCGGGCATCTATCTCTTATTCCTGTCCCTTGGAGCAAGAGTCAGCCAACGTTCTCGTGCTGGCTATGGGTCTTTGGGTCTCTGGTAGCATCAGTACCGCGCACATAGAACAGGGTTATTCCAGGGGAAGTTTATAGGATTTGCTTTCAGAACGTTCAATCTCCATGTTCTATACCAAGATACCGCCAATATCCAGGTCTCTTTTAAGGCCTTAGAGGAGAAGACAAGGACTCCTACCTAGCATGGAGCCCAAGCCTCTTCCACCTCCCCACAGACCAGACCTTGGCCAACAGGTAGTCCTCACGGGGAAGAACACTGTAATGGTGGAAGGGTTTTTTTTTTTTTAAAACGATATCCGCGCGATGGCAGTATTGCTCCACATACAGGAAGAAGCCCTGGTTCAAAGTCCTCTTCTCCCGCCCTTCCTGCCTGAAAAAAAAGCCACCCATAGACAAGGCGTTCCAAACCTGGATGCTTTATATCTTGCAGTTTGGAGCTTGCCGGTCTTACTGCTGCACTTTTTCTTTTTATTTTCAACTTGAAATCAAACTAAAGGCCGGGCGCGGTGGCTCACGCCTGTAATCCCAGCACTTTGGGAGGCCAAGGAGGGCAGATCACCTGAGGTCGGGAATTCGAGACCAGCCTGACCAACATGGAGAAACCCCGTCTCTATTAAAAATACAAAATTAGCCGGGTGTGGTGACGCATGCCTGTAATCCCTGCTACTCGGGAGGCTGAGATAGGAGAATCGCTTGAACCCAGGAGGCAGAGGTTGCGGGATCGCGCCACTGCACTCCAGCCTGGGCAACAAGAGAGAAACTCCGTCTCAAATAAAAAAAAAAAAAAAAAGAAAGAAAGAAAGAAAAGAAAACAAATCAAACCAAGGCCTAAACCACCTGCCCTTGTTCTATCAAAAATTACATATTCTCCTGAACTAGTCTGTGTTAGTTTGATTTGCTTCAGAGTTACAGGTCCAGTAATTTCCGTGGCATCAAACCGTCTCTTTCAGCGGATAAATTCGGTGGGTGAAAACACAAAAAGGAGAAAAGGGCTGAAAGCAGAAAAGATCTTCTCCGGCAAACAATTTAAAAATCCCAGAGGTCGGCCGGGCGTGGTGGCTCACGCCTGTAATCCTAGCACTTTGAGAGGCCAAGGCGGGCGGATCACGAGTTCAAGAGATCGAGACTACCCTGGCCAACATGGTGAAACCCCATCTCTACTAAAAATACAAAAATTAGCCGGGCGTGGTGGTGGGCTGTAGTCCCAGCTACTCGGGAGGCTGAGGCAGTAGAATCGCTTGAACCCGGGAGGTGGAGGTTGCAGTGAGCCGAGATCGCACCACTGCACTCCAGCCTGGGGACACAGCGAGACTCCGTCTCAAAAAAACAAAAAACAAAAAACAAAAATCCGAGAGGTCTTTGACCTGGCTCCCCTGGGAGTTCTCCCTATTCTGAGAGCCTTCTGAGCCTTCTGTGGTGCATTGTAGGCAACAATTTGGCATGAGCCACTAGAGGAGAAACCAGGTGATGCTCATTACTGCATGCCATATATACTCCACATGGCATGATATTCAAAGTACATATGTTTAATTCCTGTCACGGTTACTCCGAGTTTCGTCTAATGGTCTCATCGTTTAACATCAAAACACAACATGTGCCCATGCCATTAAATATTCTTCAAGTATTTCCTGAGACTTTATGGACTGTGTGTGTTTATAATTATATGTTTCTCTGAGAGTTTTATAATTTGTCTTTTAGGTATAAGGATTACAGTATTCTCCAAATAGTAAATTAAAGAATAATGCTTGACAAATATTAAGAATAGTCCATGTATTAATAATGAAGAAAACCGCTACAATACAACTTGTCAAGGCAACTCATTTGGATTATTTCCATGCATATCTTTCAATAAGTACATTGTTAATTTCAGCAAAAAATAAATCTGTATTAAAATTGGATTACTGTGTACGCTGTGATTTGGATCAGACCAAGTGTGTATTTTAAGAAACCTTTGAGGAGCGTGAATTCATTTGAATGTCCACAGTACTAAGTCTTATTTTTCAACATTTCATGCCTTCACTGTAAATAAAGGTAAATCTTTTTTTTTTTTTTTGAGACAGAGTTTTGCTCTTTCGCCCAGGCTGGAGTGCAGAGGCAGGATCTCGGCTCACTGCAACCTCTGCCTTCTGGTTTCAAGTGATTCTCCTGCCTCAGCCTCCCGAGTAGCTGGGATTACAGGTGTGTGCCACCACACCCTGCTAATTTTTGTATTTTCGGTAGAGACGGGGTTTCACTATGTTGGCCAGGCTGGTCTCAATCTCCTGACCTCGTGATTGGCCCACCTTGGCCTCCCAAAGCACTGGGATTGCAGGCATGAGCCACTGTACCTGGCAAATAAAGATAAATCTTAAAATTTGACCTCAAGAATATTACTTTAGTAAAGTAGACACTATCAGCTTTTTGTATGAATGTGTACACATACATGACTACACGTTTCAAAAAGAAGGCCATGAAGAAACAAAGACACCAGAAACTATGGCTACCCAATATTTTGCTCAATTCGTGTAAACATATTCCACTCTTAGCCATTTGCTTTTGGTTTCCATTGGATATTAAACAGTGATGTAATCCACTCACCCTCATCAAGCATCTCCTCTTTTCAAGAACTCAGTTACTGCACAACCAAGTCTTCCCATTTCTACTCTTACTCAGCATCATATCTGCAGTGTTTTATTATGATGTCAAATAGTCCTGTAGTTTTGGGTACAGACCTTAGGTTTCCATGCCTAAGGAGAGAAGAAAAAAAAAAGTTTTACCCCTAAGGTCTTTCAGAAGAGCAAATCTAGGCACCAGGCCATGTGGTTCTTGTCCTGACTCCCTACCCAGGTTCCCTAGGAGTTTTACCGCACGATCTGACCTAGTCATTAGGCCTTATATGTTGAGAGGGAGGCTGATATTTAGTGGGGCTCTAACATAAGGGTTCGGATAGCTCTCCAGCCTGAGAAAACACACACAGCCCTACTTGAATGGACACAAATACGGGAATGACTATAAATTCTAATCAGATGGATCACAGAATTTTGTCTCATGGTTTCATTATTTAACATTGGAACAGAAATTTTTTCCAGTGTCATTAAATGGCTATGACTTAAGACTGTCCTATAACTTTGTTGTACATGTGTCTTACTCTTTTTCATTAGGAATAAGTCCTATATTTTCTCATTAGTGACAAAGACATAGAACTTGCAAAGTAAAACAGTAACCATATGCTGATGAAGAGAAAAGCAATGTCATAAAACTATATATTAAACACTGATAACCATTTCCATATTTACTCCCTTTTTTTCAATACACAGATAAAAAGTTCTATGTATACAGTCAAACACACAATAAATTTACATTTTAGCTGAATTTAGCTATACTTAAGGTTGAAGAATTAAAAGTTTCACATCTGATTGTTGAGGAGTTTTTGATATTCTCATAAAACATTTGCAATATCTGAATTTTAGACAATAAAATATTTGCAAAGAACTTCTTAATTGGACTATTCATCAAAACATAAGTTCTCAATTTTCACTTTTAAATCTAAAAAATACAGATACATATATAAATATATATACATATATTAATTTTTTTTAGATGGATTCTCACTCTGTCTCCCAGGCTGGTCTCGAACTCCCGACCTCAGGTGATCCGCCCACCGCAGCCTCCCAAAGTGCAGGGATTACAGGCGTGAGTCACCGCACCTGGCTAAAAAATATATATATATTTAAACATACATAAACATATAAATACATATTTATATACAATATAAACAGATGTATAATACATACTTATACCTCTGAAAATTAGAATTTTTAATTCTTCTAGAATTCTTATTCCTAATTCTTACCTTAAAACTTTATCTTTAAAATCTTCAAAGAAAGATAACAAAATTCAACAAATTGTAGTTGAAATAGGCATCTCACACATTTAGTCACCTAGATGTGTAACCTAAGAAAACTGTACAGCCAGGCGCGGTTGCTCATGCCTGTAATCCCAGCACTTTAGGAGGCCAAGGCGAGCGGATCACGAGGTCAGGAGTTCAAGACCAGCCTGGCCAACATGGTGAAACCCCGTCTCCACTAAAAATACAAAAATTAACTGGGCATGGTGACACATGCCCGTAATCCCAGCTACTTGGGAGGCTGAGGCTGGGGAATTGCTTGAACCGGGACCCAGGAGGTGGAGGTTGCAGTGAGCCGAGATCACGCCACTGAACTCCAGCCTGGGCTACAGAGCGAGACTCCGTCTCACAAAAACAAAAAACAAAAAACAAAAACAAAAACAAAAAGAAAACTGTAAGATGGATGCATTCACACCACTCACATGCAGCTAGAATGCTTCATTAGTGTCTCTGTTTATATAATGATGAATTGAAGATATGAATTTGTTGGCCAAAAATGCCATCTTCAAACATATACTCAGTATAACATGTACCATGATTAAAAATGTATAGCATTGGCTGGGCATAGTGGTTCACAACTGTAATCCCAGCACTTTGGGAGGCCAAGGCAGGTGGACAGCTTGAGCCCAGGAGTTCAAGGTCAGCTCTGGCAATGTAGTGAGACCTCGTCTATACAAAAAATACAAAAAATAGCTGAGCATGGTGGTATGCAATGGAAGCCCCAGCTACATAGAAGGCAGAGGTGGGAGGACCACCTGAGCCCAGGGAGGTTGATGCTGCAGTAAGCCATAATCATACCACTGCACTCCAGCCTGGGCAACAGAGTGAGACACTGTCTAAAAAATCATACATATACAGCATTAAAAATTTTGTAATATACCTAGACAGATATAAATACACACACACTCGACACAGTTTAAATATAATTGGATGCATAATGTTTGAAATTTTGTACAAAATCTTCAGTATCACCTTATACTCATTGAATATATCTACATCAATATATACTTTTGAATGCTTGTAATTTTTTCATATTTTACTCTAGGAGAACTTTATGAAATTATAAAGTAGAAAACATATGGTAGGTCAAACATAATGGAAGAAATAATCACTTTTGCCTATGCATATATAATATGGACTTTTATAAACTAATGTTCAAATTCCCCTGTAGTATAACTGTTTTTTATTTATATTTTTTAAAAAAATTTTAGATATGGGGCTTCGCTATGTTGATCAGGTTGATCTTGATCTCCTGGCCTAGAGTGATGCTCCCATCTCGGCCTCCCAAAGTGCTAGGATTAGAGGCATGAGGCACCGTGCCCGGCCACCTTGTAGTATAACAGTTAAAATAAGTTTTCTTCACTGATAACTTGAGTACTTCTCAAATAGAATTAATTATTCATGGAAATAATGACAGCTTTAAAAGTATTGGCACTTTTTAAAACTGAGTTTGTAAAATTCACGTAACATAAAATTAACCATTAAAATGTGTGAAATTCAGTGGTATTTAGTACATTCACAATGCAGTGCAAGTACTATCTCTATCTATTGGCAAAGCATTTTCATTACCACAAAAGAAAACCCTGGACCCATTAAGCAGTCATTCCCCATTCCACTCTCTGCCCAGCCCCTGACAAACATTCATCTACTTTCCCTCACTACTGATCATCTCAATAAGTGGTCTTTTTAGTCTTGTTTCCTTCACTTAAGCTGTTTTCAAATTTCTTCCATTGGTCATCTTTTTGATCTCTCTCTCTCTCTCTCTCTGTTTTTTTTTTTTTTTGTTTAGATGGAGTCTTGCTCTGTTGCCCAGGCTTGCGTGCAGTGGTGCAATCTCGGCTCACTGCAACCTCCGCCTCCTGGGTTCAAGCGATTCTCCTGCCTCAGCCTCCCCAGTAGCTGGGATTACAGGCGCATGCCACTATGCCCGATAATTTTTGTGTTTTTTAGTAGAGACGGGGTTTCACCATGTTGGCCAGGCTGGTCTGGAACTCCTGACCTCATGATCCATCCACCTCAGCTTCCCAAAGTGCTGAGATTACAGGCATGAGCCATCGCGCCCGACCATGATATCTTATCTCTTCGATATAAATTGGGTTATCTATCTTTTTGTTTCTAGGTTTTAAGAGTTCTTTATATGTACTGGGTATTAGAAGTTTCTAGATAATTGATTTACAAATGTTTCCTCACATTGTGTCAATTGGCTTTTCAAGTTCTTGATAGTGTATATTGATGCAAAAAGTTTTTAATTTCAGGAAAGTCCAATTTATATTTTCTTTTGTTAATTGGTGCTTTTGGTGGTATAGCTAAAAAATCATTGCCAAATCTAAAGTCGTGACGATTTATCCCTATAGTGTCCCTGAAGGTTTCATAGCTTTAGCTCTTACATTTAGAAATTTGATACATTTTGACTTATTTTTGGATATAATGTGAGGCAGAGGACTAAATTCATCCTTTTTTTTTTTTTTTTTTGAGACGGAGTCTCGCTCTGTCACCCAGGATCCTTAAATTTTTTCTTTCTTTTCTTTCTTTTCTTTTTTTTTTTTTTTGAGACGGAGTCTCTCTCTGTCACCCAGGCTGTAGTTCAGTGGCACAATCTCCGCTGACTGCAAGCTCCGCCTCCCGGGTTCACGCCATTCTCCTGCCTCAGCCTCCTGAGTAGCTGGGACTACAGGCGCCCGCCACCACGCCCGGCTATTTTTTTTTGTATTGTTTAGTAGAGACAGGGTTTCGCCGCGTTAGTCAGGATGGTCTGGATCTCCTGACCTTGTGATCCGCCCACCTCAGCCTCCCAAAGTGCTGGATTACTGGCGTGAGCCACAGCGCCCGGCCTAAATTCATCCTTTTGCATATGCATAACCAGTTGTCTACGTACTATTTGTTAAAGACTCTATTAATTACTCATAAAATGACCTGAATAACTTTGTCAAAAATGAATTGACCACAACGTCTGGGTTTATTTCCAGACTCTCCATCTCTTCCATTAATCACTGTGTGTTTTCTTATTTAATTATCACACTGCTTTGATTACTCTAGCTTTTCTAGTAAGTTTTGAAATATAGAAGTGTGAGTCTTCTACCTTGGTTTTTCTTATTCAAACTTTACATTGGTTATCAGATCTCTGGCAATTTAATAGGATTTTTAGAATTTGTGTTCCTTTTTTACAAAAACAAACAATGCTCATTG
Source organism: Pan paniscus (assembly GCF_029289425.2). Classification (NCBI taxonomy): domain Eukaryota; kingdom Metazoa; phylum Chordata; class Mammalia; order Primates; family Hominidae; genus Pan; species Pan paniscus. The sequence goes on from NC_073272.2 coordinate 131,186,408, forward strand.
GGATAATAATGATTGCATTAAATTTATAGATCTCAGTGGGTAGTATTGGTATGTTAAAAATATTTTGTCTTCCAACCCATTACCACAGGATGTCCTTTTTTAAAATCAAGGTTATCTTTAACTTCTCCAATATTTTGTGATTTTCAATGTATAAGACTTTCATCTATTAACTATTGTCCTAAAAATATGATTCATTTTGATGCTATTGTAAAGGGAATTGCTTTCTTAATTTAATTTTCAGATTATTCATTGCTAGTGTACACAAATAAAACTACAACTGATTTTTCCGAGTTAATGTTCTATCCTGCTGTGCTTGCTAGATACTGTTCACTAGCTCTAATATTGTTGTTTTCTGGATTTTTAAGCATTTTTTATAAGATCATCGTATTTGTGAAGAGAAATAATTTCCATTTTGTCTTTTCAATTGGGATGTATTTTATATATCTTCATTGCCTGACGCCCCGGGCTAAAATTTTAAGTATAATGTTCAATAGAAGTGGCAAAAGCAGGTGTTCTTCTCCTGTTCCTGATTTTAGAAGCAAAGCTTTCAGTCGTTCCCTCTTGACTATATTATTAGCTGTAGGTTTTTAATTAATGCCCCATATTTCGTGCTGAGAAAATGATCTTCTAATTATACATTATTAACTGTTTTGAGTTGCTTTTCTGGAGAGATGGACTACAGAAAGTGTCTACTGCACCATTGTCATTGATGTCACTTTTGCCACCTGTTTTTGAATTTACTGAAACACTCATGCTTCTTCAAAATGTGCCTGACACAATAGTCATACATGAAAAAGTAAAGTTGTTACAGTTAGTTACATAGGCAATAAGCAGGGCAGGAAAGGACTCTCCCCCACCCAATAGAAATGTCACGTGATGGTTCAGCAATGATCACATTGTCTCCCTAAAAATGATAATTTGGTAGCAAGGGAGAGGCAATCTCCTGATGGCCCACACCTGATAATATTAAAAGTGTGAACTGAATGCAGGACCCAGGGAGAAGCAGCTTCTTGGGCATGCGTATTAAGACACAAAATGGCGAAATATGATGTTCCGGGTACATGCCACCAGAAAAAGGAAAAAAGCCTCAGATGGGCATGTGTATAACTCCCTAAACACACTGCACAGTGCTCAATTCCAAAGGGTAAGGAGGGCACTGCGCATGCGGAAAGCTCACCCTAAAGGAAGAATTATGGGCAAGAGGTAAGCCTATAAGGTCCCATGATCAAGGTTAAAAGGTCTTTTTGTTCTCTTGGCCATTCAGGCACCCACTTGGATCTCTTCCAAGGGTTCTTTCTTTCCTTTCTTTCCTGTTCTAAAGCCTGTTAAATAAACTTCCACTCCTGCTCTGAATCTTGCCTCAGTCTCTTTTTCTGCTTTATGACCCTCAGTCGAGTTATTTCTTTGGAGGAGGCAAGGACTGAAGTTGCTGTCGACCTATATAGATATGCCGCCTGTTACTCGGGGTAACTCGGTTCACTGCCACCGCTAACAAAGTGAGATCATGGGTAATGCTACCTCCCACAGACAAGCACTTTTAAAATGTGGATTAATTTTCAATCCTTTTCACTCCTTTTGTTTCCCATCCCTTTATGTGTAACAACTCCACTAAGAAAGTAAATAAACAAAAAATAAAAAGGAACGGCCGGGCACAGTTGCTTAAGCCTGTAATCCAGCACACTGGGGGGCCGAGACGGGCTGATCACATGAAGTCAGGAGTTCGAGACCACCCTGACCCACATGGTGAAACCCCGTCTCTACTAAAAATACAAAAATTAGCCAAACGTGGTGGAGCCCATCTGTAGTCTCAGCTGTTCGGGGGGCTGAGACAAGAGAATCCCTTCAACCTGGGAGACAGAGTATGCAGTGAGCTGAGATCGTGCTGCTGCACTCCAGGCTGGGCGACAGAGCAAGACTCCATCTAAAAAAACAAAACCAAAAAACAACTCTACTAGAAGATGTAAAACTTTAGGTCCTTTCAGTCTTTAGACAACTAGATGCCCTTGAGACTATCAGCAAACATACTGGCTCCTGCTTTATCACACCTGGAACAGGCCTGTCTTTGGTGTTCTCATACTGCTGCAACAAAGGACTGTGATACAGTAACACTGCCTGAAAGCCTGCTAACTCTTGCTCCAAGGGACAGGACAGAACACACACACCCATCTCCCACACACACAGCATCTAATGTCTCAGGAAATCCCTGAAGAATATGTAATGCATGGGAACATGCTGTGTTCTGGTGTTAAATGTTGAGACCATGAGATGAAACTGAGTGATCTCGATAGGAACTGAACTTAGGGACTATGAGGATCACGCCATGTGGAGCATATAGGCCGAGGAGTAATGACCAGATGGTCCTTACTCTATGACTTAAACCAAATTTTTGCCTACAATGCAACACATGAGGCTAGAACATGAACTCTCTGGTTGTCCGAGAGGGGAACCAGGTCAAAGACCACCAGGATTTGTAAACTGTTTGCCAAAGATCTTCTCCAAGTTTCAAATAAATTTTTCCTTATTGTACCTTCATCCACCCAGTTTATCACCTGAAGGAGACAATTTGATGCCATGGAACTTGCTGGACCTGTAACAGTGTGAAGTAAATCATACCCAGATAGTCTCAGGAGTATATTTAATTTCTGAAAGAACAAGATTCGTGAGGAGCATGGGTGGTTTAGGCCTCATTTTGTTTTCAGATGGAAAGAAAATAGCAAAAATTCAACAGTAAGACAAGGTCGTACCAAACTGGACAAATCTCCTGGTGGCCCTGATCGGTGGGGCCTTTGTCTCTGGGTAGCATTTTTTCAGACAGAAAAGGCGGGAGAAGAGGGCGCCTAGACAGAGCTTCCAAGAAAATATGAAGCACTACTGCCACCGTGAGGAAATAGTTTGAAGACAGAATCCGCCGTTACAGTATTCTTCCCTGGAAGCCTCGCTGTGGGGGAAGGTCTAATCTATGCTGAGGTGGAAGAGGATTGGGCTCCAGGCTAGGTCTTCTTGCCTTCTCCTCTAAGGTCTTAAGAGAGGCCTGGACATTGGCGGTATCTTGGTGTAGAACCTGGAGAGTGAGGGGCTTGGAGTGAAGCAGCAGCTGCCAGGCAGTCCTGGCACAGGAATTTCCGGGGCAGGGCCTCCATTTCCCCAGTTGTTTGCTGGACAACAGGAACCCACTCAAACACACATGCAGGCTCTTGTGGGCATCTGTCTCCTGTTCCTGCCCCTTGGAGCAAGAGTTGGCAGGCTTTCACGTACTTGCATCTTGCTACAGGTCTTTGGGTCTCTGGTAGCATCAGTACCGTGTACAAGGAACAGGATTTTACCAAGCGACATTCACAGTATTTACTTTCCTTCACTCTCCAGGTTCTATACCAAGACACTACCAATGTCCAGGTCTTTTTTCTTTTTTGACGGAGTATCACTGTGTTGCCTAGGCTGGAGTGCAATGGCGAGATCTCGGCTCACTGCAACCTCCCCCTCCCGGGTTCAAGCGATTCTCAGCTTCCTGAGTAGCTGGGATTACAGGCGCCTGCCACCACATCCGACTAATTTTTGTATTTTTAGTAGAGATGGGGTTTTACCATGCTGGCCAGGCTGGTCCTAAACTCCCGACCTCAGACGATCCGCCTGCCTCAGCCTCCCAAAGTGTGGTCTTAGAGGATAAGGCAAGGATGAGCAGCATGGAGCTCAAGCCTCTTCCCCCTCCCCACAGGCCAGACCTTCTCCAACAGGTGGAAGGACTGTCTTCAGGGGAAGGACATTGACATGGCTTAGGCATAGGGCGTAGGGCGTTGCTTAACTATGTCCTAACGGTGGCAGTAGTGCTCTAGATGTGCTAACAGGTGTCGTGGAGCCTTCTTCTCCCGCCCTTCTTGTCTGAAAAAACGCCACCCAAAGACAAAGGCACAAGGAAACATGGCTGCCTTGCTTTTTGCCCAGTTTGGAGTCATCTGGTCTTACTGTGGCAATTTTGCTTTTGTTTTCCATCTGAAATCAAACCAAGGCCGAAACCACCCACCCTCATCAGAAATCTTATTTGTTCAGACATTTAAAATCCTCCTAACCTAGTCTATATGATTACGATTTACCTCAGATTTATAGGTCCAGTACTTTCCATGGCATCAAACTGTCTCCCTCGGGGGATAAATTTGGGGATGAAAGCACAGCGATAAAATTGCTTGAGGCTCCGAGACCACCAGGATTTAAAAATCCTGGTGGTCTCTATTCTGGCTCCCCTTCCAGACAACCAGGGAGTTCTTCATGTTTTAGCTCATGTGTTGCATTGCAGACAACAATTTGGCATGAACCATAGAGGAGGGACCAGATAGCTGTCATTACTGCATGCCATATGCGCTCCACATGGCATGATACTCATACTACATATCTTCAGTTCCTATCGAGGTTACTCAGAGTTTCATCTCATGGTCTCGTCATTTAACATCAAAACTCGGCATGTTCCCATGACACTACATATTCTTCAAGTATTTCCTGAGACTTTATGGGGTGTGTCTGTTTGTGTGTGTGTGTGTGTGCATGTGTATTTTATAATTTGTCTTTTAGATATAAGTCTTACAGTATTCTCCCACTAGTTAATTAAAGAATAATGCTTGACAAAGATTGAGAAAAATCAATGTACTAATAAAGATGGAAAGCACTACAATACAATTTGTCTAGGCAATAAATAAATAAATTTGGATTATTTCCATGCACTCCCAGGCTTATTAGGAAGAGGAAATTCCCGCCTAATAAAAGAATATATTTCCATGCATATATCCTAATAAATTTTGGTCAGACTGGTTGATCTCAAAAACCCTGTCTCCTGATAAGATGTTATCGATGACAATGGTGCCTGAAACTTCATTAGCAATTTTAATTTCCCCTCGGTCCTGTGATCTCTCCCTGCCTCCACTTGCCTTGTGATATTCTATTACCTTGTAAAGTACTTGATGTCTGTGACCCACACCTATTCGCACACTCCCTCCCCTTTTGAAAATCCCTAATAAAAACTTGCTGGTTTTTGCAGCCTGTGGGGCATCTCAGAACCTACTGACATGTGATGTCTCCCCCAGAAGCCCAGCTTTTGTACTCTGTCCCTTTATTTCTCAAGCTGGCCGACGCTTAAGGAAAATAGAAAAGAACCTACGTGAATATCGGGGCAGGTTCCCCGATATATACACATCATTTTTTTCTTTTTTGAGACTAAAACTCTCTCTGTCTCCCAGCAGGAGTGAAATGGCGAGATCTCGGCTCATTGCAACCTCCAGTTCAAGCGATTCTCCTGCCTCAGCCTCCTGAATAGCTGGGATTACAAGTGCATGCCACTAGGCCTGGTTACTTGTTTTTTTTTTGTTTGTTGGTTTTTTTTTTTTTTTGAGACGGAGTCTCGCTCTGTCACCCAAGCTGGAGTGCAGTGATGTGATCTCTGCTCAGTGCAACCTCCGTCTCCCAGGTTCAAGTGATTCTCCTCCCTCAGCCTTCTGAGTAGCTGGGACTAAAAGCATATGCCACCTGCCCGGCTAATTTTTGTGTTTTTAGTAGAGACAGAGTTTCACCATGTTAGCCAGAATGGTCTCCATCTCCCAACCTCGTGATCTGCCCGCCTAGGCCTCCCAAAGTGCTGGGATTACAGGCGTGAGCCACCTGGACCATCCCCAATTGTTTTGTATTTTTAGTAGACACAGGATTTCACCATGTTGGCCAGGCTATTCTCCAACTCCTCACCGCAAGTGATCCAATCACCCTGGCCTCCCAAAGTGCTGGGATTACAGGTGTGAGCCACCACGCCCGGCTATATATACATTCCTAATTTCATGCAAATAACAAATCTGTATTGAAATTGGGTTACACTCTACACTGTGGTTTGGAGCAGATCAAGTGTGTATTTTAACAAAGCTTTCAGGAGGATGAATTCATTTGAATATCATAAATGGTAAATGTTTTCAACATTGCAAGCCTTCAGTGTAAATGAAGGTAACTCTGAAAAATATATGCTCAGAAACATTCCTTTAGAAATGTAGACACCATTCATTTTTTGTTTAAGTTTTTACAGATGCATCACAACGTGCGTACTGGCTCTCTAGAATACATACGTGACTATATGTTTGGTTTAAGGTTATGACATGTTAGAAGTAGAGTAAAATGCACTGGGCACGGTGGCTCATGCCTGTAATCCCAGCACTTTGAGAGGCCGAGGCGGGCGGATCACGAGGTCAGGAGATCGAGACCTTCCTGGCTAACACGGTGAAACCTCGTCTCTACTAAAAATACAAAAAATTAGCCAGACATGGTGGCTGGCGTCTGTAGTCCCAGCTACTCAGGAGGCTGAGGCAGGAGAATGGTGTGAACCCAGGAAGCAGGGCTTGCAGTGAGCCGAGATTGCGCCACTGCACTCCAGCCTGGGTGAAAGAGCGAGACTCCACCTCAAAAAAAAAAAAAAAAAAAAAGAGTAGAGTAAAATACACTTTACTTTGTTATTTATTATTTATCTTATGGTGTGGTAGGTTTAATCCACAAGGTTCAACAATTTGCTATTCTCCCTAAATCAGAGGCAAGGAATGGCTGTTTACGAGGATACAGAGAATGCAATTAAGATTTTATGATGGCTAAAGGGACTACCTGGTGCAGATGAATGACATGTATCCAACCTAAATGGGAATGATAGGCTCATTGCCCCTCCACACTATCTTCCATTGCAGAATAAACCAATCAACCTCCTTGTCACTACCACTGGTACTTGGCTAGGTGTGATTTCCTTGCCAGGCTTCTATCCACTGCCCAGGCACACAGCCTCTATTAAAGATAGTTAGCAAGGGGTGAATAAAAGATCACTTAGCCTAAAGAATTCTAGGTTTGGGGACACCAGCATTTCTACCTTCAGATATGAGACACTGTCCCATAGGTAGGTCTGTATTCTTCCATGAAAATGGTCAGGTCAAACTATTCCTCCATAGGAGGTAGTTTAGCAGATGTCTAAGTCTACTTTAGGTGAAATACTCTGGGGAGGTAAGATATCAAGGGTCATGGAGAAATGCTTCCCAGAGAGTCTCCAAGACACTTGTGCATGCCAATAGCATTTATGTATGCAGATCATCATTCAACTAGACAAAGTCAAAGATGTCAAAAAAGCTAGATTACCCTAGAATGCCTTACCCTGGAATGCCTGCCTGAATCCTCAGAGGCCAGGAGAGGTCATACCTGAACAAGCTCTTGAAGCACTGTAATGTCACAGTGCAGAACCAGACTAACATTAATTCCTTTCATTAAGAATTCAGATACTAAAATAATAAATTCTGAGGAAGAATGTCATGAGGATCAAGTCACCCATACACTTTTAGTCACCATTTTGATTCTCAATTATGAGTCATAAAGTATCTAGAGGTCCCCACACCAAAGGTTGGATATCTTCATTAGGAAATAGATTTGAAGCTGCTACAGAAAATACTAGCTAGGATGCAGTAGATAATGATTTGCTCAGGCCTAAACAATGCCATACTTATCAAGGACATCGAACAGAAAAGAGCCACCTATCTGCCCTCCTTGAGAGAACTGAGATGACATCGGCGTCCTATTATGACAAAAGACTTTCTCCTGAACCTATAACATCACAGAAGCTGCTGGCTTGTGCGCTCAGATAATTGCTTAGGCCTTCCATCGCATTTTTGGCCTTCATCCTCTTTAGCATATCAGCTCTCCTAAAAGATGATCTGGCCCACATAGGCATCTCAGTGTATCCTTACTGCTCTACAGAGGTCCTTCTAGCTATAGGCAATGGTGGTTAGAATTTTAGTGTATTGAGGACCATGTGAGTGACGCTGACTTCAGATAGATGGTTCCTGGAATTGGCCTGTCATTGCCAGCCAACACTGCTGCTATAAATGTCACAGCCCCACAACACAAGGACAACCAGGTTGCCTAAAGCTCCCAAGGGCATATTCATAACATAAATGCCCCAAGGGTCTGTACTTGGCTGTATCATTTTCTAGCCTTGTCCCCACTATGAGAAAACTGAGGCCCTGTCCTCTACTTCCTGTGCCAAAACTTCCTGGAAGCAGCTGGCTCAGTCCTGCTCCCTCACTCAGCAGATACTTCGCGGAGACTTTGCATTTGTTCATTGCTTCTGCCAGGCCTCAGAGAAAAGGGTAGGAAGATCAACTTGTGTCTCGGGTCTGTTCAGCCTTCACTGGCTTTTCCTTCAATTGCTAGGGCTCACATGGAGGAAACGCTCACGGCTTTGGATGCTACGAAACTGTTTCCGCACGATGACAGTATTGTACGGGAGAAGCCAACTGACTTTGCTCTAGGCGCTATTCTCCCGCCCATCACATTTCAAAAAAAGGCCAAGAAGAGACAAAGACACCAGAAACTAGAACTACTTAGCAGTTTGCTCAATTTGTGTAAACTTATTCCACTCTTAGCATTTTGCTTTTGTTTTCCATTGGATATTAAACCGAGGTGTGATCCACTCACCCTCATCAATCATCTCCTCTTTTCATGAACTCAGTATCTGCACAACCAGTCTTCTCATTTATACTCTTCTTCACTCAGTATTATATCTGCTGTGTTTTCTTACATCAAATTGTCTTATAGTACTGGGGCAGACCTCAGGGATCCATGCCTAAGGAAACAACAAACAAACAAAGAAATGTTAACACCTAAGGTCTTGGAGAAGAGCAAATCTAGGCACCAGGCCATGTGGTTCATTTGTGTTTTTTTTGAGAGACAGAGTCTTGCTCTGTTGCCCAGGCTGGAGTGCAGTGGCGCTATCTCGGCTCACTGCAAGCTCCGCCTCCCGGGTTCACGCCATTCTCCTGCCTCAGCCTCCTGAGTAGCAGGGACTACAGGCGCCCGCCAGCATGCCCGGCTAATTTTTTTTTTTTTTTTTTTTAGTAGAGACGGGGTTTCACCGCATTAGCCAGGATGGTCTGGATCTCCTGACCTCCTGATCCGACTGCCTCGGCCTCCCAAAGTGCTAGGATTACAGGCGTGAACCACCGAGCCCGGCCAGGCCATGTGGTTCTTGTCCTGACTCCCTACCCAGGTTCCCTAGGAGTTCCATTTCACGTTCTGATCTAGGCATTGGGCCTTATATGTTGAGTGGGAGGCTGCCATTTAGTGGAGCTCTAAGATAAGGGACCAGGTAGCTCTCAAGCTTGACAGAGACACAGAACCCGATTCGAATGGACACAAACACAGGAATGACTATAAATTTTAATCAGATGGATCACAGGATTTTGTCTCATGGTTTCATTATTTAACGTTGGAACACAAACATTTTCCTGTGTCATTAAATGGCCATGGCTTAAGACTGCCCTATAACTTTGCTGTGTATATGTGTTACTGTTTTCCAGTTAGGATTCAGTCCTATATTTTCTCATTAGTAACAAAAAGGTGGAATTTGCAAAGCAGTAAAAAAAAAAAAAACCCATGTGCTGATCAAGAGAAAAGCAGTCTCATAAAACTGTATATTAAACACTGATACCCTTTTCCATATTTATTCCATTTTTCAATACATAGATAAAAAGTTCTATATATAGTCAACACAATGAATTTACATTTAAATTGGATTTAGCTATGCATTGCATTTTAGTATGAATATTCCATAGTATGAATGAAGATTTTCATTCTAAAATTTGATTTCTGACCAGTTTTTGACATTGTCATATAAAATTTGCAATTTCTGAATTTTGGACAATAAAATATTTGCAAAGAACTATGTGATTGGACTAGTCATTAAGAATTAAGATCTCACCTTGCTTTTTTAATCTATAAAATCTATTTATACATACATAAACACATATATAAATATATATATTTTACATAGTTATGCCTCTGAAAATTAGGATTTTAAAATTATTCTTGAATTTTTATCTCTAATTCTTACCTTCAAATTTTATCTTTAAAATCTCAAAAGAAAGAAAACAAAATTCAATAAATGATAATTGAAATAGGCACATCTCATATTCAGTCACTTAGATGTGAACCCCAGTAAAACTTTAAGATGGATGTATTCACACCACTCACATGAAGCTATAATGTTTCATTAATGTCTCTGTTTATGTAACTATGAATTAAAGATATGAATTTATTGGTCAAAAATATCATATTCAAACGCATGCTCAGTATAACACTGACCATGATATAAAATATATGGCATTGGCCAGGCGTGGTGGCTCACAACTCTAATCCTGGCACTCTTGGAGGCTGAGGCAGGAGGATCACTTGAGCCTGAGAGTTCAAGACCAATTTAGTAATTAGCAATTTTGGCAATGTAGCGAGTACCTGTCTCTAAAAAAAAAAAAAAAAATAGCTAGGCATGGTGTCATGTACCTGTAGTCCCAGCTACTCAGGAAGTGGAGGTGAAAGGATCACCTGAGTCCAGGGAGGTTGAGGCTGCACTGAGCCATGATCCTGCCACTGCACTCCAGTCTGGGCAACAGAGTCTGATCCTGTGTAAAAAAAACATATATATGGTATTTAAACATTTGTATATGCATATGAACAGATATGAATACACACAGAGTACCGCACACATTTTACTTTCAATATAACTGGATTCATACTATTTGAAATTTGGTCCAAAATCCTCAGCATCACCTTATAATCTTTGAATATATCCATATCAATATATACTTCTGAGTGCTTGAGTTTTTTTATATTTTACTCTAGAAGAATTTTAAGAATTATAAGCAGAAAACATATGGTAGGTCAAACACAGTGAGAAGAAATAATCACTTTTAAAATGTTTGGGCTACGTATTATGATTTGTTCCTTTGCACATATAATATGTACATTTATAAACTAATGTTCAAATTCCCCTGTAGTATAATTGTTAAAACAAGTTGTTAAAACCCTGGACCCATGAAACAGTCATTCCCCATGCCACTCTATGCCGAGCCCCTGGCAAACAATCATCTGCTTTCCCTCACTACTGATCATCACAATAAGGGGCCTTTTTCATTTTGCTTTTTTCACTTAGCATGTTTTCAGATTTCATCCATGTTGTAACTGATAACTTGAGTACTTTTCAAATATAATTAGTTATTCTTGGAAATAATGATAGGTTTAAAAATATTGGCACTTTTTAAAACTGTGTTGGTATAATTCATGTAACATATAATTAACCATTAAAATGTGTGAAATTCAGCGGCATTTAGTACATTCACAATGCAGTGCAAGCACTACCTCTGTGTAGTGGCAAATAATTTTCATTACCACAAAAGAAAACCCTGGACCCATGAAGCAGTCATTCCCCATGCCACTCTATGCCGAGCCCCTGGCAAACACTCATTTGCTTTCCCTCACTACTGATCATCACAATAAGGGGCCTTTTTCATTTTGCTTTTTTCACTTAGCATATTTTCAGATTTCATCCATGTTGTAATATATGTCAGTACTTCATTTCTTTTTGTAGCTGAATAATATCCATATGTATATATCACATTTTGTTTATCCATTCATCAAGTGATTGATGTTTGCTTGTGTTCACCTTTTGGGTATTGTTAATAAATATATACAGTGAGTATATACATGTACTTTTTTGAGTATTTGTTTTCAATTGTTTGCGGAGTATACTTAGGAGTAGAGCTGCTAGGTCATATGGTTATTTCTATGTTTAAATTTTTGAAGGACTGATAAACTGTTTTCCATAGCAGATGCGCAATTTAGCATACCCACCTTCACTGCAGAAGGGTTCCAATTTCTCCGCCTCCCCACCCATATTTGTTCTTTTTAAGTAATATCCATTCTAGTGGGTGTTAAGTGGTATCATGAAGTGGTTCTGATTTACATTTCTGAAAACACTAATAATGGAAGTATGTTTTCATGTAATTATTGGTCATTTGTGTATCTTCTTTGGAGAATTGTCTATTTAAGACCTTTGCCTATTCTTAAAATTGATGCATTATAGTTGTACATATTTATGGGGTACACATGGTATTTTGATGTATGCATAAAATGTGTGATAACCAAAAAAGGAAAACTGGGATACTCATTCCCTACTGCATTTATTATTTGTGTTCGGGAACATTTCAAATGTGTTTTATCTATTTGGAAATAACCATTAAATTATTGTCAACTATAGATGTCCTAACTGTGCTGTTGAACACTAGAACTTACTCCTTCTGTCTAACTGTATTTTTGTAGCCGTTAACAAACCTGTCTTCATTCCCCTCTCTTCCTAACTTCTGGTACCCACCATTCTACTCTATACATACCATGAGATGGATTCCTTTAGCTCCTACATATGAGTGAGGACATGTGATAATTTGTCTTTCTGTATCTGGCTTATTTCACTTAACATAGTGTCCTAAAGTTCCATTCATGTTGCTGCAGATGACAGAATTCCATTCTTTTTTCTGGCTCAATAATCTTCCATTTTATATGTATGCCACAGTTTCTTAATCCATTCATCCATTAATGAACAGTTAGGTTGATTCCATATCTTGACTACTGTGAATAATGCTGCAATAAACATGAGAATGCATATATATATATATATAGTACTGATTTCCCAGCAGTGGGATTGCTACCTCATATGGTAATTCTATTTTTAGTATTTTTGGGAAACTCCATCCTGTGTCTCATAGAGGCTGTATTAATGTACATTGCAGGCAACATTATACAAGCATTCCTCTTTCTCTGCTTACTAGCCAACACCTGTTACTCTCTGTCTTTTTTTGTAAGAGTCATTTGAACTGGGGAAATACGGTACCCCACTGTAGTTTTGATTTACATTTCCCTGATGATTAGTGATGTTGAGCATTTTTTCATGTATCCGTTAGCCATTTGTGTGCCTTTCTTTCAGAAATGTCTATTCAGATCATTTGCCCATTTGTAAATCAGATATATTTGTTTTTTTTCTATTGAGCTGAGCTTTTTTAAGTTTGCAAAGATATTCTCTCTTCCTGTAGGTTGTCTCCTCACTTTATTGTTTTCTTTGCTGGGCAGAAGCGTTCTAGCTTGATTTACTCTCATTTGTCCATTTTTGCTTTGATTGCCAGTGCTTTTTGAGGTCTCCCACAAAAAAATCATTGCCCAAAATGATGTCTTAAAGCATTTCCGCAGTCTCTTCTTCTGGTAATTTCATATTTTCGGGTCTTTTCTTATATTTGTTGAGCCTTGTTCTGTGGCCTAACACATGCTCTATACTGGAGCGTGTTCCATGTGCTGACTGATGACAAGAATGTATATTCTACAGCAATTGGATGAAATATTTTGTAAATGTCAGTTAAGTTCATTTGGTCTAGAGTACAGTTTAATTCCAATGTTTCTTTGTCTGGATAAGCTGTCCATTACTGAAAGTGGGGTACTGAAGTCTCCCACTATTGTTGTACACCTATCTCTCCGTTTAGATCTCCAAATGTTTGCCTTATCTATTTGTGTGTTCCAGTGTTGGGTACGTACATATTTTAAATTGTTATATCCTCTTACTGAATTGGCATCTTCATTTTTTGTTTTGTTTTGTTTTTTTGTTTGTTTGTTTTTTGAGCCTGGCTCTGTCGCCCAGGCTGGAGTGCAGTGGCGCGATCTCCGCTCACTGCAAGCTCCCCCTCCCAGGTTATGCCATTCTCCTGCCTCAGCCTCTGGAGCAGCTGGGACTACGGGCGCCTGCCACCACGCCCGGCTAATTTTTGTATTTTTAGTAGAGACGGGATTTCACCGTGTTGGCCAGGAAGGTCTCGATCTGCTAGCCTCATGATCCGTCCGCCTCGGCCTCCCAAAGTGCTGGGATTACAGGCGTGAGCCACCGCGCCCGGCCGGCATCTTTATTGTTATACAGTGACCTTCTTTGTCTCTCTCTACAGTTTTTGACTTTAATCTAATTTATATAAGTCTAGCCTTTCCTGTTCTTTTTCCATTCCTGTTCATTTTCATGTTGTTGCTGATGTCCCGCTCTGGTTTGAGATCTTCTTTGCCTGAGTAAAAGAGAAGTCCCCAGATTTAATGCACTGGGTTTGCTAGCTTCAACTCCACTTTCAGTCTCAGACTACCCCCTCAGGGATTTTTCTTCCTACAGGCAGTCAGGATGCCTCCTAGGGATTGAGGCAAGAATAGGATTCCTGCAAAGGACACCAAAATGGGAGAGAAGCTAGCTCTCTGCCTTGATCTCACATTTTACAGAGGAAACTGTGAACCAAGGGGGACTTTTCTTTTTTTCTTTTCTTCCTTTTTTTTGGTGGTGGGGGGGAGCAGGGGGATGGAGTCTCACTCTGTCACCCAGGCTGGAGTGCAGTGGCGCAATCTGGGCTCACTGCAACATCTGCCTCCCAGGTTCAAGTAATTCTCCTGTCTCAGCTTCCCGAGTTGCTGGGATTATAGGGGCACACCACCACGCCCGGCTAATTTTTGTATTTTTAGTAGAGAGGGGGTTTCACCATATTGGTCAGGCTGGTCTCAAACTCCTGACCTCAGGTGATCCACCTGCCTCGGCCTACCAAAGTGCTGGGATTATAGGTGTGAGCCACCGCGCCCAGTCAAGGGGGACTTTTCTACATGGTGCCTAGCAGCCTTGGGTTGGGGAGTCATGGAGAGAGAAGTCCATTAGTCTTTCTAGCTGCTCATACTTTTTCACTTCCTTATAGCCCCATGGATAGTCACAGTCTCAATGTTCAGTTCTGGAATATTGCTTCTAGTAATCTTGTCTCTACACAGCTGTTTTTACTTTTCTTTGAGGTAAAGTCAGATCACTTCTGCTATACCATGTTGGTGATATCACTCTCCCTTTGCCTATTTTTTAAAAATTGGGTTATTTGTCTGTTTATTGTTCAGTTTTAAGAGTTATTTGTTTTTATTGGATATTAGAAGTTTTTAGATAATTGATTTGGAAATATTTCCTCCCATTCTGTAAGTTGGCTTTTCAAGTTCTGAATTGTGTACTTTGATGCAAAAAGTTTTTAATTTCAGGGAAGTCCAATTTGTTTTTTCTTTTGTCATTGCTGCTTTTGGTGGTATAGCTAATAAATCACTGCCAAATCTAAAGTTGTGAAGATGTATCCCTATAGTTTCCCTGAAGGTTTTATAGCTTTAGCTCTTATATTTAGAAATTTGATATATTTTGAGTTAATTTTTGCATATAATGTGAGGTAGAGGTCTAAATTCATCCTTTTGCATGTAGATAACCAGTTGTCTAAGTACTATTTGTTAAAGACTCTATTAACTACTCATAAAATGACCTTAATAACTTTGTCACAAATGAATTGACCACAGTGTCTGAGTTTATTTCCAGACTCTCCATCTTTTCCATTAAGCACTGTGTGTATTCTTATTTGATTATCACACTGCTTTGATTACTCCAGCTTTCCTAATAAGTTTTGAAATCCAGAAGTGTGAGTCTTCTACCTTGGTTTTTCTTATTCAGAGTTTACATTGATTATTCAGATCTCTTGCAATTCAATAGGATCTTTAGGATTTGTGTTCCTTTTTTACAAAAAAAATGCTCATTGGATAACAATAAGGATTACATTAAATCTATAGATCTCTATGGGTAGTATTGCCATGTTAAAAATATTTAGTCTTCAGACCCATTACCACAGGATGTTCTTTATTAAAATTTAGGTTATCTTTAACTTCTCCATTATTTTGTGATTTTCAGTGTTCAAGACTTTCATCTATTTAGTTAATTATTGTCTTGAAATTATGATTCATTTTGATGCTATTGTAAATGGAATTGCTTTCTTAATTGAATTTTCAGATTATTCATTGCTAGTGTACACAACTACAACTGATTTTTCCAAGTTAATGTTCTGTCCTGCAGTTGCTTGCTGGATCTTGTTCACTACCTCTAATACTGTTTTTCTGGGTTTTTAAGCTTTTTTTTTGTTTTTTTGACTGGAGTCTTGCTCTGTCGCCCAGACTGGAGTACAATGGCACGATTCTGGCTCACTGCAACCTCTGCCTCCTGGGTTCAAACGATTCTCCCACCTCAGCCTCCCGAGTAGCTGGAATTACAGGCACCCGCCATCATGCCCGGGTAATTTTTGTATTTTTGTAGAGACGGGGTTTCACCATGTTGGCCAGGCTGGTCTTGAACTCCTGATCTTAGGTGATTCACATGCCTCAGCCTCCCGAAGCGCTGGGATTACAGGTGTGAGTCACTGCGCCTGGCAGCATTTTTTATAAGATCACTGTATTTGTGAAGAGAAATAATTTCCATTTTTTCTTTTCAACTGGGATATTTTTTATATATCTTCATTGCCTGATGACCCCAGCTAGATTTTAAGTATAATGTTTAAGAGAAGCGGCAAAAGTGGGCATTTTTCTCCTGTTCATGATTTTAGGAGCAAAGTTTTCAGTCTTTACCTCTTGACTATATTATTAGCTGTAGGTTTTAATAAATGCCCCATATATCGTGCTGAGAAAATGATCTTCTAATTATATATTATAGATTGTTTTGAGTTGCTTTTCTGGAGAGATGGACTACAGAAAGTGTCTACTGCACCATTGTCATTGATGTCACTTTTGCTACCTGTTTTTGAATTTGTAGGAACACTCATCCTTCTTCAAAATGTGCCTGACACAATAGTCACATATGAAAAAGTAGTTACAGATAGATAGGCAATGAGCACGGCAGGAAAGGGCTCTCCCTGACCCAGTAGGAATGTCACATGATGGTTCGGCAATGATCACATTGCCCCTCTAAAAACGATAATTTGGTAGCCTGGGAGAGACAATCTCCTGATGATCCACATCTGTTAATATTAAAAGTACGAATTGAATGCAGGCCACAGGGAGAAGCAGCTTCTTGGGCATGCGTATTAAGACACAAAATGGCGAAATATGATGTTCCGGGTACATGCCACCAGGAAAAAGAAAAAAGCCTCAGATGGGCATGTGTATAACTCCCTAAACACACTGCACAGTGCTCAATTCCAAAGGGTAAGGAGAGCACTGCGCATGCGGAAAGCTCACCCTAAAGGAAGAATCATGAGCAAGAGGTAAGCCTATAAGGTCCCATGATCAAGGTTAAAAGGTCTTTTTGTTCTCTTGGCCATTCAGGCACCCACTTGGATCTCTTCCAAGGGTTCTTTCTTTCTTTTCTTTCCTGTTCTAAAGCCTGTTAAATAAACTTCCACTCCTGCTCTGAATCTTGCCTCAGTCTCTTTTCCTGCTTTATGCCCCTCAGTGAAGTTCTTTCTTCTGAGGCGCCAGGACTGAAGTTCCTCTGGACCTATATGGATATGCCGCCTGTTACTCGGGGTAACTCGGTTCACTGCCACCGCTAACAAAGTGAGATCATGGGTAATGCTACCTCCCACAGACAAGCACTTTTAAAATGTGGATTAATTTTCAATCCTTTTCACTCCTTTTGTTTCCCATCCCTTTATGTGTAACAACTCCACTAAATAAATAAATAAATAAATAGAATGGCCGGGCACAGTGGCTTACGCCTGTAATCCAGCACATTGGGAGGCCAAAACGGGATGATCACCTGAGGTCAGGAGTTCAAGACCAGCTTGGCCCACATGGTGAAACCCCGTCTCTACTAAAAATACAAAAATTAGCCGAACTTGGTGGAACCCACCTTTAGTCCCAGTTGTTCGGGAGGCTGAGACAAGAGAATCCCTTCAACCTGGGAGACGGAGGATGCAGTGAGCTGAGATCGTGCCGCTGCACTCCAGGCTGGGCGACAGAGCAAGACTCCATCTAAAAAAACAAAACCAAAAAACAACTCTACTAGAAGATGTAAAACTTTAGGTCCTTTCAGTCTTTAGACAACTAGATGCCCTTGAGACTATCAGCAAACATACTGGCTCCTGCTTTATCACACCTGGAACAGGCCTGTCTTTGGTGTTCTCATACTGCTGCAACAAAGGACTGTGATACAGTAACACTGCCTGAAAGCCTGCTAACTCTTGCTCCAAGGGACAGGACAGAACACACACACCCATCCCCCCTACACACAGCATCTAATGTCTCAGAAAATCCCTGAAGAATATGTAATGCATGGGAACATGCTGTGTTCTGGTGTTAAATGTTGAGACCATGAGATGAAACTGAGTGATCTCGATAGGAACTGAACTTAGGGACTATGAGGATCACGCCATGTGGAGCATATAGGCCAGGGAGTTATGACTGCTACCTGGTCCTTACTCTGTGGCTCATGCCAAATTGTTGACTACAAACAACACTTGAGGCTAGAACATGAAGAACTCCTAGTTTTCTGGGAGGGAAACCAGGTCAAAGACCATCAGGATTTGTAAATTGTTTGCCAAAGATCTCTTCCTAGTTTCAAATAATTTTTTCCTTATTGCACTTTTATCCACCAAGTTTATCACCTGAAGGAGACAATTTGATGCCATGGAACTTGCTGGACTGTAACTGTGTAAAGTAAATCCTATCCAGATGGAACTTGCTGGACTGTAACTGTGTGAAGTAAATCCTATCCAGATAGACACAGTGAGGAGTATATTTAATTTCTGAAAGAACAAGATTCCTGAGGAGCATGGGTAGTTCAGGCCTCATTTTGTTTTCAGATGGACAGAAAAAAAGCAAAAATTCAACAGTAAGACAAGGTTGCACCAAACAGGACAAATCTCCATGCAGCCAGATTTGGTGGCGCCTTTTTCCTCTGAGTGGCGTTTTTTCAGACATAAAAGGCGGGGGAAGAGTGCGCCAAGATAGGGCTTCCATGAAAAATGTGAATCACTACTGCCACCGTGAGGAAATTGTTTAAAGACGGAATCCGCCATCACACACTCCTTCCCAGGAAGCTATGGGGGAAGGTCTCAATTGGGCCGAGGTGGAAGAGGATTGGGCTCCAGACTAGGTCTTGTTGCCTTCTCCTCTCAGGTCATAAGAGAGCTCTGGACATTGACGGTATCTTGGTGTAGAAACTGGACAGTAAGGGGCTTGGAGTGAGGCAGCGGCTGCCAGGCGGCCCCGGCACAGGAAGTCGGGAGCGGGGCCTCGGTTCCTCCTGGTTTGGGCAGGACAGCAGGAACCCACTCAAAGTCGAATTCTTGCTCTTGTGGGAATCTGTCTCCTGTTCCTGCCCCTTAGAGCAAGAGCTGGCGGGCTTTCCCATGGTGTCATCTTGCTGCAGGTCTTTGGGTCTCTTGCGGCATCAGTATCCGCCCACAATTGACAGGGTTCCTCCAAGGGAAATTTACAGGATTTGCTTTCCTTCACTATCCAGGTTCTATACCAAGACACCGCCAAAGTCCAAATCTCTTTTAAGGCGTTAGACGAGAAGGCAAGGAGGATCAGCATGGATCCCAGGCCTTTTCTACCTCCCCACAGACCAGACCTTCTCCAACAGGTAGTCCTCAGGGGAAGGACGTTGACGTGGCGTAGGGTGTCTTTAAACTATCACCTTACGATGGCACTAGTGCTCTAGATGTGCCAAGATGTGTCTTGGATTCCCTCTGCTCCCACCCTCCCTGTCTGAAAAAACGCCACCCAGACACAAAGGCACAAGAAAATATGGCTGCCTTGTTTTTTGCCCAGTTTGGAGTCATCTGGTCTTACTGTGGCACTTTTGTTTCCCATCTGAAATCAAACCAAGGCCTAAACCACCCACCCTCATCGGGAATCTTACTCCTTCAGAAACTTAAAATCTTCCTAACCTAGTCTATATGATTATGAATTACCTCAGACTTACAGGTCCAGTAGTCTCCATGGCATCAAACTGCCTCCTCAGGGGATAAATTTGGGGATGAGGGCACAAGGATAAAACTGCTAGAACCTCAGAGGAGATCTTCTCCAGCAAACAAGTTACAGACCTTGGTGGTCTCTGATCTGGCTCCCCTTCCCGACAACCAGGAAGTTCTTCATGTTCTAGCGCATGTGTTGCATTGTAGGCAACAATTTGGCAAGAACCATGGAGGAGGAACCAGAAAGCTGTCATTGCTACATGCCATATGTGCTCCACATGGCATGATACTCATACTACATATGTTCAGTTCCTGTCGAGGTTACTCAGAGTTTCATCTCATGGTCTCATCATTTAACATCAAAACACAGCATGATCCCATGACACTACATATTCTTCAGGTATTTCCTGAGACTTTAAGCGGTGTGTCTGTTTGTGTGTGTGTGTGTGTGTGTGTCTTTTTAAAAATAATTTGTATTTTAGATATAAGTCTTATAGTATTCTCCTACTGGTTAATTAAAGAATAATGCTTGACAAAGATTGAGAAAAATCAATGTACTAATAAAGATGAAAAGCACTACGATACAATTTGTCAAGGCAAAAACATTTGGATTATTTCCATATATAAAATATATATATGGAGTATTTCCATATATATAAAATATATATATAGAGTAGAGTATTTCCATATATATAAAATATATATATGGAGTATTTCCATATATATAAAATATATATATGGAGTATTTCCATATATATATAATATATATATGGAGTATTTCCATATATATATAATATACATATGGAGTATTTCCATATATATATAATATACATATGGAGTATTTCCATATATATAGAAATATATACATATATATACACATAGAGAAATATATACATATATATATATATATATACACACACACATACACTTTTTCTCTTTGGGGGGAGCGAAACTTTTTCTGTCACCCAGGCTACAGTGCAATGGCGCAGCCTCGGCTCATTGCAACCTCCAGGTTCAAGCAAATCTCCTGCCTCAGTCTCCTTAGTAGCTGGTATTACAAGCGCAGGCCACCAGACCTGATTAATTGTTCTGCATTTTTAGTAGACATGGGGTTTCGCCATGTTGGCCAGGCTGGTCTCGAACTCCTGACCTCAAGGCATCCAAAATCCTTAGCCTCCCAAAGTCCTGGGATTACAAGTGTGACCCACTGTACCCAGCTATAGATACATTCCTAATTTCATGCAAATAATAAATCTGTATTGAAATTGGGTTACACTCTACATTGTGGTTTGGAGCAGATCACGTGTATATTTTAACAAAGCTTTCAGGAGCATGAATTCATTTAAATATCATCAATACTAAGTGTTGTTTTCAACATTTCAAGCCTTCAATGTAAATGAAGGAAAATCTGAAAAATATATGTTCAAAAACATTCCTTTAGAAAAGTAGACAGTATTTATTTATTTATAATTTTTTTTTTTGAGATGGAGTTTCGCTCTTGTTGCCCAGGCTGGAGTGCAATGGCTTGATCTCGGCTCACCGCAACTTCTGCCTCCCAGGTTCAAGCGATTCTCCTGCCTCAGCCTCCCAAGTAGCTGGGATTACAGGCATGCGCCACCAGGCCCAGCTAAATTTGTATTTTTATTAGAGACGGGGTTTCTCCATGTTGGTCAGGCTGGTCTCAAACTCCCGACCTCAGGTGATCTGCCCACCTCGGCCTCCCTAAGTGCTGGGATTACAGGCGTGAGCCACTGCACCTGGCCAATTTTTTGTTTAAATTATAACAGATGCATCACAATGTGCATTTTGGCTCTCTAGAATACATATTTGACTACATGTTTGGTTTAAGGTTCTGACATGTTAGAAGTAGAGTAACATACACTTTACTTTGTCATTTATCTTACCGTGTGGTAGGTTTAATCCTCAAGGTTCTATAATTTTTCTTTTCTCCCTAAATCAGAGGCAGGGAATGGCTGTTTATGAGGCCACAGAGAATGCAATTAAGATCTTGTGATGGGCCAGGCACGGTGGCCCATGCCTGTAATCCCAGCGCTTTGCGAGGCCAAGGCAGGTGGATCACAAGGTCAGGAGTTCGAGACCAGCCTGGCCAATATGGTGAAAACCCCGTCTCTACTGAAAATACAAAAATTAGCTGTGTGTGGTGGCGCATGCCTGTAATCCCAGCTACTTGGGAGGCAGAGGCAGGAGAGTTGGTTGAACCCGGGAGGCGGAGGTTGCAGTGAGCTGAGATCATGCCAGTGCACTCTAGCCTGGGTGACAGAAGGTGACTCCGCCTCAAAAAAAAAATGTGAAGGATAAAGGGACTATCTGGTGTAGATGAATGACATGTATCCAACCTAAATGGGAATGATAGGCTCATTGCCCCTCCACACTACCTTTCATTGCAGAATAAACCAATCAACCTCCTTGTCACTACCACTGGAACTTGGCTAGGTGTGATTTCCTTTCCAGGCTTCCATCGACTGCCCAGGCACATAGCCTCTTTATTAAAGATAGTTAGCAAGGGATGAATAAAAGACCACTTAGCCTAAAGAATTCTAGGATTGGCACCACCAGCCTTTCTACCTTCAGATATGAGGTACTGTTCCATAGGTAGGTCTGTATTCTTCCATGAAAATGGTCGAGTCAAACTATTCCTCCATAGGAGGCAGTTTAGCAGATGTCTAAGTCTATTTTAGGTGAAATACTCTGGGGAGGTAAGATATCCTTTTTGTCCTTTCCAGGAACAAGGATCATGGAGAAATGCTTCCCCTAGCGTCTCCAAGGCATTCATGCATGCCAATAGTATCTATGTCTGCAGATCATCACTCAACTCAACAAAACCAGCTAGAGAGAGAGCTAGACACAGTCAAAGATGTCAAAAAAGCCAGGCTACCCTAGAATGCCTTACCCTGGAATGCCTGCCTGAATCCTCAGAGGCCAGGAGAGGTCATACGTGAACAAGCTCTTGAAGCACTGTAATGTCACAGTGCAGAACCAGACTAACATTAATTCCTTTCATTAAGAATTCAGATACTGAAATAATAAATTCTGAGGAAGAATGTCATGAGGAATAAGTCACCCATACAATTTTAGCCACTCTTATTGATTCCTCAATTATGAGTCATAGAGTTTCTGGAGGTCTCCACACCAAAGGTTGTATGTCTTCATCAGGAAATAGCTTTGAAGCTGATACAGAAAATACTAGCTAGGATGAGGTAAATAATGATTTGCTCAGGCCTAAACAATGCCATCCTTCTCAGGGACATCCAACAGAAGAGAGCTACCTATGTGGCCTCCTTGACAGAAATGAGATGTCATCGGGGTCCCATTATGACAAAAGACTTTCTCCTGAACTTATAAAGTCACAGAAGCTGCTGGCTTGTGCGCTCAGATAATTGCTTAGGCCTTCCATCACATTCTTGGCCTTCATCCACTTCAGCAAATCGGCTCTGCTAAAAGATGATCTGGCCCACATAGGCAGATCCTCACTCCTCTATAGAGGTCCCTCTAGTTGTAATTTTTGTGTATCGAGGACCACGTGAATGACACTGGCTTCAGATAGATTGTCCCTGGAACTGTCCTGTCCATTGCAATCTAACGATGCTGCTATAAATGTCACAGCTGCATAACACAGGGACAGCCAGATTGCCTAAAACTCCCAAGGGCATATTCATAACATAAATGCCCCAGGGGTCTGCACTTGGCTGTGTCATCTTCTAGTCTTGTCCCCACTATGAGGAAACTGAGGCCCTGTCCTCTATTTCCTGTACCCGGAGTTCCTGGAAACATTTGGCTTAGTCCTGGTCCCTCACTCAGCAGATACTTCACTAAGACTTTGCATTTGTCTATTGCTTCTGCTAGGCCTCAGAGAAAAGGGTAGGAATGCCAACTTGTGTCTTGGATGGCTTTTCCTTCCGCAACTGCTAGGGCTTACATGCAGGAAACGCTCACGGCTTTGGACGCTATGAAACTATTTCCGCACGATGGCAGTATTGTACGAGAAAAGCCAACTAACTTTGCTCCAGGAGCTCTTCTCCCGCCCATCACGTTTCAAAAAAAAGGCCAAGAAGAGACAAAGACACCAGAAACTATGGCTACCTAACATTTTGCTACATTTGCGTAATGGTATTCCACTTTTGGCTTCTGCTGGATATTAAACTGAGGTGTAATCCACTCACCCTCATCAAGCATCTCCTCTTTTCAAGAACTCAGTTTCCGCTCAACCAAGTCTTCCCATTTCTACTCTTCTTCACTCAGCATTGTTTCTGCAGTGTTCTATTATGATATCAAATTGTCTTGTCGTATTGGGGACCGATCTCAGGGATCCATGTCTAAAGAGAAAGGAAAAAAAACATGTTGACATCTGAGGTCTTGGAGGACAGCAAATCTGGGCACCAGGCCATGTGTTTCTTCTCCTGACTCCCTATCCAGGTTCCCTGGGAGGTTTACTCCATGTTCAGACCTAGTCAGTAGGCCTTGTATGTTGAGAGGGAGGTCGCTATTTAGTGGGGCTCTAACATAAGAGTCCAGATAGCTCTCAAGCTTGACAGACACACACAACCCTACTTGAATGTACACAAATACAGGAATGACTATAAATGCTAATCAGATGGATCCCAGGATTTTGTCTTACAGTTTCATTATATAACAGTGTAACACAAACATTTTCCTGGGTCATTAAACTGCAATGGCTTACAACTATGTCCTATGAGTTTGCTGTGTATGTGTGTTACTGTTTATCAGTTAGGAATCAGTCCTGTATTTTCACATTAGTAACAAAGAGGTGGGATTCGCAAAGAAGCTAAAAAAATGTGGTGATCAAGAGAAAAGCAATGCCATACAACTGTGTATTAAACACTGAAGGCTGGGCGCGGTGGTTCACACCTATAATCCCAGCACTTTGGGAGGCCAAGGCAGGCGGATCACTTGAGGTCAGGAGATCGAGACCAGCCTGACCAACATGGCGAAACCTCGCCTTTACTAAAAATATAAAAATTAGCTGGGCGTGGTGTCACATGCCTATAATCTCAGCTACTGGGGAGGCTGAGACAGGAGAATCGCTTGAACCGGGAGGTGGAGGTTGCAGTGAGCAAAGATCGCACCATTGCACTCCAGGCTGGGCAACAAGAGCGAGAATCCGTCTCAAAAAATAAAAATAAAAAACACTGATACCCTTTTTCGTATTTGCTCCCACTTTCAATACATAGATAAAAGTTCTATATATACAGTCAAACAGTCAAACACCACAGTAAATTTACATTTAAATTGGATTCAGGCCAGGAGCAGTGGCTCATGCCTGTAATCCCAACATTTTGGGAGGCCGAGTCGGGCGGATCACTTGAGGTCAGGAGTTTGAGACCAGCCTGGGCACCATGTTGAAATGCCGTGTCTACTGAAAATACAAAAATAAGCCAGGTGTGGTGGCGAGTACCTATAATCCCACCTACTCGGAAGGTTAAGGCAGGAGAATCGCTTGAATCCGGGAGGCCAAGGTTGCAGTGAACTGACATCACACCACTGCACTCCCACCTGGGCAACGGAGGGAGGGCCTGTCTCAGAAAAAAAAAAAAAAAAAAAAATTGGATTTAGCTATGTATTGTAAAGTAAAAATTTTCATTCTAAAATTTGGTTCCTGACTAATTTTTGACATTGTCATATAAAATTTGCAATTTCTATATTTTAGACAATAAATTATTTGCAAAGAACTTCGTGATTATACTAGTCATTAAAAAATAAGTTGTTTGCTCTTTTTAATCTAAAAATGTGTTTATATGTATATAAACACATAAATATTTACATATCATATAAATATGTATATTATACATACTTATACCTCTGAAAATTAGGATTTTAAAATTATTCTTGAGATTTTAGCTCTAATTCTTACCTTCAAATTTTATCTTTAAAAACTCAAAAGAAGCAAAACAACATTCAATACATGATAATTGAATTAGGCATCTCTCACATTCAGTCACTTAGATGTGAACCCTAAGAAAACTGTAAGATGGATGTATTCACACCACTCACATGCAGCTACAATGTTTCATTAATGTCTGTTTATATAACTATGAATTAAAGATATGAATTTGTTGGCCAAAAATATCATATTCAAACATATACTCACTATAACACTGACCATGATTTGAAATATATGCCATTGGCTGGGTGTGGTGGCTCGCGACTGTAATCCCAACATTTTGAGAGGCTAAGGCAGGAGGATTGCTTGAGCCCGGGAGTTTGAGACCATCTCGGGCAATTTAGTGAGACCCTGTCTCTACAAAAAATACAAAATATACCTGTGCATGGTGGCATGCACCTGTGGGCCCAGCTACACAGGAGGTGGAGGTGAGAGGATCACCGGAGCCCAGGGAGGTCGTGGCTGCTGTGAGCCACGATCATGCCACTGCACTCCAGCCTGGATGACAGGGCGAGACCCTGTCTAAAAATATATATATATGGCATTTTAAAATCTGTATATGCATATAAACAGATATGAATACATACAGTCCCACACACATTTTACATTCAATATAATTGGATTCATACTGTTTGCAATTTTGTACAAAATCTTCAGCATCACCTTATAATCTTTGAATATATCCATATCAATATATACTTTTGAGTGCTTGAGTTTTTTTATATTTTACTCTAGAAAAACTTTAAGAAATTACAAGCAGAAAACATATGGTAGGTCAAACCTAGTGAGAAGAAGTAATCACTTTTAAAATATCTATGCTATGTATTATGATCTCTTTCCTATGCACATATAATATGTACATTTATAAACTAATGTTCAAATTCCCCTGTAGTATAATCATTGAAACAAGTTTTCTTCACTGATAACTTGAGTACTTTTCAAATATAATTAATTATTCTTGGAAATAATGATAGGTTTAAAAATATTGGCACTTTTTGAAACTGTGTTGGTAAAATTCATGTAACATAAAAATAACCATTAAAATGTTCAAATTTGGTGGCATTTGGTACATTCACAATGCAGTGCAAGCACTACCTCTGTGTAGTGGCAAATAATTTTCATTACCACAAAAGAAAACCGTGAACTCATTAAGCAGTCATTCCCCATTCCACTCTCTGCCCAGCTCCTAGCAAACACTAATCTACTTTCCCTCACTACTGATCATCACAATAAGTAGCCTTTTTTTCTTTCTTCTTTCACTTAGCATGTTTTCAAATTTCATCCATGTTGTAATATATGTCAGTACTTCATTTCATTTTGTAGCTGAATAATATCCATATGTATATATCACATTTTGTTTATCCATTCATCAAATGATGGATGTTTGCTTATGTTCACCTTTTGGGTATTGTTAATAAATATATACAGTGAGTATATAAAAGTACTTGTTTGAGTGTTTTCAATCATATGTGGTGTATACATAGGAGTAGAGTTGCTAGCTCATATGGTTCCTTCTATGTTTAAATTTTTGAAGTACTGATAAACTGCTTTCTGTAGCAGGTGCACAATTTAGCATTTCCACCAACACTCTAGAAGAGTTCTAACTTCTCCACCTCTCCACCGATATTTGTTCTTTTTAAGTAATTCCCATTCTAGTGGGTGTTAATTGGTACCATCAGGTGGTTTTGATTTACGTTTCTGAAAAGACTAATAATGGAAGCATCTTTCATAGAACTGTTGGCTATTTGTATATCTTCTTTGGAGAATTGTATATTTAAGACCTTTGCCTATTTTTAAAATTTGCATATAATTGTACATATTTATGTAGTACATATATTTTCATGCATCCATAAAATGTCTGATAACCAAAAAAGGATAACTGGGATACTCATCACCTAATGCATTTATTATTTGTTTGTGTTGGAAACATTTCAAATGTTCTTTTAGGTATTTGGAAATAAGCATTAAATTATTGCTAACTATGGTCGCCCTAAGTACGCTATTGAACACTAGAACTTACTCCTTCTGTCCAACTGTATTTTTGTAGCCATTAACCAACCTCTCTTCATTCCCCTCCTTTCCTAACTTCTGGTATCCACCATTCTACTCTATAGTTCCATGAGATGGATTCTTTCAGCTCCTGCACATGAGTAAGGACATGTGATAATTTGTCTTTCTGCATCTGGCTTATTTGACTTAACGTAGTGTCCTACAGTTCCATTCATGTTGCTGCAGATGACAGGATTTTATTCCTTTTTCTGGCTCAATAATCTTCCTTTTTATATGTATGTCACATTTTCTTAATCCATTCATCCGTCAGTGAACACTTAGGTTGATTCTATATCTTTGCTATTGTGAATAATGATGCAATAAACATGGCAATGCATATATCTCTTTGCTGTACTGATTTCCTTTCTTTTGAATATATACTCAGCAGTGGGATTGCTGCATCATATGGTAACTCTATTTTTAGCTTTTTGGGGAAACTCCATCCTATGTCCCATAGTGGCTGTATTAATATACATTTACAGCAACAGTATACAAGCATTCCTCTTTGCTTCCTAGCCAGCAACTGTTATTCTCTGTCTTTTTAGTAAAAGCCATTTGAACTGGGGTAATATGGTATCTCACATGGTTTTGATTTGCGTTTCCCTGACGGTTAGTGATGTTTAACGTATTTTCATATATCTGTTGGCCATTTGTGTCTTTCTTTCAGAAATGTCTATTCAGATCATTTGCCCATTTGTAAATCAGATAATTTGGTTTTTGGTTATTGAGCTGAGTTTGTTTTACATTGTGATTTGTTATTCCATTGTTAGATCAATAGTTTGCTAAGATATTCTCTCTTTCTGTAGGTTGTCTCCTCACTTTGTTGTTTTCTTTGCTGTGCAGAAGCTTTCTAGCTTGATTTACTCTCATTTGTCTATTTTCGCTTTGATTGCCAGTGCTTTTCAGATCTTATACAAAAAATCTTTCCCCAGAACAATGTCTTAAAGCATTTCCCCAGGCTCTTATTCTAGTAATTTCATATTTTCGGGTCTTTTCTTAAATTTGTTTAGCCTTGTTCTGTGGCCTAACATATGCTCTATACTGGAGAATGTTCCATATGCTGATAACAAGAATGTATATTCTATAGCAATTGGATGAAATATTTTGTAAAGGTCAGTTAAGTTCATTTGGTCTAGAGAACAGTTTAATTTCAATGTTTCTTTGTCTAATTAAGCTGTCCATTACTGAAAGTGGAGTACTGAAGTCTCCCAGTGTTGTTGTACGCCATTCTATCACTCTGTTTAGATCTTCAAATGTTTGCCTTATATATTTCTGTGTTCCAGTGTTGGGTACATACATATATACAATTGTTATATCCTCTTGCTGTATTGGCATTTTCATTGTTATACAGTGATCTTCTTTGCCTCTCTTTACAGTTTTTGACTTTTAATCTATTGTATCTAAGTATGGCCTTTCTCTCTCTCTCTCTCTCTCTTTCTTTCTTTCTCTCTCTCTTTCTTTCTTTCTTTTTTTTGAGATGGAGTCTCGCTCTGTGGCTCAGGCTGGAGTGCAATGGCATGATCTCGGCTCACTGCAATCTCTGCCTCCTGGATTCAAGGGATTCTCCTGCCTCAGCCTCCCAAGTAGCTGGGATTACAGGCGTGTGCCACCACGCCCAGCTAATTTTTGTATTTTTAGTAGAGACAGGGTTTCACCATGTTGGCCAGGCTAGTCTTGAACTCCTGACCTCAGGTCATCCGCCTGCCTTGGCCTCCCAAAGCGCTAGGATTACAGGCGTGAGCCACCACGCTGGGCCAGAGTATAGCCTTTCCGGTTCTTTTTTCACTCCTGTTCATTTTCATGTTGCTGCTGATGCCCTCTCTGATTTGAGGTCTTCTTTGTCTCAGTAAAAGATGAGTCCCCAAATTTAATGCACTGGGGTTGCTAGCTTCGACTCCACTTTTTGTCTCTAGCTGCCCTCAGAGATTTTTCTTCCTACAGGCAGTCAGGATGCTTTCTAGGGAGTGAGGCAAGAACAGCATTCCTGCAAAGGACACCAAAATGGGAGAGAAGCTAGCTGCCTGCCTGGATCTCACATTTTACAGAGGAAACCGTGAGTCCAGGGGGAATTTTCTACATGGTGCCTAGCAGCTTTGAGTTGGGGAATCACAGAGACAGAAGTCTATTAATCTTTCCAGCTGCTCATATGTATTCACTTTCTTGTGGACCCACAGATCGTCATAGTCTCAATTTTCAGTTCTGCAATATTGCTTGTGACAATCTTGGCACTAGACAGCTATTTTTAGTTTTCTTTGGGGTAAAGTCAGATTGCTTCCACTCTACCATTTTGGTGATGTCACTCTCCCTTGGCCTATTTTTTAAAAATTGGGTTGTCTTTTGTTGTTTTTAAGAGTCCTTTATATGTATTGGATATTAGCAGTTTTTAGATAATTGATTTGGAAATATTTCCTCCCACTCCGTAAGTTGGCTTTTCAAGTTCTGAATTGTGCACTTTGATGCAAAATTTTTTAATTCCAGGGAAGTCCAATTTATTTTTTCTTTTGTTATTGGTGCTTTTGGCGGTATAGCTAAAAAATCATTGCCAAATCTAAAGTTTTGAAGACTTATTCCTGTAGTTTCCCTGAAGATTTTATAGCTTTAGCTCTTACCTTTAGACATTTGATACATTTCAAGTTAATTTTTGCACATGATGTGAGGTAGAGGTCTAACTTCATCCTTTTGCATGTGGATAACCAGTTGTCTAAGCACTATTTCTTAAGGAGTCTATTCATGTCTCATTAAATGAACTTGATAACTTTGTGAAAAGTCAATTGACCACAATGTCTGAGTTTATTTTCAGACTCTTCATCTCTTCCATTAATCACTGTGTGTATTCTTATTTGATCATCAGCCTGCTTTGATTACTCTAGATTTTCTAGTAAATTTTGAAATCTAGAAGTGTGTCTTCCACCTTGGTTTTTCTTACTCAAAGTTTGGTTACTCAGATCTCTTGCAATTTAATAGGATCTTTAGAATTTGCTCTTTCTTTTTCCCAAAAATAAATGCTCATGGGAATAATAATTAGGATTACATTAAATCTGTAGATCTCTATGGCTAGTATTGCCATATTATAAATATTTAGTCTTCTAACTCATTACCCACAGGATGTCCTTTTTAAAAATCCAGGTAATCATTAAGTTCTTCTCCAATATTTTGTGATTTTTCAATGTACAAGTCTTTCATCTGTTTAGTGAAATATTCTCCTTAAAATATGATTTATTTTGATGCTATTATAAATGGAATTGCTTTCTTAATTCAATTTTCAGATTGTTCATTGCTAGTGTACACAACTATAACTGATTTTTATGATTTAATGTTCTATCCTGTGGGGCTTGCTGAATATTGTTCATTAGCTCTAATATGGTTTTTCTGCATTTTAAAGCATTTTTATAAGATCATCATCTTTATGAAGAGAGATAATTTCCATTTTTTTTTCTTTTCAACTTGGATGCCTTTTATATATCTTCATTGTCTGATGACCCTGACTAGAATTTTAAGTGTACTGTTCAAGAAAAGGGCAAAAGTGTGCATTCTTGCCTTGTTCATGATCTTGGGAGGAAAGCTTTCAGTCTTTCACTCTTGAGTATAATACTACCTGTAGATTTTTTATAAATGCCCCATATATCGTGTTGAGAAAATGATCTTCTAATGATAGATTCTTGATTGTTTTGAGTTGCCTTTCCAGAGAGAAGGACTACAGAAGTTCCCTAATGCATAATTTTCATTGATGTCACTTTCGCCACCTGTTTTTGAATTTGTAGAAACAATCATGCTTCTTGAAAACATACCTGCCACAATAGTCATACATGATAACGTGAAGTGAGATCACGGGTAATGCCATCTCCAACAAATACTATTAAAATGTAGATTGATTTTCAATCCCTTTCACTGTTTTTGGTTTATGTGTTTATGTACAACAGTCCACTAGAAGAAGATGTAACTCTTCCTTGATTAGCTCAGTGGTTCAATTTCTCTTTATGCCCTTCTAGTCTTCAGACAATTGGGTACCCTTGAGACCCTCAGAAAACTTACTTGCTCCTGCTACATCCCACCTGGAATTGGTCTGTCCTTGGTGTTCTCACATTGCTGCAACAAATGACTCATGCCTCACAGCAGAGTGACACTGCCTGAAAGCCTGCTAACTCTTGCTCCAAGGGAGAAACATAACGCACCCATCCATTCCCCACGTAGGCACCGTGTAAAGTCCCAGGAAATACTTGAAGTATATGTAACACATGGGAATGTTGTTATTTTGGTGTTAAATGATGCGACCATGAGATATAACTCTGTGTAACCTCGACAGGAATTGAACATATGCATTATGAGTATCATTCCATGTGGAGTATATGTGGCGGGCAGCAATGACAACTATCGGATCCCTCCTCTATGGCTGATGCCAAATTACTGCCTATAGTGCAACACATGAGGCTAGAACATGAAGAACTCCCTGGTTGTCTGGGCGGGGAGCCAGATCAAAGAACACCAGAATTTGTAAATTGCTTGCCAGAGAAGATCTCCAAGTTTCAAGTAATTTTCTCCTTGTGCCTTCATCCCCTGAAAAAGATTTTTATACCATTAAGTGTACTGGCCCCTTAACTCTGTGAAATAAATCATACCCTCAAAGTCTTGGACAGGAGGATATTTAATTTCTGAAAGCACAAGATTCTTAATGAAGGCGGGCCTTGTTTGATTTCAAGTGGAAAACAAAAGCAAAAGTGCAGCGGTAAGACCAGCTGGCCCCAAACTGGGCTAAATGCAAGGCAGCCATGTTTGGTGGCGCCTTTGTGGATGCGTGGCGTTTTTTCATACAGGAAGGGCGGGAGTAGAGGGCGCCAAGACAAGACTACTTAGCATATTTGGAGCACTACTGCCATCGTGAGGATGTCGTTTAACGAAACCCTACGCCATTACAGAGTTCTAGTGAGGGCTACCTGTTGGGACAGGTCTGGTCTGGTAAGAGGTGGAAGAGGCTTGGCCTCTATGCTGGGAGGCCTCGCCTACTCGTCTAAGGCTTTAAAAGAGACCTGGACATTGGCGGTATCTTGCTATAGAACCTGGAGTGTGAAGGTTCTAATAGCAAATCCTGTAAACTTCCCTTGGAATAACCCTGTTAATTGTGCGCAACACTGATGCTACCAGAGACCCAAAGATCCATAGCAAGATGACAGCTCGTGGAAACCTTCTGACTCTTGCTCCAAGGGGCAGGAACAGCAAAGAGATGCCCATAAGAGCCTACATGTGTCTTTGAGAGGGTTTCTGCTGTCCTGCCCACACCAGGAGGAACTGAGGCCCCGACCCACGACTTCCTGTACCAGGACCTCCTGGCAGCTGCTGCTTCACTCCAAGCCCCTCACTCTCCAGGTTCTACACCAAGATACCGCCAAATTCCAGGTCTCTCTTCAGGCCTTAGAGGAGAAGGCAACAAGACCTAGTCTGGAGCCCAATCCTCTTCCACCTCCTCACAGACCAGACTTTCCCCCACAGCGAGGCTTCCCGGGAAGGACGCTGTAATAGCCTATTCTGTCTTTAAACGATTTCCTCACGGTGGCAGTAGTGCTTCAGATTTTTCAAGGACGCCCTGTCTTGGAGCAGTCTTCTCCCGCCCTTCCTGTCTGAAAAAACGCCACCCAGAGACAAATGCGCCAGGAGGCATGGCTTCCTTGCATTTTGCACAGTTTGGGGCAACCTGTGCATATTCCTGTACTTTTGCTTTTCTTTTCCATGTGAAATCAAGTCAAAGCCTAAACGACCCATCCTCATCAGGAATCTTGTTCTTTCAAGAAATTAAATGTTTTCCAGACTTAGTCTATGTGGATTGGCTCAGTACTTTCACATGGTATCAAAATGTCTGTCTCAGGCCGGAAATTAGACCGATCAGAGAAGAAAAGCGATAATAAATGGTCAGAAGCCTGGAGATCATCATGAGCCACCAATTCACAAGTCTAGGTGATCTTTGACCTATTCCCCTCCCCAGACAACCAGGGAGTCCTCCACCATTTTCTCAGTTTATGTGATGAATTGTCAGAAAGTGTTTGGTAGAAGTAGGAAGAGAAGGCCAAGACAGCGCACATCATTGTTTGTAATACATTGTTCCACAGGGTATGATACATATACTTACATCTGTATAAACTCCCATTAGAAGTTACACAGTTTTGGGGCAGACGCAGTGGCTCACGCCTGTAATCCCAACACTGGGAGGCCGAGGCCGGTGGATCACTTGAGATCAGGAGTTTGAGACCAGCCCGGCCAACATGGTGAAACCCTGTCTCTACTAAAAATACAAAGATGAGCCAGGTGTGGTGGCCCATACCTGTAGTCCCAGCTACTCAGGAGGCTGAGGCAGGAGAATCGCTTGAACCCGGGAGGTGGAGGTTGCAGTGAGCTGAGATCACGCCACTGCACTCCAGCCTGGGCGACAGAATGAGTGAGACTCTGTCTCAAAAAAAAAAAAAAAAAAGATAGTTACAGTTTTAAAAATTGTCCTCTGTTTAACAGTGAATAATTTATATTTCCATATGTTCCTATGCCATTAAATATTTTTCAGCTTCTTCTTGTGACTTGAGTGTGTGTGTGTGTGTGTGTGGCTGCATGCGTGTGTGTGTGTGTTACCTCTTATCTCTTAGGTTTCAGTCTTACAATATCTTCTTATTAGCAATGGTGTTTGCAAGCCAGGTACAGTCTCGTGTTCTTGTAGTTTCAGCTTCTTGGAAGGCTGAGGCAGGAGAATAGCTTGGGCCCAGGAGCACAGCAGCTTGAAGAACATAGTGACACCTTAGTCTCTAAAAAAAAAAAAATTAAAAAAGAATGATGTTTGCCACATAGTTCAAAAATAATCTTGTGTACATCAAGAAGAATAACACCATCATAAAATCTGTTAAGACAACTGATAACATTTTGGGTTATTTTCTTCCATACTTTTCAATGTATAGATACATACGCCTACTATATTTTGTTCACACAAAAAATAAATCTATATTAAAATTGGATTAATCTGTACATTGTGGTTTGGATCAGACCAGATGTGTATTCTGACAAAGTTTTGAAGGGAAAGTATTTGCTTGCATTAAATGCATGTACAAATTCTCCTTAACATCTTGTTTTGTATAAATAAGTACATACACACATACATACGGATATAGGCACAGATCATGGTAACTGAAATGATTACCATGACTAATCACTACCATGACTAATCATTACTATGGTTAGTAAACATGTGTACACACATAGGTGTATAAATACCATAAATAAGTGGTCTCTCAATCCCAATAGGAAATGACTTTTAAAATGGTTTTATCACACATTCACATCTTCTATTGGTCATATAAGAACTTCTCTATTTAAAGTTCCCATATATTTGTATGTCCAGTGTTCAAATATGTTCTCTACATTTATTGTAGCTTAAACATTTGCAAACTTGTTAAATATTCTTAAAGATTATTCTTAAATATTTTGTGGGATGCCAGGTTGTTTTTAAGAGTGCCTTCCTATTTTTGGCATTTCTCGAAATTAGATCTGCTTATTTACAATATTTTCAGATACAGTAGCCCTGTTTAAAGAAAAGCAGGTAGGTCACAGTTAATGCCACCACCAAGAAACAAGTAATTTCAAAATGTGGATCTATTATCAGCATTCCCTTTCTCTTTCTTTCTTTCTTTCTTTTCTTTTTCTTTTTTCTTTTTTTTTTTTTTTTTTGGCAGTTTCTCGACTTTATTAGCCTGGAGCTCCTCTCCGACATCCCCAGGGGCTGGTCTCTGGTCCCTGGGCACAGTGAGCAGGACTGAGGTCAGACGGGTTCGGCCCCTGGCCATAGCAGCTTGGGACAGCTGGGCCAAGGGAACAACAGGTGCAAAAGTCCAAATGCTGGCACTTCAGGTGTGGCCGGCACCCAGCCAGGCGCAACAGTGGATGGGCAGGACGCCATGCTCCTCTCCTGGCGATAGGTAGACCATAGCAGCGCTCCCTCCCAGCAGCCGCTAGGAACAGCTGGTGATTCTAGCCAGGAAGTGCTGCGCCCACCACTCGTCCAAGTCAATGGGCACGAAGTTCTGCAGCCGGGGATTGGGGATCCTCTCCACTGCACAGGCCTTGTCCCGCCCTCACCGGCTGGGCCACCATCCAGCTGCTGCCGCACCTGCTGCCAGGCTTCGGACACAAAGCGGACATTCTCCTTGTGGGCCAGTGTGTAGGTCTCCTGGGTCCCCTGGAGGGATGCGGACTTGGAGGGGTCCCGCCGGCGATTCACACGATTGAACACAAGCCTTGGCCCTGGACTCGACAGGGGCCAGGGTCCCAGCGGCTGCGCGAAGGGCTGCGCCCGCTGGGGCTGCAAGGTCGGCGGCGCGGGCTGCCGGCTTTTCAGGAGCTCCTGGAGCTGGCCCTTCACCTGCTGCTGCGTGAGACCTGTGCGGCGCTGCGCGACCAACTTGCTGGGCCCGTTGATGATGGTGTACAGGCGCGCCGCTCCCAGACTGCCGCCGGCCCCCCACCAGATCTCAGTATTCCGTTTTTCTATGTTTCGAAGAAATATAAATTACTGAATTCCATCTGTGGTCAATAAGGATTTTGCACCAACTTTTTCAGTACACGTTTGTTCTTGATTGCTTCTCAAATTATGAATATCAGCTTTTTGAGAAATCTCTTAGAATATTCAAATCTATGAAGGACAAGCAAAAACACTGCATCGTAAATCCCATTTTCATGAAGCAACCACCATCAGCAGCTTGATGGCTACATGCATTCAAATATTATAAATGGATTCTATGATTGTTCATGAGAGGTGATACTATTTAACTAAAGCCATAGAGGCTTATTAATATACTCCCTTATTTGCACAACAAAGTGTTCAACATACACACACAATCACATTAATTACTCCCTTCAATTCCATCCTCATCAAACTATAGGTAGTATTTAGTGCCTTGAATATTTCACACAATATTAGGTAATGGGAAATTTCCAATGGTATGGAGTAACTAATAGCACTTTATTGCTAACTCTCATAACATTTCTTTATTGTTCAAAAATAACAATGAATCAACTAGTGCTCAAATCCTAAGGATGATATAAACACTTAGCAAAAAAATGAAAAATTGAACAATTATAGCAGAAGTTAATGAGGCATATTCTCTATCACATAAACTCAATCAAAATTCAATTACTGTCTTTCTCAACTGCATTTAGCTCGTTCTTCTATTTGCATTTTATTGGGGGGGGTAGAGGGAATGTACATGTGCAGGAATTTTTTTTTGTTATAAACATCAAATAACACCCTTTATGTGAAATTTCCTTCTAATTTAATATTTTTCCTTCTATCATTTTTCTCAGGTTTTATATAGAAAGGCTACTTAAAATGTCACTAAACATACTTCAGCTAATTGGATTTTGTGTTAAATAATAATTTGTTAGAAGTTTTTAATTTTCTTGACTAGTAAGAGCAAGACATTTAATCATCCCAGCATGTAAACAGTGCTGTTTATTTTTAGATAAAAACATGGAATTACTCAGAATGTTATCAGTACTAAGCCTTATTTGTCAATGTGTCAAGTCTTCATTATAAATAAAAGTAAAACTGGAAAATGTGCTCTCAAAAACTCAGCTTTAGAGAAGTAGACACTGTTAGTTGTTTTGTTTGAATTTTTTCAATTTACAGATACATTACAATGTGCATATTGGCTTTCAAGAATACATACATGTTTAGACGTTTGGTTCAAGGTTATCACATGTTAGAAGTAAAATGCCCTTGACTTTGCCATTTCTCTTACCTAGTGTTAGCAAACTTACATGGTTTGATCCCCAAGGTCCAACTGTTTGCTTTTCTCCCTAAATCAGAGGCAGGGAATGTCTCTGCCAATCAGGCCACAGAGAATGGAATTCAGACTTTGTGAAGGCTGAAGGGACTACCTAAGGAGCCTAACTCATCTAGTCAAGGCTTTCTGTGAGTGTTCTTTAGATGATATTTGAAGGGAAGGTTAGAGGTCATTTTTCTCTTTCACAAAATACCTGGAAGACCTCGTGCTTTGCTTCCCAGAGCCTCTGCAAGGCACTGCTGTGTGTCAGTACACCTATGTCCATAGGCCATCCTTGAAATCAACCATGATAAGTCAAAAAGAGAGTTAGGCACAGGCCAGGATGTCACAAAAGCCAGTTCCCTTCTCCTGGTACAGCATGGTCTACATGGTAGGTGATGGAATCTTACCTTTCAAGGTAAGATATATTTTTATATCTTTTAGGTCTAGTTGACTCATAACTTTGTTCACATCCTCTAATTCCTTAATGATCTTCAGCTTAGTTGTTTCATTCATTACTTAAGGTGGGGTATTGGGCTGGGTGACGTGGCTCACGCCTGTAATCCTAGCACTTTGGGAGGCTGAGGCGGGCAGACCACTCGAGGCCAAGAGTTCAAGACCAGCATGGCCAAAATGGTGAAACCCCTTCACTGCTAAAAATAAACAAATTAGCTGGGCACGTTGGCGCACGCTTGTAATCCCAGCTACTAGGGAGGCTGAGACACAGGTATTGCTTAAACCCAGGAGGCGGAGATTGCAGCCAAGATGGTGCCACTACACTCCAGCCTGAGTGACAGAGTGAGAGACTCTGTCTCTAAATAAATAAATAAATAAATAAATAAATACATAAAGTGGGGTATTGAAGTCACCAACTTACTTTTTAGAACTCTATTTTGTCCTTTAGTTCTGTTCAGTTTTTGCCTCATGTATTTGAGGACTCTTGTAAAATAAATATGTATGTTTAATTAGTACATCTTGACAGACTGACCTTATCATTATATAATGTCCATCTTTGTCTCTTGAAACAATTATTGTCTTAAGGTATATTTTGTCTGGTATCAGTACCGTCAGACCAATTTTCTTTTGGTTACTTTTTACATGAAATATTTTTTTCATGCTATTACTATTAACCATTTGTGAATTGGATCTAAAGCCAACTCTTTTAGACAGCTAGAGTTGGATGTTCTAAAAAATCCATTCTGCCAATCTTTGCCTTGGAGTTTAATCCATTTAAAGTAATTACTGGTAAAGAGGGACTTATTCCTGCTATTTTGCTATGTATTTTCTGTATGTCTTATAGCTTTTTTCTCAATTCCATAATTCCTACCTTCTTTTGTGATTAATTGATCTTTTCTAGTGCACCATTTTTATTCCTTTCTATTTCTTTTTCTCTATATACTAATTTTTTTCTTTATGGTTATCCTGCAGAATACAATTAATATCTTAATTTTAGAGTAATCAGTTTTTATTAAACTACAAAGTAGTTTATATAGTACATAAAACCTACTCCTTTAAAGCTCTAATCCCTTTTGTGTTATTTTTACAAATGACATCATTAAACATTGTGTACTTATTAATGCAGACTTATAATTATTGTTTCATTCATTTGTTTTTAAAATCATATGGGAAGGAAAGGGAATTATAAACCAAAAATATAATTCTTCTGGCTTTTTTATGTATCTATGTAGCTACCCTTTTCTTTGTTCCTTATTTCTTCATATGGTTTTGAGTTACTATCTAGCGTCTTTTCATTTCATCCTGAGAGACTCCGTTTTGCATTTCTGTTATGGGAGGTCTACTACTGGTGGAATCTGTAAGTTTTTTTCTATCTAGGAATGTCTTAATTTCTCCTTCATTTCTGAAAGTTAGTCTTGGGGGATATGGAATTATTGACAAGTTTGTTTGCTTTAGAACTTTAAATATGTTATCCCACTGCCTTTTGGCTTCCATGGTTTCTGAAGAAAAACTGGCTGCTAATCTTATTGAGGAGTCCTTGTATATAATTAAGCCCTTTCTCTTATGATGCTTTCAAGATTCTTGCTTTGTCTTTGTCTTATGACAGCAGGATTATAAGCTTTCTCATTGTAGATTTCTTCGTGTTTATCTTACATGGAGTTTGTTGAGCTTCTTGCATGTTTATATTCATGTGTTTCAATTGCTCTAGCTTCACATTCACTGACTTTTTTCTAACTGTTCTAATCTGCTGTTGGAAACTTCCAGTGATCTTTTTTTTTCATTTCAGTTTCTGTACTTTTCAGTTCCAAAAGTTATATTTGTTTTTTTAAAAAATAATTTCTCTCTCTTTATTGATGTTCTCTACTTGGTGAGACATTATTCTCTTGGTTTCTTTTAGTTCTTTGTATTTCATTTATGGTAACACTTTGAGCATATTTAAGAGAGTTGACATAACTCTTTTCTAGTAAGCCCAATGCCTGGGCTTCCTTCTGCACAGTTTCTATGAATTTCTCTTTTCCCTGTGAGTAGGCCATACCTTCTTGTTTTCTTTGCATGTCTTATGTTTTGTTTATCATTAAAAATTAAATGTTTTGGGCCGGGTGCGGTGGCTCACGCCTGTAATCCCAGCACTTTGGGAGGCCGAGGTGGGCGGATCACGAGGTCAGGAGATCAAGACCATCCTGGCCAACATGGTGAAACCCGTCTCTACTAAAAATACAAAAATTAGCTGGGTGTGGTGGCGCGTGCCTGTAGTCCCGGCTACTCGGGAGGCTGAGGCAGGAGAATGACTTGAACCCAGGAGGCAGAGGTTGCAGTGACCCGAGACCACGCCACTGCACTCCAGCCTGGTGACAGAGCAAGACTCCATCTCAAAAAATAAATAAATAAATAAATAAAAATAAAAATTAGATGTTTTGATATCATACTGTATCAACTCTGGAAATTAGATTTCTAAACACACTTGCCTCCCCACCCCATGGGGTTAGTTGATAGCAGTTGTGTGTTGTTGTTTGTTATTTGCTTTTTTAGTAACTTTTCTTAAATATTTTTGTAAAGTCTGTATTTTTATCATTTGTAGCCACTGGAGTCAGTGTTCTGATAGCTTAGTAGTCACCTAGTACTCTGACAGTTTCCTTAAACACGTGGAGCCTAAGAAAGAAAGAAAAGTAGCTGGGTGCGGTGGCTCATGCCTGTAATCCCAGCACTTTGGGAGGCTGAGGCAGGTGGATCACCTGAGGTCAGGAGTT
Organism: Pan paniscus; assembly: GCF_029289425.2. Taxonomy (NCBI): domain Eukaryota; kingdom Metazoa; phylum Chordata; class Mammalia; order Primates; family Hominidae; genus Pan; species Pan paniscus. Next base: position 131,226,957 of record NC_073272.2, read on the forward strand.
CGAGGCTAGCCTGGTCAACATGGTGAAACCCTGTCTCTACTAAAAATACAAAAATTAGCTAGGCATGGTGGCGCAAGCCTGTAATCCCAGCTACTCTGGAGGCTGAGGCAGGAGAATCGCTTGAACCCGGGAGGCGGAGGTTCAGTGAGCCGAGATCGTGCCATTGTACTCCAGCCTGGGCTACAAGAGCGAAACTCCGTCTCAAAAAAAAAAAAAAAAAGAAAGAAAGAAAGAAAGAAAGAAAGATAAGTATTCTCTAAGTCCTTGAAAACTGGCTCTGTGTGTTGGGGCACTCTTTCAACTAGCCAGGCTGTAGTCTTCACTTCTAGCTTGCAAGGGGCCTGAAAGCTAGGGAGATCTGAGACCTTAAGCTCTTCTCAGGCATTTTCTGCATAATTGTCCAGCCCTGCCCATGTGCATGGCTTTCTTATTTCTCTAGTGTATACAAGAACATTTTAAAGTTCTTATTCCCCCAAGTATTTCCTTTCATAGCCTCTTCCTTCCCATGCTTTTCCATCTGCTTATTATTTATTTTAACTGTTGTCCCTTGCCTCAGATTCTTATAGCCAGTACTTGTGTCTTTAAGTTTTTTCAACACATGCCCCTCAGGAGTTGTTCCAAACTTGGAAACACTCCAAGTGAGGCAAAACAAAAAGCAAGCTCTTACACCAATGCTTTAGGGAGCCAAAAGACAGATCAAACTGGAATGCAACAATTCTTTGAGAATAAGTTCTGTATTATACCTATGCACGAGGGTAGGAGCTATACTGAAGGCACTGTGGAGGCTGGGGGATGGTAGACAGGTAATTTAAAATGCCGCAGCTCTCTTGCTCTCTCACCACAGTCACTTATTTCTTCACCAAGGCTTCCCTGGGTGTTGTAAGTTTTTGACAAGCTCTAGAGTTCTGTAAAAGTGGATTCTGACACTTCTTTCTTTCTTTCTTTCTTTTTTTGAGACGGAGTCTCGCTGTGTCGCCCAGGCTGGAGTGCAGTGGAGCGATCTCGGCTCACTGCAAGCTCCGCCTCCCAGGTTCACGCCATTCTCCTGTCTCAGCCTCCCGAGTACCTGGGAGTACAGGCGCCCGCCACCAGGCCCAGCTAATTTTTTGTATTTTTAGTAGAGACAGGGTTTCACCGTGTTAGCCAGGATGGTCTCGATCTCCTGACCTCGTGATCCACCCGCCTCGGCCTCCCAAAGTGCTGGGATTACAGGCGTGAGCCACGGCGCGGGGCCGACACTTCTTTCTAGTTCATGCCTGGCTCTTGCTGCTTTTGTGGAGGGATGATGTGCCAACGTGTCCTCCTTCATGATCTTCAGTGACATCATTTTTGCCACCTGATTTTTGCACTTCTAGAAATAATCACATTTCTTTGCAATGTTCCTTCTACAACAGGCATGTATGAAGTCATAGAGTGATATCACAAGGAATGACACCTCTGGCAGGCAAGGACTTGGAAATATGTGTTCATTTTCAATCCTTTTCACTGTCTGTGTTGAAATAGCTTAGTCATATGTAAAACATCTAAATTAGATTGAATTATACTTCAGTTTTTGTTTATGCTTGGCTAACATATTTGGATTACTTCTTCTCCATCTGTTTTTTCATATCTACTCCTTTAGACGTTTCATTACTTCTTGGTTTGACTACGTGGCCCCACTTCTCCTCAATTCCTCCTGGCTGCAGGCAGTGAATCTAGATGTTTGACCTGAGATCTTCAGCAAGCACACTTGCCTCTGCAATGTCATCTGGAATTGGCCTGTTCTTTGTGTTCTGACACAGCTGCCACAAGAAACCAACGTCCCATAGCTTCTTTGAAGAGTCCTTGTATATAATAAGGCCTTCATCATAGGATGGTGGTACCACGTGAAAGCCTGCTAACTCTTGCTCCAAGGGGCAGGAATAGGAGACAGATGCCCACAAGAGCTTGCATTTGTGTTTGAGTGGGTCCCTCCAGTCCTGACCACACCAGGAGGAAGTGAGGCCCCGCCCCATGACTTCTGTGCCAGTACCGCCTGGCAGCTGATGGTTCACTCCAAGCCCCTCACTCTCCAGGTTTTATACCAAGATACCACCAATGTCCAGGTCTCTGTTAAGGCCTTAGAGGAGAAGGCAAGGAGGCTCAGCATGAAGCCCCAGCCTCTTCCACCTACCCACAGACCAGACCTTCCCCAACAGCTGGGCCTCAAGGGAAGAACGCTGTAATGGGGTATTCTGTCTTTAAATGATTTCCTCACAGGGGCAGTAGTGCTGCATATTTTCAAGGAAACCTGCCTTGGGGCACTCTTCTCCCGCCCTTCCTGTGTGAAAAAACGCCACTCAGAGGTAAAGGCGCCACCAAACATGGCTGCCTTGCATTTTGCCCAGTTTGGGGCGACCTGCTCATACTGCTGGAATTTTGCCTTTGTTTCCATCTTAAATCAAACCAGGGCCTAAACTACCCACTTCCCCCCCCCCCCCCCCCACTAAACACTCAATAACTTTATTTGCCTTTGGTTGGCTCCTGGGTTTGGGGCGGGGTAGGGGTTGGCAGCAGCCCGGGCTTCGTGCGCCCTCTGGTGGACCTCAGAGGCAAGAACTGGAATCCCGGCCAAACCTGAGGACTTCACAGTCAATAGTTTAGGAGAGTTGCATGGTTCCTCAGGTCTGCAGCCCAGACCCAACAACAGTGGACGGGGCACGTTGGGAGGAGGCCCTGAACCTCTGGCTCTCATACTCGCCAGTGTTGGACACCCGCATGTTCTGCCGAGCCTTCATCTGCTTCACACGGTCCTTGTCCACTTCCTGCTTGGTGAGGATGAAGAGAAGGATACCACAAGGGAAGCCGATGGCCCAGGCCAGTCCCACAGCTTTCATGGGGTTCTTGCCCCTCTTTCTGGGAATGTATTACATCTCGGGGGATAGGAGTTCAGGTTCCTCCCTGCCTTCTTGGGAGCTGTGGGTTTGCAGTGCCTGGGTCCTGTTATGGGAAGCCTTGTTAGCTGTGGCTCCTGCGAGAATCCCCCGGAGGACGCGGGCATTTCTTGCCCTCCATCCCCCCGGCCCTTCAGCGCCTTAGCAGCTACCACCACCGCCATGTTCAGATCCCACCCTAAACCACCCACTTTTATCAGGCAATATTATCTTTCAAGAACTCAATTTCCACTTAACCTAGTCTTTGCAGTTCTGCTCTTAACTCAGTTTTACATCTCAAGCATTTTCCCTACATGATCAAATTGTTTACGTCTAGGGGCAAGTCTCAAGGAGCTAGGCCTAGGAGGAAGAAGACAATTTTGAAAAATTAAGGGCAGGATTGGGGCATTTCTAGGCAGCAGGCCACATGTTCCTTAACTTGGCTTGCTATTGTTAAAGAGAAAATTATTCCGGCACTTGTTAATATAAGGAAGACTATTCAAGACCACTGCAATAGGGACATTGCAATAGGTGAGAAATAGATCAGTCTCCATTCTGAGCATAGCAGAGACAGCTGGAGATTTATAGTCAAGGAGCAGAGTGAGGGGGGTCAGTGCATGGAACATCACAGAGAGGAGACATCAAGGGTAGGGGAATTCTTGCCAAACTGAGTTAAGATTCTTATTAAAACTGGACTAGGCAAGCCAAAGACAGGACTCAAGAATGAGCTGTTAAAAAGAGGGCTCAGAGGAGCCTATCTACAATTTGGTCAAGGAGATAGCCTTTGTCAATATTCATGCCCTCAAGGAGTCTTTCTCCATTTACGGGGTTAGACTCTGTAAAATGAGAGGCAACTGTTTGCTTGGAGCCCTAAGAGGAAGGCTTAGATACCGCTCATCACTTCATGCCATAAATGCCCACTTTGAGTAGTATACATATATAAATACGTATAAACCCCTATCAGAAGTTACTAAAAGGTTGTCTCATGATTTCATCTTTTAACCTGGGAACACAAGCACTTTCTCATATCATTAATTTTGTGCCTTATATTTTAAAATTTTTATTTCACTTTATTTTTGTTTGTTTTCATTGTATTTCTTCTCATTTGAAATTAGTTACTTAGTTTCCTCAGAAAGTTAAGGAAAATATTCATTGAAATAAATAACAAATATTACTGAACAGCTTAGTCATATTTCAACTTGTTAAATAGATTTAGGAGTAATTCAGTTTTTGTTTATGGTTGGCTATAATATTTGGACCATTTCTCCTCCATATCTCTCCAATGGAAACAAAATATATAGGACGAAATACAAAATTCTCCTTAAAAGTGTCAAAGAATTCACAAAAGAGAAAGTCTCAGATTAAAACTCTAATAGGGAGAATTAACGGGAACACCAGATTACCCAGTCTTTTTGGCCTTTCGGGTATTTGCTTACCTGGGTAGTATTGGCCTTCATTTTCAGGGACCTCACAGGTGGCAAAGAGCAGAAGATAGAAAAAGCCTGAAGGGAAGTATAACGATTAAAAAATAAAACACACTTAGGGATTTTCCTTTAACACAAGCACTTATCCCACATGGTTACAGGTTGGTTCTATGAATTCTTTTTCTTTTTTTTAAGATGGAGTTTCACTCTTTGTGCCCAGGCTGGAGTGCAATGGTGCGATCCTGGCTCACTGCAACCTCCACCTCCTGGGTTCAAGTGATTCTCCTGCCTCAGCCTCCCAAGTAGCTGGGATTACAGGTGCATGCCACCATGCCTAGCTAATTTTTGTGTTTTTAGTAGAGATGGGGTTTCGCCATGTTGGCCAGGCTGGTCTCGAACTCCTGACTTCAGGTGATCCGCCCGCCTGGGCCTCCCAAAGTGCTGGGATTACAGGCAGGAGCCACCATGCCGTCCGGTTTTATAAATTTTTAAGCAAAAGATGATTCCAATCTTATTCAAAACATTTTAGAGGGGAAATAGAGATGAATTACTTCCCAACATATTCTGAGCAACTTTTATAACATTGGTACCTAAATCAAACATAGATTGTGACTGAAGAGAAAAATACAAACTCACTTCAATTATAAGTGGAGACTTAAAAATTGAAAGATATGAGCATATTTAATCCATAGTTCTGTAAAAGACAATAAACTATGATCAACTTGGATTTATCTCATGACTGAAAGGGAGTTAAAACAGTGCAAAAGGACTAAATGTCATACACCACTTTTCCAAATAAAGGAGAAAAGTATATGGTCATCTCGATGCAGAAAAATAAAAACATTTGGTAAATTCAACAGCACTTACAATATAAACTTTTAGGAAGCCACGAATATAAAGGAACTTCCATAATCTGGTTATTATATCATTTAATCATTGCTCTGTGAAAAACTATTTTTTAACTCAGTGGCTTAAAAAACAAGCACTTATCATAACTAAAAAAAGTAAGGCCAAGTGCGGTGGCTCACGCCTGTAATTCCAACACTTTGGGAGGCTGAGGTAGGCGGATCACCTGAGGTCAGGAGTTCGAGACAGCCTGGCCAACGTGGTGAAACCCTGTCACTACTAAAATTACAAAAATTAGCTGGGCGTGGTGGCATGCTCCTGTAGTCCCAGCTACTCGGGAGGCTGAGGCAGGAGATTTGCTTGAAACTGGGAAGCACAGATTGCAGTGAGCCAAGATCATGCCACTGCACTCCAGCCTGGGCGACAGAGCAACACTCTGTCTCAAAAAAAAAAAAAAAAAAAAAAAAGAATCTACAAATATACTGTGTTGTTGTTATCATGGTCTTGCCTGGATTGTCAAGCATCTGGCATCAGCACTGGGTCAGGTTGGCAGCTCTGCTAATGCTATCTCTTACATGTTTGGGGGTAAATTCACTGTAGAGACTGCTGGTCTCTCCTCCCCATCCTGCAACAGGCCAGCCTGAGCATATTCATACACTGGTAGCAGGTTTGCAAGGAAAAGTGGAAGCACACAAGTCTTGTGAGACTCAGAGCTGTCACACCATGACTTCAGAATTTTATTAACTAAATCAAGTCACAAAGACAGCCCAGATTCAAGAAATAGGGAAAAAGAGTCCACCTTTTTCCTGGAAAAGGAACTGAAAATTCACATTCACCCTAGGAGGAGAATTTAGGACGTTTTCATGTTCAATTTAGTAGAGATATCTACAAAAACCTACATCTAACATAATGCTTAATGGGAAAATAGCTAAAGAATTCCTTTCACAGCCATGAATAATAGAAGGCTACTCAATTATAGCAATTCTACCAAAAAGAGTCCTGAAGGCAATGAAAAAAGAAAAATGAAGTGAAAACAGGATTAGAAAAGAAGAAAAGTAAAATGTGATATATATTATATAATTTTATACATGTGTAAAATAAGAGAATACATCAAACTGGGCATAAGATCAATATATAAAAGTAAACTGTATTTCTATATAGCAAAGGGCATTAGAAAACATAAATTTAAAGAAGACACCATGTGCAATAGCATCAATAACTATAAACGAACTAGGGATAGGCCGGGATCGGTGGCTCACGCCTGTAATCCCAGCACTTTGAGAGGCTGAGGTGGGTGGATGACCTGAGGTCAGGAGTTCGACATCAGCCTGGTCAACATGGGGAAACCCTGTCTCTACTAAAAATACAAAAAAATTGGCCAGGTGTGGTGGCAGGCATCTGTTATCCCAGTTACTTGGGAGGCTGAGGCAAGAGAATCACTTGAATCCGGGAGGCGGAGGTTGCAGTGAGCTGAGATCGCGCCATTGCACTGGGGCAACAAGAATGAAACTCCGTCTCAAAAAAACAAACAAAAATAAATTAACTAGGAATAAAAGATGTGTAAGACTTTTCATTTGAAAATCATATAAAATTGCTAAGTAGGCCGGGCACAGTGGCTCATTCCTGTAATCCCAGCACTTTGGGAGGACTAGGCAGGCAGATCACCTGAGGTCGGGAGTTCGAGACTAGCCTGACCAACATGGAGAAACCCCATCTCTACTAAAAATACAAAATTAGCCAGGCGTGGTGGCACATGCCTGTAATCCCATCTACTCGGGAGGCTGAGGCAGGAGAATCGCTTGAACCCGGGAGGTGGAGGTTGCAGTGAGCCGAGATCATGGCATTGCACTCTAGCCTGGGCAACAAGAGCGAAACCCTGTCTCAAAAAAAAAAAAAATTACTAAGTAATAGTAAAGAAGATTGAAATAAATGCAGACACCATGATCAAACATAGGAAAATGCAGTATCATAAAGGTATCAGTTCTATGACAATTGATTTATTGGTTCAGTACTACTCTATTTATCATTGCAAAATGTCAGTCTTTTTATGTTTTAGTGCTTTTCACTTCAAAAGCGCACTTCTCTGATATTAATATTGGTACTGCTACTTTCCTTTGGTATGATATTTATTTGCCCCAACCTTAATTTTCAAAACTTCCTATAATTCTTGGCTTTAAGTGACTTAATTTTTAAAAGCACTGTATAGGGTTGTTTTCGTTATTGTTTTGCGTTTTGTATTTTAGCCCAATATAATGACTTCTGTCTTTTGAGGAGATAATTGTGTCCACTCACGTTTACTGTAATGAAGAAAACACTTAACTTTATTCCTGCCTTCCTACATTACGTTTATTACTTTTTTTCCACTTCATTTCTGATGTTTGAGTTGTTGATTATATCTTTTTACCAATTGTTAATTTCCATTAATAGTTACCTTCATTTCTCCATGTCTACCAATAGCCACATATTTTTCTAATGTTGCCCGAAACAAAGTACTATAAAGTCCCCCAAAGCACACTATTTCTTAGCTCAAGGTACCTAATATTCTTCCTCAAAACTAACCCAAGATGTTGTGTCCATTAAAATATGTATTCCAATTCGTCCTTTTATATTTTCCCCACTTAAAAGATTTGTTAAAATTCTTTAATATTTTTATTCTGTACTCATGTTATGTCCTTTGCAGTATAGTCCCTCAATTATGACTATTTAGAGTGCTTATGTCTTCCATTTATAAAGAGTGTAAGGTCTTTATTCCTGTTTCTCCTTCTTCATCCACTTCAGTTCTCTTTTCTGGAATATTCACTTGGCTAGATTTCTTTTTTTTCTTTTTTTTTTGAGGCAGAATGTTGTTCTGTCACCTGGGCTGGAGTGCAATGGCGAGATCTCGGCTCACTGCCACCTCTGCCTTCCAGGTTCAAGTGATTCTCCTGCCTCAGCCTCCCGAGTAGCTGGGATTACAGGCGCCCACCACCATGCCAGGCTAATTTTTGTAGTTTTAGTAGAGACGGGGTTTCACCATGTTGGCCAGGCTGCTCTCGAACTCCTGACCTCAGGTGGTCCACCTGCCTCAGCCTCCCAAAGTGCTGGGATTACAGGCGTGAGCCACCGCGCCCGGCCATGGCTAGATATTTATTCAAGTATTACCTTTATACAGGATATGTGGATGATATATTATCTGAAGGTTTCCATATGCACAAGGAACTTCTGTTCAGCCTGACTGATGAATAATTTCTTGGCTGGAGACACACAACGGTTATGTTGTATTCTCTCTCTCCTAATAGTCTATAGATGTTATTCCATTGATACTTGTTTTCCAGTGTTGCAGAGAAGTCAGAATGGAGTCTCATTCCAATATTTCTTTTGTAAGTTTTAATTTTTACCTGGGAAGATTATAAGGTGACTTTTTAATAATTCTAGTATTTTACCAACATATGCTTAGTGCATATCTTTATTCCGTTCTATACCACAGTGAGACTCTACAATCTGGGCCTTCTTCAATTGTGGGAAGTTTTCTTCTACTTGTTGCCTTAAATTTTGCCTTGTTTATTCTGTTTTTTCCCTATTGTAACATCTTTTAGTAATATGTTAAAACCTTAGATCTTTAAGGTTATTAACTTTTCCTTATTTTTCCCATTGCTTTATTTTTTCCTTTGTTTTGAGATATGTTATGCAGTTGATCCTTCTAGCCTGTCATTCAATGTCAGTTGATCTCCCTTTCAAAACTTTTCCTAATGGTTTAGCATTTTCCTAAATAAAGGCTTTTGGGAGGCATCTGAATCTTAATAATTTCATATTTGTTTTTTAATTCAAGTTGTCATTTTTCTCATCTAGCTACTGTATTTGCTGATTCAAAGGTTGGCTTGTTCACAGGCTGTTAGGGGCCTAAGGCTGCTTATGCCTCTTAAGTGGGCTACAATTTATTTTGTTGGAGTTACTAAGTAACAAGTAGCTGAAATTCCACAAGTGGTAGAGTATAAAGTGTTCTTTACTCCTGTCAGCTACTGGAATACCACCATCAAGGACAATAGCTAACAAATATCGAACACTTAACCACATACCAGGGAATATTCTAAGGATCTGAATACAAATTCATATATTTATTCTTTACAACATCCTTCTAATGTAAGTGGTATGATTCTAGCCACTTACTTAACGAGGACAGATAGCAAATAAAGTTTTTTTTGTATTTGTTTTTTTTGTTTTGTTTTGTTTTGTTTTGTTTTGTTTTGTTTTTTGCGACACAGTCTTGCTCTGTTGCCCAGGCTGGAGTGCAGTGGTGTGGTCTCTGCTCACTGCAACCTCCGCCTCCTGGGTTCAAGCGATTCTCCTTGGGTTCAAGCGATTCTCCTTCCTTAGCCTCCTGAGTAGCTGAGGTTACAGGCACCTGCCACCATGCCCAGCTAATTTTCTTTTGTGTTTTTAGTAGAGACGGGGTTTCACCTTGTTGGTCAGGCTGGTCTCGAACTCCTGACTTTGTGATCCGCCCGCCTCAGCCTCCCAAAGCGCCGGGATTACAGGCATGAGCCATCGTGCCCAGCTGCAAAGAAAGTTTAAATACCTTATGCAAAGTCACAGAAGAATAGTTAGAAACAAATTTTAAAATCGGATTAGTCAGGCTTCAGAATTCACATTCTTAAGATCTAGGTTAGGCAAACTGTCAGCTCACTTCCAAGGCACTTTGAGGAAGCCTCCCAACTTTTATTGGTTTTCTTGCATTCTCCAAGTCTCAGGTCCAGGGAGGACTCAGGTAACAAATTCAGTTCTATCTTGTATTCTTGGCATAGGGGAACAACTGGCAAAAATAAGTCCGACTCAGTTGACCTTCCAATTATTAGTCCACCTGTTTATCAGGCCAAGCCCTTTCCACAATCTGTTCCTTTTCATTGCAAGCTTTAAAAATTCTGGCCAGGTGTGGTGGCTCGCGCCTGTAATCCCAGCACTTTGGGAGGGTGAGGCGGGAGGATCACGAGGTCAAGAGATCAAGACCATCCTGCCAATGTGGTGAAACCCCTTCTCTACTAAAACAAATACAAAAATTAGCTGGGCTTGGTGGCATGCACCTGTAGTCCCAGCTACTCAGGAGGTTGAGGCAGAAGAATTGCTTGAACCCAGGAGGCAGAGGTTGCAGTGAGCTGAGATAGCGCCACTGCACTCCAGCCTGGCGAGCAGCTCAAGGGAGAAATTCCCATAAAGACCCCACTTATCCCTAGCTACCTATAGGCCCAAGGACCCCTTTGGCTCAGAAAAAAAAAGATAAATTAGAGTTGGGAATGTAGAAATATACAGTCACATTCAGGTTCTAATGTTTTAATTTTTAAAAATGCCGACGTTGTTTAACTATATTTATGGGTATATGGGTACTCGTTAAGGCTGTTTGCCAAATATTTCAATTACTCCTCCTAGATACTGTTAAGATAGTGGTATTTGGCTAAGGGATGGAGTCAAAACCATAGATCTGATTAAATAAATACCTAACCTACTCCTGAATTCCTGCCAGAATCCTTTATAGGAGAACATAACCAGGACATAGAGCAAAACAGCCAGATTACATAGTCCATACAGATTAGCCATTTGATACACAGAGAAGTAGAGAAAAATGAAGAGTGGATTAAAGAGGAGAAAATAGAAATATCAGGGAAAAAAATCCAACATACGCTATTATGCAATTGGTGTTTAAAGAAAAAATACATACAGATTATAGTAATACGATAGGTCATTTTGTGTTCACTTATCTGAATTCCATATTTTCTAAATATTCTGTATTGAGTCTATTTCTTTTAATTTTAAATATTTCTACTTATAAATATTTATATAAATAAAAATATTTCTATTTCTTATAAATAAATAGCTATTTTCATATTTTTAAATTATACTTTTGGATAACTAAAGTACAACTGTCAAAATGCTCATACTATAACCAAGAGAAAAAGTATAAAAGAAAAAACATGCAGGACAATGCCCAATTTTTGTAAACATGTATGTGTATATACAAATTAAAATTTATCGGCCAGGCGCACTGGCTCACACCTGTACTCCCAGCACTTTGGGAGGCCAAGGCGGGCCAATCACCTGAGGTCAGGAGTTCAAGATCAGCCTGGCCAGCATGGCGAAACTCCGTCTCTACTAAAAATATAAAAATTAGCTGGTCACGGTGGCACATGCCTGTAATCCCAGCTACTTGGGAGGCTGAGGCAGGAGAATCACTTGAACCCAGGAAGCAAGAGGTTGCAGTGAGCCGAAATTGCGTCACTGCTCTCTAGCCTGGGTGGCAGAGCAAGGCTGTCTCAAAAATAGAAAAAAAAGGCTGGGCACGGTGGCTCATGCCTGTAATCCCAGCACTTTGGGAGGCCGAGATGGGCAGATCATCTAAGGTCGGGAGTTTGAGACCAGCCTGACCAACATGGGGAAACCCCATCTCTACTAAAAAAAAAATACAAAATTAGCCAGGTGTGGTGGCACATGCCTGTAATCCCAGCTACTAGGGAGGCTGAGGCAGGAGAATCGCTTGAACCTGGGAGGCGGAGGTTGCGGTGAGCTGAGATTGTGCCATTGCACTCCAGCCTGGGCAACAAGAGCAAAACTCCATCTCAAAAAAAAAAAATTATCAATATATTTAGGTAAATAAAGCATAAAGATGTGATCAGTGTTTGTCTCAAGACTGTGGAATGATAAATAGGGTGAACATTCCTTTCAGTGTGCCTTAGGAAGTCACGGTTCACACAGTTGTCCAACTTGGACAATAAATTATACAATTATCTAAGGAGGATACACAATGTACATTCTCTACCTAACTGCCCAATTAATTATTTAAAATGTGTTGTTTCTTTATTCATTCAAAGCATCGTGTATGTGAAAATTAAAACATGAATATATGAGGCATAAAAATATAAAAGTGTAAGAAAAGGTCATACGATAAAGTTGATAATGTTTTAACATATTAGTTCAAAACCTATGGAACAGCTTAACTCTGATGTCTTTAAATGATAATAGCTAAATATGAGTATTTATTTTGAACATCAAGTTTGAGCAACTGAAATATTTATTAGTGAGTTCTCCATCTGGAAAGACATTTAAAAAGAAGGATGCCATTTTGGTTACTTTCTAAAATATGTGAGCCAGAAAATGGAGTACGCCATAAGAGCCGGGGAAATGAGCCAGGTCAAAGACTACAACGTCTGATGGAGACAGATAGCCAAGCCTCATACAAGCTTTGGAGTTCCAGCAATATCTTTTCCTCATGCACGGACTCCTTGGGACTTGAACCTTGTATCAGAAAACTTGAAAATGGGGAAAATCCTGCATATCTAATGGTGACCGATGAGGAGATCTATGAAGCTGTAGTAGAGGAAACTGAATTACTGAAAAGAAAAGATGCCTAATGAGAGTGGGTGGTTTTAGGCTTCAGTTTGATTGTATATGGAAACCAAAAGCAAAAGCGCAGCGGTGTGAGCAAGTTTCTTGAAACTGGGCAAGACACAAGGTAGCCATATTTCCTGGTGGCTTTGCCTGTTAGTGGTGGTTTTTTTCAGATGGAATGGGAGGGAGAAGAAGGCCTGGGGGCAGGGTTAGTTGGCTTTTCTGGGCCCATACTGCCATCGCGAGGAAGTAGTTTGACAAAAGCAAAAGCTTCGGGTTTGAACTTCCCTCCTATCTAGCAGTTAAGAAAGATGTAGCAAATTCAAAGCTTCAACAGGGCCTGACCCCAAGATGGGCCTTCTCAACTTCAACTCTTAGGCTTTCCAGGAGTTCAGTCTGGACAAAGGCAAAATCTCAGTGAAGAAGCTGCTAAGTAAGGTACCAGGACTGATGCAGGGCTTTGGTTTCCTCTCACTGTGGGCAGGACTATAGAAAAACTACAGTCTACACACAGCTTCTGGGCATTGGTCTCCTGACCCTGCCCCTTAGACCATGAGACATTTGGGCTGGCACAAGATATCCCTGTACTTTGGGGTATGGGCCCCAATGTTAGTAACGTTAGAATGTGAGGAGGGGGAAATGAATCTCATTCGAGGTGGCATCTAACAGCAGCTGGAGGTCTCAGGGACACCAAAAGTCTGGTGCCTCTGTTGCCTAGAGCAAGAAGGATCTGAGGAAAAGGAGCATGTGTCACTGTGCCAAGTCAATAAATTCCAGAACATCAATAAGAGTGCAGATATACACAACCAGAAGGCCTGGAGGTATTCTCTGAGCCCAGGAGTTAACAGCTATAGTGGCTTTGCAGCATTTTTTTCTAGGGTCCATTGTGAAGGCATACCCACGTGGAGGGATCTGCTCTCATTTCATCTCTCTTAATGGGACAGAAATGGTTTCTTTAGCTTTCTTCTAAGGAAGATGAGGCTTTTAAGGCTCAGGATCTAACTGTTCATTAAGATTAGCAAGTATTGTTCTCTGTGCCTGCTCCTTAGCCTTTTTCTGATGAAGATTCCTTGTAGGCCTGACAAGATATCCTTCAGGGAGTTGAGTACATCAGGACCCCCAGAAAACTTGCCTCTTTAGTACCACTCTTTCGTACCAGGGATGATCTCTGTACATGATCCTTTAGAGAAAATGCTGAGCAGTCCATGAAAACAAGCATGAGTATTTTGATATTCTTTCTTCTGCTCTCTTCTAAATCTATTCCATTTGAATATTTGCATGAGTACGTGTATGTGTGACACTCATGGGTTTGTTGGTATGACTTTAGGCTTCCCCATAGTTTGCAGATCTCCTTGGGTTTTGAAATTTTTCCTTTTCCTTTTCCCTTTTATTATAAGGCCACCGCATGGGTCATTAAATATCCTTCGGATGGTTGGATTTTGTGTTACTTATAAATTTGCCCAAAGATTTTTGTTTTCTTCACCATAAAAAGTGATTTTTTAAAATATCCATATGTAAACAGAGCAATGTATAATTTTCAGAGAAACTGATTCTTACACTGAAGGCTATTTTAAAACCTGAAGGGTATACCTTTGTTTCTTGATTTCCAATGTAAACTTTGCTTGTTACTATTTCAAACGTGGAGACATGTATAACGTTAATACTTGAGGGCATGGCCTTAAAATAATTACTCCAGGAAGGTAGACACAATGAGTATCTTCGTTAGAAGACTGCAAATTCATTCTTTAGAATTCATATATATGCACTCAACTTACAGTAGTCATACATGGAATAAGTAGAGAGAGATAGACTATTTTTTCCTTTGTTTTCTCTTTTTTTTTTTTTTTTTTTTTGAGACGGAGTCTTGCTTTGTCGCCTAGGCTGGAGTGCAGCGGCGGGATCTCGACTCACTGCAAGCTCCGCCTTCCAGGTTCACGCCATTCTTCTGCCTCAGCCTCCCGAGTAGCTGGGACTACAGGCACCCGCCACCATGCACAGCTAATTTTTTGTATTTTTAGTAGAGACGGGGTTTCACCATGTTAGCCAGGATGGTCTCGGTCTCCTGAACTCGTGATCTGCCTGCCTCAGCCTCCCAAAGTGCTGGGATTACAGGTGTGAGCCACCGCACCTGGCTTGTTTTCTTGTATTAGTAAACTAGGATGGTTTGATCCCAAAGAGTCAATAATTTGCTTTAACCCCTAATCAAAGAGGTGGAATATCTTTACTGATGTGGACACTGAGAATGGAATTCAGTCTTTTCAAGGACTTAAGAGGACTACCTGGTATAGCTGAAACATGTGGAGTCAATCTACTAGAGAATAGACCCTTTGCTCCTCCCCACTCTCTGACGTTGCAGAGGAAAGCTGAATGAACCTACTCATCTCTGCACTCCTGTCTCCTATGGGAATGTGACCTTGACTCTGGACAAAGAGTGTGCTCATGTGAAAGGTTAAGTGATGCACACATATTGCCCACCAAATAGTTAAACCAATTGACAATGCTTCCCACCTCACGGGAACTTGTCCAATTCTACAAATGTTCACAGAAACTAGGTGTTATCAGTGGTTTCATGTTCAGTAACTTACTTAGGGATATTTTGAAGAGGTGGGGAATGGTTGAGACTTTGTCATACTGTAATTTACTTGAGTATTGGTGAATTTGAGAACCTCTGCCAATGGACTTTGTTGTTCCATGGCCTTTTTCTTCTGCGAAGTTTGTGCCTGGTTCCTTTTCTCTTTCCTTGCTGAATTGTTTCTCTTTAACTTTTCATCTTGGAATAGCTAATGATCTGTAATGGATGTCAATGGTTGAAGGGCAGTAAACACTGACAAAAAATTGCTTGTAGTTTCCTGTTTTTGCTGTTATTTTTATTATGCCTGAAACAATGAAATTGTTTCCATCGGCAATCAGGCCTGTTAGCCTCTATTAAGTATAGCCAGGTGAGGTGAGCACAACATTCTTGAGCCTGAGGAATTCCTGAGCTGAGGCCACTGCTAGTGCCATCCACAGTTCTGTCTCAACACATTTGTCTACCCTACTTCAAACATACGACCTAGTCAAAATGCAGCTCCAAGGCAGGCACGCTAACCCATCTAGTTCAGGCCTTCTCTTTCGGTCTGTTTTAAGTGAGATCAGGAGATCAGCAATGACCTCTCACCTTCACAAGACATCTGGGATCATTAAGGGATGCTTTACCACATGTCTCCAAGACACTCCTGAGAGTTATTGACCCTTCTTGTCAATTATCTATTGCCTCTCAGCTCTGAATGCATTCTTCAATATATGCTCTAAAATAAATAGTGGGAATTTTCCCCCTGTACTCTGAGCTCCAACACTACTGCCAAATGGGGCTCATATCCCAGGCCCCAGTGTGCTAGAGGACTGTGTCCCAGACTGTCTGCCTCTACAACAAGGAGCAGGGGCAGGAGGCAAATCCTCTAGTTCTTCCTGTACTGGGAGGACACAAAAGCCCCACCTCCAGGACTTCCTATGCATGAATTTCCTGCCTGCTCCCCGGTCAGTTCTGGCCACTTCTACAACTATATCACACCTTTGTCCACAGATTCTAGAAGGTCTGAGAGATGAAGGCAAGGACATCATGCTTGAGGCCAGAAGCCGTCCCAACTTCCCCACAGGTGCAACCTTCCTTGACATCCTGGTTTTTTGGGAGGAATTGTTCATGGCTTGGATTTTCATCAACTGATTTCCTCACGATGGCAGTAGTGCTCCAGAAATGTCAACCAGCCCTGTCCCCAGGGCCTCTTCTCCCGCCCAACGAGTATGAAAAAACGCCAACAAAAGACAAAGGCACATGGAAACAAAACTGTTTCAATTCTTGCCCAGTTTGAGGAAACTTGTTCACACCACTGTGCTTTTGCTTTCTATTTCCATCTTAAATCAAAATGAGTCCTTAACCACCCCGCCCTGGTCAGGCTCTTCCCTTTTCCAGCATTAAATTTCCACCAGATCTTTGGCTTCACAGTTCAGCTCTTCTTCACTCAACATTAGTTCTTCAGCATTTTCTCAATTTATTAAGTTGACTTCTTAAAGTTGAACAAGACTCAGGATTCCAGGATGAAATGGGAGAAGAAAACGCCGTAAGTTCCAGGCCTGGAAAAGGTCATCTCTAGTCACCTGGCATCATGGTCCTTGACGCAGCTTTCTAGGTTACCAGGGAATCTTCCTCCATTTTGTAGGAGACACTAATCTTTTTGTTTGGTGGAAGGCTGTTATTTGGCCGAATTCCTGAGATTATTTTCTTGTAGCCTATATAGCTGTCATTGGTTTGACATGTCATATGTGACATACCAAATGTACCTTTATATTTATTTATTTATTTTCGAGACGGAGTCTTTCACTCTGTCTCCCAGGCTGCAGTGCAGTGGTGCAATCTCGGCTCACTGCAAACTCCACTTCCTGGGTCCAAGCGATTCTCATGCTTCAGCCTCCCAAGTAGCTGTGACTACAGGAATCCGCCACCACGCCTGACTAATTTTTGTGTTTTTAGTAGAGATGGGGTTTTACCATGTTGGCCAGGCTGGTCTTGAACTCCTGACCTCAAGTGATCCTCCCACCTCAGCCTCCCAAAGTGCTGGATTTACAGGCATGAACCACTGGGCCTAGCCTGTTCTTAGGAAACTCTTAATGAAGAAATGTATTAAACAAAAAGGTGAGTTCTTATCTAAAACCAGTTTTCAGATGTAACTTTTCTTTGCACTTTGGTGTATCTATTTTTTCATACACTTAAAAACATATAGTTATTCAGTACATCTGTCATGTGACCAATTTGTCTTTGTAATTATCAATACACTTCTTACAATGCTAAATGTGGAAGTCCAAACACACACACACACACACAAACACACACACACTCCTTTTTCACTTATGTCATTACACTGAATTCACAGGTTTGCATTTTACTATTTTATTTTCCTTAACAAAACAATAGTCAATATACGTTCTTTAAAGTTTGTAAACTGAATCTCCTACATTATTTTCTTAGAGGAAACCAGTTTTAATATTTCTCCATACTTGATTCTAGATGTTTTAGTCAGGGAGGGCTGCCATAAAAGCATCATAGATTTTTAAACAAACTATATGTATTTCTTACAGTTCTGGAGGCTGGGAAGCCCAAGATCATGGTGGCAGCCAATTCAGTTCCTGGCTAGGGTCCTCTTCCAGGTGTGCAGATGGACATCTTCCTGTTGCTCACAAGGCAAAGTGAGAAACCTCTGTCCCTTCATCTCCTTATAGGGGCACTAATCATAATGCAGGCTCCACCCTTATGACCTCATCTAAACCTAACTACTTCCCAAAAGTCTCATTTCCAAATACCATCGCACTGTGGGTTAAGACTTTCACATATGAATTTCGAGGTAACACAAACTTTCAGTCCTTACTAGGTTTTCTTTTTTTTTTTCTTCCCTGTGTGTAAGCATTGTATTTATTATCTCTTGCTATGTAACAAATTACTTCAAACTTAATAGCTTAAAACGACATACATTTTTTTTATCTCAGTTTCTGTGAGTCAGGAGTCTGGGCATAGCTCAGGTAGGTACTCAGCTCAAGGCTGCGATCAAGGTGTCGGTTAGGGCTGGGGACTCATCTGAGGCTCAAGATCCTCTGGGAAGCTCATGTGGTTGTTGGCAGAATTCATTTTGTTGCAGCTATAGAACTCATAATTGCTTACTTCTTTGAGGCTAGCAAAAGAGAAGATCTCAGACCACCAGGCCCTCTTTTCCTGTCCTGAGTAGATCAGGCCCCCCCAGGGTAATCTCCCTTTTGAGACTCTATCATTTTTGCCATATAATATAAAGGAATCAGAGAAGTGATAATCTATCATATTCACAGGTCCCACTCATACTTAAGGAATTATACAGGGAGATGGAATCATCTTAGTATTCTGCCTATATACCACAAGGATGGATGGATGGATAGAGAGATAGATAGATACAGTTTTTAAAGATTTTAAGTCAAAATTATACATGAACACATTTTTCAACATTAGTTATTTGTACAATACTTTACAAACAACATTACGCCATCTCTGACATTCCTCCGAGATTGAAACACTTTTTTTTTTTTTTAAGACGGAGTCTCACTCTATCACCCAGGCTGGAGTGCAGTGGTGCGATCTCGGCTCACTGCAAGCTCCGCCTCCCGGATTCACGCCATTCTTCTGCCTCAGCCTCCTGAGTAGCTGGGACTACAGGCACCCGCCACCACACCGGGCTAATTTTTTGTATTTTTAGTACATACGGGGTTTCACTGTGTTAGACAGGATGGTTTCGATCTTCTGACCTCATGATCTGCCTGCCTCGGCCTCCCAAAGTGCTGGGATTACAGGCGTGAGCCACCGCACCCGGCTGATTGAAACACTTTTAACACTCTTAGCGAATAAGTTTTTACTAGCTTATGTATCCCTAAATAGAATGCCCATATTACCAATTTATAAACTAACCCATACATTCATAATATATACTCTTCCTTCTAGAAGAATATTTCACTTTCTTTGCCCTCACTACACTTCACTAATATCAATATTACTACTTCACTTAACATCCTTCCTTTCTTCCCATCCTCCCAATGTAGCTATAATTGCTTGTGTCAATGTTTAATGCATACAATACTATGACAATGTAAATATCTTGAGATGATCCATGTACTAAATTGTGTTTGCTTTTCTTTTTCTGGACATCTTTCCTCTAGTCTCTGTCCCCTAGAATAATTTACTAGTCATTTCATTTGATGGTCTGTGTACTCATAGTTCATTCAAACACACACATATTCAAGTTGACTAAAATATCTCTCAGGAGTCTCATTCATATTACGGATCTTGATCAATTTAATTTTCCTCGCAAAATTTATCTCAAAATTTTCTGACCTCCTCCAATGTGTCCAGTTTCCCCTATGCCTGGTGCCCCAGCACTTTGGGAGGCCAAGGCGGGTGGATCACTTGAGGCCAGGAGTTCGAAACCAGCCTGGCCAACATGGTGAAACCCTGTCTCTCCTAAAAATACAAAAATTAGCTGGGTGTGGTGGCACGTGCCTGTAGTCCCAGCTACTCTGGAGGCTGAGGCAGCAGAATCGCTTGAACCCCTGGGAGGTGGAGGTTGCAGTGAGCCGAGATTGCACCACTGCACTCCAGCCTGGCGACAGAGCGAGACTCCATCTCAAAAAATAAAATAAAATAAAATAAAATAAGCCAGGCATGGTGGCACATGTCTGTAATCCCAGCTACTTGGGAAGCTGAGGTGGGAGGATTGCTTGAACCTGGGAGGCAGACGTTGCAGTGGGCCAAGATCACACCACTGCACTCCAGCCTGGGCGAGAGAGCAAGACTCTGTCTCAAAAAAAAAAAAAGACTCTTACTATTGATGATACTTAATAATCTGGAATTGTATTTTTAAATATATTAAAACAATAAATGTTTCTTATCTTTTATAAAGCATCCTTTCATGTGAAAAATGTTTTTTAAAAAAGAGGCATGAGCACCCATTCATAAACAGTATGTGGTAGTACAGTAACTACTATTTGCACTTTGGTGTTTATCATCTCAGATCTCTCAATATGTAGAGGAAATCATACATTCCTTTAACCAATATTTATCTAGTTGCTGCCAAGTTCCGGGCACTGTTCTAAGCCTTGGGGATAAAAGAATACTAAATAGGATATTTAATTGAATAGAATCATTTAACTGAATAGAATTATTTAATATTTAACTTAATATAATTCAGTTATATTTATTTACTATATCAGTTATAATATTTAACTGAAATAATTAATATGTAATTGAATATAATATTTAAGTGAATAGAATTATTTTAATTGTGCACACACACACATTTACACATACATGTCTTTATATATATACCTCTATATTTGTAAAATTGTATATAACTTAATGTGCATGCATATATACATAGTACATATAAATATATATATAACAGGTATGTGTGCATAGATATAGGAATATGTGCAAATATTGGTGCATATATTTATAAACTAACACAGTATATACATAAACACAATGTGTGTAGGTAATTGGAACGTCATAAACACTAGTAAAATTGAGTATCTTTTCATTTATTTAATAAACAGCTGGAGTTCTTCTTTTGTAAATTGCCTGTTTAATTCCTTTACCAATTTTGCCGTTGGTTTAAATACGACAGAAACAGAAAGTTTTAAATTTTTTAGTCACAGGACGCTTACGCGCAAACACACATACAAAAAATCATCTTCAACTACTCTATGAGGTCAAATGCTAACTGAGTGAGGAAAGTAGAAGAGGGCGCCAGAATGTTTCTCCATTATGCAATGAATCCCAAGTAATTCTAGACATTCTCCACCAACTTGGGAACAAGAAGTATGGGTTGTCAGGCTTACCAGGTATCCTCATCTGGAGCTTTTTATGAAGAAGTAACAGAGAAGAACAATTGTTATGTATGAGGAGAATCACTAGACTTCAAGGAGTTCAGCATCCTCTGGGAGAACAAATAAAGAGATGAGCACTCCTCCCTTCTTCCCCACCAACCCCACCAAGAGACCTGAGATGACGGCAAAGCTCTATTAGGGGACAGGCCTTGGCTATAGGCGTAACATTTTTTGGCCTCTTAGTGTATGCCTCTGCTCTCTAAGCAGGAGATTTGGCCTTTTTTGGCTCGGCGGGATGGCTCCCAATGCTTCTTCATTTCCCTCCTTGCTCTAAGGCAATGGGGTCCAGACTTTTGCTGTGTATGAGATCCCCCAGCAAGCACAAATGCTGTTATAAGGTATCTCCTCAAATTAGCCTATTTTATGAGTTGTGATGCTGCTATCACAAGGAGCTCAGGTTCTATGGCTCCAGAACAAGGTGAATTGGCCTGAACCATCTTCTGAGGGACAGGGGCAGGAACAGGAGACAATGGGCACAAGCCCTGCACTGGGCCCTGAAAGTTTTCCTCAACGGAAGCCCCACCCGACAACTTCCTGTGCCCGGACTTCTGGCAGCTGTTGGCTCTGTCCGGCCTCGCCAACAACAGGCTTTTACACTTGGATATCACCTTTGTCATATTAGCATCAAGTCTTTGCCCAGACCTCCCGGAATAATTCAGAGAAGTCAGGGAAGCCCAATTTCGGGTCAGGGCCTGTTCAATCTCTCCGCTGAACGGGCGTTTCTAAACCGAAAGACCTCACGGGACGGACGCTTTAATGGCGTAGGGTATTTTAAAACTATTTCCTCACGATGGCAGTCGCGCTCCAGATATGCCAACAAGTACCGCTCCCTAGTCCTTCTCCCGCCCTTTCTGTCCAAAAAAACACCAGCAAGAAAAAGGCGCCAGGAAACATGGCAGCCTTACTTTTGCCCAGTTTGGGACAATCTTATCACGCTGCTGCACTTTTGCTTTTGGTTTCCATTTGAAACGAAACTGAGGCCTTCTCTTTTTAAGAACTGCATTTCCAATAGGTTTAGCCTTCACAGTTGTGTTCTCGCTCACTCAGCATTACATCTCCAGTATTTTCCCAAGTTATCACGTTGTCTGCTTCTGGATTCAAGACTCAAGAATCCAGGCCTAAGCAGAAAAAGAAAATGCTACAAACTCAAGGCCGGGAGGTTATCTCTAAGTACCAAACCACATGTCCTTGCCTGGCTCATCCATCTGTAAGGCTCCCAAGGAATTCTATATTTTCAGGATAGAGATCTAAGTCTTATGTGTTGACTTGTTGGCAGCCATTTGGCTGGAGTCTTAAGAGAAGCGCCCAAGTAGCTCTCATTCCAAGAGTTTTGTCTTGTGATTTCATTTACCATTTGAAGACACTTTCCGATGCCATTAAGTGGTCTCCAATTGCTTCCTACCACTTTATTGGATATGTAGGGACATGTGTGTGTGTGTGTGTGTGTGTGTGTATTTATCTTTATATCTGTATTTACCATTTATCTCTTAGAGATAAGCCTTAAAACCACTTCCTCATTAGTAATTAAGACATGATGTTTGCCAAGGATTCAGAAATAACCATGCACTGATAAAGAGTAAAGCGCTGTCATAAAATTGATTAAGACCACTGATAACTTTTTGGATCATGTCCTCTTACTCCTTTCAATACACACAGAGTTTTATATTTATGTTCATATGTGACAATGAATTTATATTAAAATTGGTTGTTTGTACATGATGGTTTGCCTAGGAGATTGCCACTCCTGATTCTCAGACAGTTTGGCCACATTACATAAAATTTTTGTCTTCATGTTTAGTAATCAAAACACTGCAAAAAAATGTTTCTTGGCTGGGCGCAGTGGCTCACGCCTGTAATCCTAGCACTTTGGGAGGCCGAGGCGGGCTGATTACCTGAGGTCGGGAGTTCAAGACCAGCCTGGCCAACATGGTGAAATCCCGTCTCTACTAAAAATACAAAAAATTAGCCCGGTGCAGTGGCGCGCGCCTGTAATCCCAGCTACTCTGGAGGCTGAGGCAGAAGAACCACTTGAACCCAGGAGGCCGGAAGTTGCCGTGAGCTGAGATCACGCCACTGCACTCCAGCCTGGGCTACAGAACGAGACTTCGTCTCAAAAAACAAACAAACAAACAAACAAAAATGTTTCTTATTGCTCCATTTATTATATAGTTTAAATATGGCATATATAATATATAATATTGCTATACATATATGTGCACATTTATTTCACCTTAATTATAACTTGACTTATACTGGGCATAGTTTTATACAAAGTCTTCTGCACCAACTTACATTAATTGCATGTTTCCATATATCAACATCTATTTTCCCTAGCTGGAAATTTCTTTATACTTGATTGTACAAGGAGGTTTCTCTTCGAAGGAATTATAAAGGTAACATCTGCTGTTGGAAATCTGCTCATATTTTAAGAAATTACAAAGCCAAAAATAAATGGTATCTCAATGAAAACTAGAAGAAATAACTTTTAAAATGTCTTTGCCATACATTCTCTTATCTTCCCTATCCATATATAATGTACATTTTTTAACCTAAAATCCCAGTTACCTTGTATGTCAGACATGCTTTTCTCAGGACAGTTTGAGGTCTTTGGAAACATCATTAACTACTCCTTGGAATATGCAATATTTTTAAGGTTGCTTCTCATATTTTTGCATTTCCTAAAATTAAGCATACCTGTTTACAAAATAACCAGACACATTAGCCTTGTACAAAGAAGTGCAGTGAGGCCACAAGTAATGCCCACTGAAGCAGATAAGGATTTTTAAAATGTGGGTGTCCTGAATACACCTGTTTTCTGTGATCAGTTAAATATATAAATATATTAGGTCTCAAATAGCCAACAAATCAAGTTTTCACCAACAATTTCTTCTGCACATATTTGTTCTGGGTTGACTCTCAAATTACAAATATCTTATCAGCTTCTTGAAAAATCTCTTAGAATACACAATCTATGAAGAACAAATGGAAACACTTTATCACAAATCCCACTTTTTTGAGGCATCCACTATTAGCAGCTTGATGAGTATATTGGTTTAAACATTAGAAAAATGATATATAACTGTTCAATAAGAACTGATGTTATTCAGTGAAATAAATTTAATCTATATCTCATCAATATACTCCCCACATTCCTCAGCACAATGCTAGGTGCGCGCGCACACACACACACACACACACACACTTCCATTTCTTTTCTTCAAATCCATCCTCATTGGTCCCACTACACATAGAATTTGGTGCCCTGAATTCTCAATTCAACACTAGAAAATGAGTACTCTCCAATATCATTAACTTTTCTTGAGGAACAAGATAGTTTTTTATGGTTAAATCTCATAGCATTCTTTTACTGTTGATCAAACCGTAAGAATTATATGCATCTGGAAAAAAATCAGTAAGTGGAACAAATATATAGCAGTAAAGAAATGATACTCTTAAGTTTAATAGATATTCCATTGATGTTTGTTATATTGCATTCTGCTCTTTTTATTATATAATTGTACATGTGTGGGCACATGTGGACAGGTTGTCAGGATTTGGTGACTTTTTACTTACATGATACATGAGGAATATCCTTGCATGATACATGAGGAATATCCTTGCATGATACATGAGGAATATCCTTGCAGCTTGAGTTGCTTCTTTCTATCATAGTTTTCTCAGGTCTCACATCACATAAGTCTCATCATATGTCGTGAAATATGCTTCAGAAAGCTGGATTTTCTGTTAAGTAAAATTTGGAAATAGAATTTCAGAATAGAGCCTTTAAATCTTGCGTGTGTGTAGAAGTGTGTATGTTTTAAAGAAAAATACATCTTGTAATATGTTGTTTTCCTAATTATATATTGAGATGATGCTGGTTTCTTGATTTTTAAAAAACTTGCAAATGTAAGCTTTTCTCATTTTCAACATTTCAAGGCTTTGGACAAGTGTAAGTTAAAACGTGAAGGCAAGTCATTAGAAACATCACTGTAGAAAATTACACACTGTTAGTTGCTTGACTGGGGAACTTTCCAGATAACTTCCTTTCTGCCTATTTGCTTTTCTGAACCAATAGGTTTATGTGTTCAACTTGAATTAATAATGTATGTAATTAAGAGAGAAAGAAAGACTTCATTTTTCATTTCTATTTCCTTGCGATTAGCCAACCAGAATGGTTTGATTCCCGTTACAACATTTCGCATTTTCTTCCCTAAATCAGAGGTGTGGTCATCTCCCCTATTGAGGACTTGGCGAATGGATTTCAATCTTTCCAAAGGCTTTAAAAGACTACCTACTATAGCTGAACTTACTGTAATTGAACTTGGACAATGGATGTTTTGCCCCCTCCCCACCGCCATCCTTGCAAAAGAAATCTCAGCGATCCTCTTTGTCCTCTCCTTTCTACTTTCCTGTGGGAGTTTGGCTGTGCGATCACTTTCAAGAGGTAGTCTCTGGACAAAGGGTATGCTCATGTGAAAGGTTAAATGATTTGGCCTGTTGACCTTCAAAGAGGTGTACCAATTAACAGTGCTTCTCACCTGGTAGGACCTTGTCCAATTCTACAAATCATTACACAAACACTGACATCAATGGATTCCTTTTCAAAGGCTTGCTCGGGGTTATGATGAAGATTTAAGGGCATTATGGAAGAATACAGTGAACTGCAATTTACTTCAGTACTGGTGAATTTGAGACTGTGATAATAGAGGTGCCTTATTCCTTTGCCATCTTTCCTGCTGAGTGGTTTTCTTTTTAACTACATTTTGAAACAGCTTTTGATCTGAGCTGAGTGTCAATGATTGAGTGGTATTGAGAGTTGGCAATAGTTATAATCTCCCATTCCTGGTCACGGTGTCACGTTTGAATTCCTGGGACTCAGCAAGTTGCTGCTGCTTTAGGCCTCTATCCACTCTCTGACCAGATAGTCTCTTAATGTAAACCAAAATGTGTGGGAATACAAAATTCCTGACCCTGAGGAATTCTAGGGCTGGGGCTACCTCTCTGTCACTCACAATTCTAAGTTAAGTTATGGTGCACTGTCTCCACACATCTGGCTTTCCTAGTCTAGCATATGGTCAAGTCAAACTATGACTCAACAGCAGGCAGCCTAACCCATCTGATGCAGGGTTTCTCTCAGTCACCTGCTTAGCTGAAGTAGGCTGAAAAGGTCAGAGGTCACCTTACACTTTCATAAGGTATTTGAGACCATTGAGACATGCTTTCTCAAATGTTTTCAAACCCTTCTTGGCTCATGTCAACCTATAACATCCTCAAGGACAGCTAGACCAAGGCATGAATAGCAGGAAAGTCAATTTCCCCAGGGACCCTATGGTCTTTGTAGTAGTTGCTAAAAACTTCCTAGTAGATGTTATAGCTCCACCCTGGGCAAGTAGAATTCAGGTGGTGACCATATGTTACAGCAGTGCATGAGAATAACATTCCTTTCTCTTCTGTAAGTGGTCAGCCACTGAATCCATCACTGATACACGAGAAAACTCTCACATGCAGTCAATCTTACGAAATTTTTGCCTTTTCTTGCTATGCTATGGGCAAGTGTCCTGAGGGTCCTGATGTGCTCAGCTTTTAGAGGGCTTACAAGGAATCTTCATTAGAAAAAGGCTAAGAAGCAGGCACAGAGAACAATACTTGCTAATCTGAATGAACAGTTAGGTCCCAAGTCTCAATGGCCTCATCTTCCTTAGGGGAAGGCCAATAGCTAAAGAACTCATTTCTGTTCCTTTAATAGAGCTAAGAGTAGGTTTCTCTAAATAGGTAGGCCTTCACACTGGGCCCTAGAAAAAGTGCTGCAAAGCCACGGTAGCTGTTACCTCCTGGCTTCAGAAAATACTTCCAGGTCTTCTGGTTGTGTATATCTGCACTCCTATTGATGTTCAAGGATTTATTGGCTTGGCCAAGTGACACACACTGCCTTCTCCTCAGGTCTTCCTTGCTCTAGGCAATGGGGGCTCCAGACTTTTAGGTATCCTTGAGACCCCCAGAAAGCACGCTGGCTGCTGTTAGATATCATCTGGAATGAGATGTTTCATCTGCACCCTAACATTGCTTACACCTTGTGCCAACCCCCTACCTCATTGTTCAAAGGGCACGGCCAGAGGATATGTGGCCAGAAGTTCCCCCAAATAGGATCTGAGCCATTTGTTTTAGCCCCACCCTCACTGGGTAGATATCTAAGCCCCAATACTTCCTATACTCCACCTGCCTAGTAGCTGTCCCTTCAGTCCTCCCCCGACCCCCCACTTATCAGCTTCTCCCCCAGGATCCTGCCTTTGTCCAGAGCTCCTGGAAGGCTTCAGATTTAAAGTGAAGGGGACCTACTTAAGGCTAGGGTCCACTCAACCTCACAAAAGGCCCAACATTTCTCAGTTGCTAAAACTTGGGGGAGCTCTAACAACTTTGGGTTTGTGTTTTGTCAAACTACATCCTCTTGATGGCAGTATTGCTCTGGAAAAGCTGATTAGCCTTGCCTGGGCACCCCACCCCCAGAGCCCTTCTCCTCTCACCCATTCAATCTGAAAAAAGCTACCAAGACAAAGGAGACAGGAAACAAAGCTGCCTTGCTATTGGCCCTGTTTGGGGGAAATCTGCTCTTTCGAATTTACTTTTGCTCCTGGTTTCCCTCTGAACTCAGACTGAAGCCTATACCACCCAGTTTCATCAGCCATACTTTGTTTAAAGAATCCCATTTCCGATAGCATTAGGAGATATACGTAATGCTAAATGACGAGTTAATGGGTGCAGCACACCAGCATGGCACATGTATACATATGTAACTAACCTGCACATTGTGCACATGTACCCTAAAACTTAAAGTATAATAATAATTAAATTTAAAAAAACAAAAAAATGCCCATTTCCACTCTACCATAGCTTTGTAGGTCTGCTCTTCTTCATTCAACCTTGATCCCCAACAATTTCCCAAGTTATCTGCTTCAGTGGGAAATTCTTAGGGACCTAGGGCTAAGAAAGTGAAGAAAATAATGGAAATAACAGCCTAGAGAAGAACAAATCTAGGCACCAGGCCATGTGACTTGTTTCACTGCCAGGTTCCCTGGGAGTCCTCCATTTTCTGACCTGGGCACTAGGTCTTGTGTATTGAGTTGGGGGCAGCCATGTCAGAACCCTAATAGGAGGGTCCAGATAGATCTCAAGGCTGAATTCCATACAATGTCCCTCTTGGGGTGACACACACACTCCAAACTTACAAAATTCCAGTAGAAAGGAACATGATTTTGTCTTATGGTTCCATCATTCAACATTAAAACACAAGCAAGTTCCCATGCACGTCATTATTTGACTTTTAATGGCTTCCTATGGCTTTATTATATATGTGTGTGCCACTGCTTAAGCTTAGGAATCAGTCTTATGGTGTTTTCTCATAAGTAATTAAGACATGGTGCTTGTAAAGAATTTAGAAAATAACCACGTGCTGATCAAGAACAAAAGCACTGTCATAAAATCTTGTATTAAACACTAATAGCCTTTTGCATATTTACTCCCATTATTTCAACATGCACACAGGTCTATATTTACGGTAATACACTACAATAAACATATTTAAATTAAATTTATATATGCATCATGTTTTAGATGCAAACTTTTCACTGCTCGTTCCTGGGTAACTGAAATTGTCATGAAATATTTGCAAGACCTGGATTTTAGATAATAAAATATTTGCAATGAGCTTCTTGATTGACTAATTCATTAAAGAATGTTAGGTTCTCAATTTTTAAAAAATTTATACACAGGACATAATACCTATAATGCCACCACTCAAGTATCTTAATTTTGATACCTGCCTTACCTAATCATTACTATGCTGACTATATATATATATATATATATATATATATATATATATATATACTAACATTGGAACAGGCACTATGTGCTTATGCCTCAGAACATTAGGGTTTCTTTTGTTTATATTTTTCAAAACTTATACCAAAATTTTATCTTAAAATTTTATGTAAAATCTATAAAGTTGAAACGCATACTCACTCTAACACTGACCATGATTATGCATGATATGCATAATGCATATATATGTATAAGCATTAGATAGATAGGTCCAAGTTACCTGCTTACAGGCCTAGAGGGAAAAGAAAATGATTGCACCTATTATATATATATTTACTTCTCTTTATTTATTTTTATTCAACCTCTGGGAGCATGGACTATCCTTCTCTTTAAAGATAATTGAATGCAAACTGGATATAGTTTTGCACAGTCTTCAACACTACCTTATACCATTTGCATACATGAATGACAATGTATATTTGAGTGCTTGGATTTTTTTTGCATCTTACTCTAGAAGACCTTTCTATTTCAAGAAATTACAAAAGTTACACCCACTGCTGGCACCGTTTAGATTTTAAGAAATTATAAGTAGAAAGTAAACGGTACTTCAATCATAACAAGAAATAGCCACTTAAAAATATCCTTGCCATACATTCTTATATCTTCACTTTGCACAAATAATATACACTTAAAAAATGTTCAAATTCTCTTGTACTTTGAATGCTAAAACAAGTTTTCCTCATTTGTAACTTGAATGCTCTTCAAATCTCATTAAGTATTCTTTAGAATAATGACAGGTTTTAAAATCTTGCCACATGTTTTTGCATTTCTAGAAATAATCATGCTTCTTTACAATGTACCTGCTATAACAGCCATGTATGGAGAAGTGAAGCGAGGTCACAGGTAATGCCACCTCCAGCAGACAAGAACTTTTAAAATGTGGGTTCATCTTCAATCCTCTTCACTCGGTTTTGGTTCTCATCTGTTTGTGCGTGGTCAGCTCTCCTAGCAAAAGTGCTAACCCTTCTTGGTTTGGCGGGCTGATTCCATTTCTCTTCAAGGTCCTCCTAGCTGCAAGCAATTTGGTTGCACCTGGGACCTCCAGCAAGCACATGGCATCCTTTTATAAGCAACCTGGTATTGTCTGGTTCTCTGCAGTGACTCTGCTACCACAAAGGTCCTAGGCCCCAGAGCCTGAAGGCACCACGTGTCAGCCTTTCCCAGACTCTCAGGGGCGGGGAGAGAGACGAATACCCACAGGCCCAGTACTTCGTTGGTTGGTGGCTTCCTCCAGTCCCGCCCATACTGGGAGAATACCAAGACCCCACCCTACAACTTCCTGGGCCTGGACTTCCTGCCAGAGGCCGACTTAGTCTTCCCTCCCCACGGGCCAGTTCCTACACCTGGACCTCACTCTGTCCAGAGCTTCAGGTAGGCCTCAGGAGGTGGAACTAAGATCCAGCTCATGGTCCGAGCCTGCTCAGCCTCTAACAGAATGGAACTTTCCAATATAAGCCCTCTAAGGGATGGGGCTTTTTCCAGAAATTTCCTCACGATGGCAGTGTTGCTCCTGGAATTCTATCCAATACTGCCCCCAAGCCCTCTTCTCCCGCCCGTCCGGTATGAAAAAAAAAATGTGACCAACAGATTAAGGCACCAGGAAATATGGCT
Organism: Pan paniscus; assembly: GCF_029289425.2. NCBI lineage: Eukaryota > Metazoa > Chordata > Mammalia > Primates > Hominidae > Pan > Pan paniscus. Next base: position 131,257,393 of record NC_073272.2, read on the forward strand.
GACTTGAGAAACTCGCTCACACTATTGTGATTTTGCTTTTGGTTTTTCATCTGAAATCAAACTGGCGCCTAAACCTACACTCTCATCAGGGGTCTTTTCAGTTCAAGAACTCAATTTCCACTTACCTAGTCTTCACAGTTCTGCTTCTTCTTCACCTAACTTTTTCTCATGGTACTAAATTGTCTTGGTGTATCAGGGGTCAAACCTCAGGGATCCAGGCCTAGAGGGAAAAGCAAATGGTTGCATCTAAGGGCTTGGAGAAGAGCAAATCCATGTTGTTCTTGCCTGACTCACTTCCCAGGTTTCCCGGGAGTCCTACTCCATTTCTGGCCTAGGCACTAGGCCTGTGTGTTGAGGGAGAAGCAGTTGTCTGGAACCCTAAGCTAAGTGTCTAGATGGTTCTCAAGACTGCGTGCTATACAGTGCCCATTTGGAAGGATACACAAACTCAAATATGTATAAATTCCAGTCAGAGGAGACTGATACAGTCTGATAGTCAAAATAATTTAAAATCGGAACACAGGCATGTTCCTATGTTCTTATATGACTGTCAATGGTTTCCTGTGACTTTAGTGTGTATATGCTTATCACGTAGGGGTCAATCTTATGGTATTTTATCTTACGTAATTAAGACATGGTGCTTGCAAAGGATTTGCAAAGGATTCAGAAAAGAACCATGTGCTGACCAAGAGTAAAGCACTGTCATAAACAGTACCTATTAGTAATACTGATAAACATCTGGATTATGTTTTGTGAACTAAAAAGTGTCTGAGACAGGTCTCAATAGTTTTAGAAATTTATTTTGCAAGTTTAAGTACACGCATGCCTGGGAGATAGGTCCATGCCTTTCTTCAAAGATGATTTTGAGGGCTTCAATATTTAAAGGGGAAAGGGCAGATACTGGGGAAAGGGGAAGAAAATTTGAAAAGATGTGGGTAGATAAGAGGCAAAGGGTAGCATTCTTTTGAGTCTTTGATCAGCCCTTCATAGGCGAGATGAGGGTAGAGGAATAGTCACGTACACATTCATCTAGCTCAGTGAATCTGCATTTTTTACATAGGATAAAATAAACACAGGGCAGAGGAAGCAATCAGACATGCATTTGTCTCAAGTGAGCAGAGGGAAGACTTTGAGTTCTGTCTTTTGTTCCATACCTGTGAGGATAAGCCAAAATTTACATTGTCAGGGTGAAATTCAACAGAACTGTTTCAGGGTAAAAATCTTGGGGCTCACAAGGAATTTCCTAGTGGGCAAATTGTGAGGGAGATATGTAGCTTTTTGTTTTTGCTTTGTTCAATCATTGTAGCCATCTTATTTAGGAATAAAATGGGAGGCAGGTTTGCCTGACGCAGTTCCCAGCTTGATGTTTCCCTTTGGCTTAGTGATTTTGGGGCCCTGAGATTTATTTTCCTTTCACAGTTTCAACATACACATGCAAACTCATATACTCATGCACTCATTTCAATATATACACATAAACATTTATATTTCGTGTCATACACAATAGTAAGTTTACATTAAAATGAGGTTTATTTGTATGTTATGGTTTGGAGTATACTTTCACTTCTGTTTCCTGGGCAGTTTGTCATTATCATGAAAAATTTGCAAGACCTGAATTTTTAGTAAATGAAACATTAACCAAGAGCTTCTTGATTGCTACATTCAATAACAACATGGTCTCTGAAGACATGTTCACTTCATAAAACACTTATTTAACAACTGGAAATTTAATTCCTATGATGTCTCCTCTCAGGTATCATGATTTGAAGAGCTTCTAATCTTTATTATGCTAACATGTATATACTCTAAAACAAATATTGAATCACAAGTATAACATGCGTGCATCAGAAAATATAGGATATTCCTTCCTTCTCAAAATTTTAACCTACAATTAAATCTAAAATTTCATCTTATTTTATTTATTTATTATTATATTTTTAGAGACTGGGTCTGGCAAGTCTATGCAATCATGGCTCACTGTAGCCTTGACCTCCAGGCTCAAGCAATCCTCCCACCTCAGCCTCTGGAGTAGCTAGGACCACAGGCACACACCACCACACCCAGCTAATTTTTTCTTTTTTATATTTTTTTGTAGAGAAGGGGTCTCCTTATGTTACCCAGACTGATCTCTAACTTGTAGGCTCAAGCGATCTTCCCAATTCAGCCTCCCAAAGTGCTGGGATTATAGGCATGAGCCACTGCACCTGGCCTAATCTTATTTTATTACTAAAAAAAATTAACAACAGATTGCATTACTGTATAAATAAAGTCTGTGTCCTCATCTCTTTAGCACTGTGACTGTGACCCAAACACGTACTCCATCAAAGGTTCAAGGTGAATGCATTGACATATTTTTATATTCATCTATAATCTTTTCTTAATGTTTCCCTTTAAATTTATTTATTTCCTAAAAATTAGGTCTTGCAAATTTTTCATAATGACAAATTGCCAAGGAAACAGAAGTGAAAATATTATCCAAATCATGATATATGAATAAATCCCATATGAATGTAAACATTATTATATATGAAGCTAAATATCAAAGTTTCTATGTGTATACATATACACATGTACACATATACATACATATACAAACACACATTAATATACGGACAAAGAGAGTGAAATTTAAGTGCATTGTTACTATAATAATCATAATTAAAAATATACACTTTTTAGGGAGGCTGAGGCAGGAGAATCGTTTGAACCTGGGAGGCAGAGGTTGCAGTGAGCCAAGATCACACCACTGCACGCTAGCCCTGGAGACAGAGTGAGACTCCGTCTCAAAAAATATATATACTTTTTAAACATAAGTACACATATAGATGGATATGGAGTCATGCCTAATTTAATGACAGGGATACATTCTGAGAAGTGCATTGTTAGTTGATTTCATCATTGTGCAAACATCATAGTGTACTTACACAAATCTAGATAGTATAGCCTACTACACTCCTAGGCTGCAGAATATAGCCCATTGCTCCTAGGCTACAAAGTGGTATAGCATGTTGTTATACTGAATACTGTAGGCAATAGTAACAATGGTAAGTATTTGTGTATCTAAACATAGAAAAGGTACAATAAAAATACGATATTATAATATTATGTATGGCATAACCATCATATATGCAGTCAGTCATTGACCTAAAGATCATTATACAGGGCATGACTGTATACTAATGTGTAGTTTATCTATCTTTAAACATAATTGAATGAATACCGAAGGTAGTTTTGAACAGAAACATCATCATTATCTCATACAATTTCCATGTTCCCATATACATATATGTACTTGGAGAACTTGAAATCTTTTTATTCTACCCTGGAAAGAGCCTTATTATCCAGAAAATTTAAAAAGCAATAGTTGCTGTTGGCAAACTGTTCAGATATTGAGAAATCATGAAGCCAAAAATAAATGATAGTTCAATCCCAATAAGAATAAAGACTTTTAAAATGTCATTCACCCAGACTGGGCAACATGGTGAAACCTGTCTCTACAAAAAAATACAAAAATTATCCTGGCAAGGTGGAGTGTGTCTGTAGTCCCAGCTACTTGGGAAACTGAGGTGCGAAGATCACCTGAGCCCAGGGAGGTGGAGACTTCACTGAGCCAAGATCGTGCCATAGCACTCCAGCCAGGGTGACAGAGCGGGACTCTGTCTCCAAAATAAATAAAAGAGGCCGGGCACGGTGGCTCACGCCTGTAATCCCAGCAATTTGGAAGGCCAAGGCGGGCGGATCATGAGGTCAGGAGTTGAAGACCAGCCTCACCAACATGGTGAAACCCTGTCTCTACTAAAAATTCAAAAATTAGCTGGACGTGGTGGCACATGCCTGTAATCCCAGCTACTCAGAAGGCTGAGGCAGGAGAATCGCTTGAACCCGGGAGGCAGAGGTTGCAGTGCGCCAAGATCGCGCCATTGCACTCCAGCCTGGGTGACAGAGCAAGACTCTGTCTCAAAAATAAATAATAAATAAATAAATAAATAAATAAATAAATAAAATGTCATTATCATCTCTTATGTACATATAATAACATTAAAAATCATATTCAAATTCCTTTGTACCTTCAGTGTTCAGATACATTTTCTGTACATATTGTAGCTAGAGTACTTTCCAAACTTCATTAAATATTCTTTGAAATACTGATTATATTTTAGAGAGTAGCCTCTTACTTTTGGGATTTCACAAATCAGATGTATTTCTAAATAATGTGTTCAGGTACAACATCCATTTTTAAAGAAGCGTAGCAAAATCATAGGTAATGCCACCTCAAGAGGACAAGGACCTGCAAAATATGGTTGTATTTTCAACCATATTTCACAGATATATGTTGTATACATTCAGAGATATAGATTCCTTAGGACTCTCTCATGTGTTCAACACAGCAAGTTTTCACCAATAATTTCTTTTGCACTTTTTTTTTCTTTTTCTTTTTTTTTTTTTTTGAGACAGAGTCTCACTCTGTTGCCCAGGCTGGAGTGCAATGGCGCGATGTCAGCTCACTGCAACCTCCGCCTCCCAGGTTCAAGTGATTCTCCTGCCTCAGTCTCCCGAGTAGCTGGGATTACAGGCATGTGCCACCACGTCCGGCTAATTTTTGTATTTTTAGTAGAGAAAGGGTTTTGTCATGTTGGCCAGGCTGGCCTCAAACCCCTGATCTCGGGTGATCTGCCCACCTCGGCCTCCCAAAGTGCTAGGATTACAGTCGTGAGCTACTGCACATGGCCTTCTGCACATATTTATTCTGGATTTGTTATTGAATTACAAAGATAATAGAAGCATTATGAAAAATTTCATAGAGTGCACGAATCAATGAAAGACCTAAGGAAATACTTTATCCCAAATCAACCTATCCCAAGGGAACCACTATTAGCAGCTTAATGGGTACATGTATTCAAATGTTGTAAATAAGGTGTACAACCACTCATGAGAGCTGATATTATTTAACTAAATAAATGTATCCTACTGCACATCAATAAACTCCCCTATTTGCTGACAAGATGCTTGGAGCATACATACATTCATCCAGGGAGGAATATACCATTTATTTTCTTCAATTACATTCTAGTTAAAATGTAGGTGGAGTTTTGTGTCATTGTTTCTTCATTCAACATTGAATAATGGATACTGAATAGCATATCTCTTCATGATAGTACTTTATTTTTAATCTCATATGATTGCTTTGTTGTTAAGTTCTTAAGGATAATAGATGCATCTGGCAAAGAAATGATAAATGAGTAATCGTAAAACAGGAAAGAGAGGATACTCTGAATCACACAAACTCAATTGATATTTCAATCTAGTACATTCCACCTTTTCTTCTATATACACTTTTGCATGGGAGTGTACAGGGGTTTTTTGGTATGAATTTAAATGGACATGACCTATATATGGAATTCTCTTTTTAATTTATTTTTCTTTTTTATGCTTTACTCAGGTCTTTTATAGCGAGGCCACTTACAATGCCATTAAGCATGCCAAAGAAGACTGGATTTTATGTTAAGTAATTATTTGCCAAAAGCTTTTCTTTCCATGACCATTGAAAGTAGGACATTTAATCATTTCAATGTATATATAGAAGTGTGCCTATTCTTATGGAAAATAGAATCTGAAATAAAACAATATTGTATAACTTGTACCTTTATTAAATGTATACTAGGACCTTTTTTGGGTTTTCTGTAAATTTCAGAAGCAACCCTTGCTCGTTTTCAACATTTCAATTTTTAAGACATAAATAGTTAAAACCTGTAGACTCTAACTTGTATTTTTGAGATACAAACTATACTAGTGTTTGATTAGAAGCCTTCCAGAAACTGTACTTAGTACATATTCACCCTCTAGAATCCGTATATGTTTATGGTTCTGTGTAACAGTAGAGAAAAACAGTCTTTCATAAGAGTAATCCTCATGATTTTGTTTTACACATTCGTTTCTTAGGGATACCAAAAGCATAGCCAACCAAAGAAAAAACTCGACAAACCAGATTTCATCAAGTTTTAAAAAAGTTGTTTCACAAATGATACCATCAAGAAAGAAAGAAAAAACACAGTGAGGTACTACTTCACAGCCCCTAGGTTGTCTATATTTTAAAAAGACAGATAATAACAAGTGTCAGTAAGGATGTGCATAAGCTGCAAGCTTCATATATGGCTTGTGGAAATATCACATGGTACAGTCACTTTAGAAGTAGTCTGGCAGTTCCCCAAAAGTTTGAAGATTCTATCATCATATGACTAATCAATTCCAAACCTATTTATCTACACAAGAGAAATGAAAACATGTTCACACAAAAAGTAGAAACAACCTAAATGTCCATCAACTGATGAATATATATAAAAAATGTGGTATATCCATACAATGGACTGTTATTCAACCATATTGAAGAATGAATTATTGATACATTGTACAACATGAAAAATCCCTCAAAACATGCTAAGTGAAAAAAGCCAGACACAAAAGACCATATCTTGTAGGATTACAATTATATATAGTTTCCAGAATAGGCAAATCCATAGACACAGAAAGTAGATTAGTGTTTGCCAGGGACTAGAGGAAGCTGAGAATGAGAACTAACTGCTAGTAGGCATATTTCTTTTTGGAGTGATGAAAATATTCTAAAATTGATTATGGTAATGATTGCACAATTCTGTGAATATATTGAAAACCACCACATTGTACATTTTAAATTGGTGGAATTTATAGTGTGTGAATTCTATCTCAATAAAGCTGTTTTTAAAAGTTTCAAAAATTAACAGGTTAATTCACATTTATAAAATTAATAAGAAAAAGCATATAATCATCTGAAATTGTGTAGAAAAAGTATTTGACAAACATAAACACCAATCCTGATTTTAAAAAACTCTCACCAAACTAGAAATTGAAGAAAATATAACTTCAATATGGTAAAAGTTTACAACTAATGTCATACTTAACACTGAAAAAGTCAACACTGTTTTTAAGATCTAGAGCAACGTGAGGAATTCGTCTCTCACCTCTTCTATTCAACGTCATACCAGATTTTCTAAGAAGTGCCATTAGGCAAAAAAAAAAAAAAAAAAAAAAAAAAAAGATTACAGTTTGGAAAGAAAGAAGTAAAAGTGCTTTCACAGATGACAGTATTGTTTACATAGAATGATTCTACAAAAACACTTCTAAAGCTGCTAAAGTCCATATCTTACAGACAAGGTATGATTGGTGTTGCTTTTGTATCTATTCAAAAAAACTGTGTCTTTTATGTGGAATGTTTAACCATTAACAGCTAATGTATTTATTGATAGGTTTGAATTTTGGGCTACAATTTTATAGTTTACATTGTTTGTCCTCATTAATTTGTATTCTTCCATTTCCCCTTTCCTTCCTTTCAAGTATTAGAACACTTTATCTTTTAGAATTCTATTATAATATGTCTGTTGGCCTTTTGGCTATACCACTTTGTGTTATTTTTTAGTGGTTATTCTTGCGATTGCAATATGCATCCTTAACTTTTTATAATCTTCTCAGAGTTGATATTTTACCGCCTCATACAGAATGTAAAATCCTTATAACAATATACATACTTTTACTATTCCTCGGTGTCCTTTATACTATTATTGTCATATGTAATTTATGTACATACATTATAAACACAGCAAAATGATGTTAGAACTTTTGCTTTAAGCGTTCAAGTATATTTTAAAGGAACTAAGTGAAAAATTTTTTTGTACATTCTCAGACACTGAAAATTTCTGATGTTCTTTACTCTGGAACATGTTCTGGCTCTGGAAGATCTGTATTTTCCTCTGATGTAGTTTTCTTCAACCTGAAGAATGTCCTATAGCATTTATTTTATTGCATGCCTACCAGTGACAAAGAATCTTAGTTGTCTTTTGTCTGAAAACATTTATTTCACCTTCATCTGTAAAGATATTTTCAAGGATGGAGAACTCTGGGTTGATTTTTTTTCCCATCAGCACTTTCAAGAGGACGTGACACTGTCCTGTAGCCTCCATAGTCACTGATGAGAAAGCCATAGCTTTTAAAATAAAACATGTGATATATGACAGCTGCAGCATTTCAATTCTCTGGGGGAAATGACTGAGTTTTCAATGAGTGGTCTTGGGATTACTGGGCATCCGTGCGTGCAAATGAAACTTTACTTCTCCCTCACACTGTACACAAAACTCAATTCCATAGTCTCTTTTCAGGTACTCATGGTGAGGAAATTCATTATAAACCTGCACTTGTGCTATGGAAAGCCCAGGAGAGGAGGGAGGGCTTTGATGGATTTGAGAGGTGAGAATGAATGTCTAAGCCAGGGGTTGGCAAGCTAACTCACAGAACAGATGTGGCCAGTGACTTGTATTTGTAAGGCCTGAAAGCTAAGAGTGATTTTTACATTTTTAAAGCTTTGCTTGAAAAAATGGAGGCTATGTGACCGAGGCCACCTGTGGCTTGCATAGCTTAAATCATTCACCATCAGGCCTTTTACAGAAAGAGTCTGCTATTCCCTGCATCTAGGACCAAAGATACCTTGACCCATAGTGTCTCCTATGTAGGGACAGGACATGTTCTAGAAACCCCACTGTGGTCTAATGTGCACGTCCTCTTCATGAGGATGGCTTCACTGACATAAACATAAGCCGGACCAGATTAGCATTTCATGTCAGGCCAGGCCCCAGAAGCAGAGTAGAGTGAGATCCAGACACAAGTTCTAACCGTATCTGCGACATGGCCTTACAGGAAACCAGTGGAAATCATTCCTCAGTGAAAGGCAGAGGCCTAGGAAATGGGGTTGGAGCCGGGGTGCGTGGGTGGGCACGAAGGTTCACCCTTTCTGGAGGACCTCCCAGACCGCAGAATCAAGGGGGCACCTCCTGGACATCTTCTCACTACTGTGTATCTTCCAGTCTTGATTTCTTAAAAGACAGCAAGGTGAGGGGATAAAGGATCAGGTGTGTGTCTAATAGTTGGTGACACTTAAAGATGGCATCAGGACTAGTGACAGGATGAAACCAAAGGTGTGTGCTTTGGCGATCATATGGACGTTGAAAAAGAGTGATCTATAGGTGAAAGAGGTCTTGGTAGCAGTCAGGGATCAAGTGAAGATGGGGTTAGTGAGGGTCAGGTGTGTCCACAATGCAGGAGTTTTGCAATTATTCTGAATGTTAGGATCATAGTTAGGGACGGGATGGATTGGGAATTTTGTGAGGGTTGAAGATGTCTGTTTTTCATTTCCTTGATAATAGGAAGCACCGATTTTACATAGGGTAAGGGATTAGGTTGGAATCAGGGATAGAGGTCAAGTTAGGGGTGGAAGGAGAGGTGGAAGCAAGTGTGAGGATAAGGGTTGTGCCGAGAAGGAATACATATTGCTTCAGATAAGCAGTGCATAGTAGGATGGATTGGGGTCAGGAACAAAGTGGGGGGCTGCTATTCTGAAATATAGAGAGATTACACATGGCATCTCTGAGTCAAAAGGCGGGAGGAACCTGTAGGCCAGTGGTGGTGACTGTGAACCCTCTGAAAGTGTCTTTGCTGTTTGTGGCCCCTGAATGTGTCAGTCGGCTGTGTGTGCCCTGAATGCCTCCCTGCCAGAGCAGGAGCGCAGTGAAGCCTTTATGATCAGGAAGGGTCAGGGCCGGCCATATGGGTCCCGGGCAAGGGAGGAGCTGGGCCGGCTGCGGCCCCCTCGGCAGCCACGTTCCGAAGGGACAGCTGAACCCACAGGGTGGAGTAGGAGGTGGCAGCTATGGAGAGGGGAGCAGGTAGGGTCCCCGGGCCTTACTCCAGAGGGCGAGAAGGAAAGCATGAAGGGCTCGGTCTGGCCTAGGAAGGAGCCCAGGCTGCCTGGCAGAAGAGACTCCGGGGGCTCCAGTCCAGACCCTGATGGCCGAGAAAACGTGAGGGGCCCAACAGGGCTCTCTCAGGGAAGGGGCCGACCCTGTCCTCTCCATGCCAAGACGGCCTAAACTCCACCAAGAAGTTCCCGTGGTTGCAGTTCCCCCAGCCGGAGCCACCCGCAACTGGAGCAGGCCTCTCTGGCCACCCTTTCCCCACCTTCCAGCTGTGGCCCTTACATTGTGTGTGTCCCAAAACCCACTGCGGATATCATGGCAGCTGTGGGAAAATGCAGCAGAGTTGCTGATACAGAGGATTCTAGGAGTTTTGCTTTCTCAGAACTTCCCCATCCCTCGCCTCGCCAAGCCCCGGGTTAGGAGCCCCTGCTCCCCACATCTGTTTTTGCGTTGTGTGTCATACATCCTATTGGCCACTAGATGGCGAAAGAGACCTTGGCAGGACGTCTCACCTCTTCAGGGATGAGGGCAACGTTTTCACAGGTCCAGTTTTTCCTGTTCCAATGGGTGAAATTAGAGCTCAGGACCAACCAGCGCCCCCATACTTCTCACACACATATTTGAGGGAATGAAGGCTAAAAACCACGTTCTGCTGCCGCCTGGGATACTCCTCCCCTTACCGCCCTCTCCCCTCTCAGATCCCACAGTGTGAATGTTCATCTCCACAAACAACGTGGGTAGGATAGGCGCTGGGGATGGCGCTGTCTTTGGCTGTTCCCGTGTTCCTTGTGCCTGCTGCCTCCCTCGGCTCAGCACAATTGACGCCAACAACTAACAATACTGTAGGCTTGTCTGAGGACTGGGGTCCCCTCTTAGTGGCTGTGTGACTTTGAGCTAGTTAATTAACCTCTCTGTGCTCGGGTTTTCTCGCGTATGCAATGAAGATTGTAATCGTGTACCTATGTCATAAAGTTACTGTGAGGCTGAAATAAATGAACATTTCTAAAACACTTATGAAAATGTTTGGCACATAACTGCACATCCAATATGTGTTAGCTATTCTAATTGCCATCTTGCCCTGCAGAGTAAGGCCTCAGTCATTATTTGTTTTTCTTGGCATTTCCTATCTTGAGCTCCTAGGTTTCGACTATGGACTCTGTCTCTGGCGTCACCAACTATGTCTGGCAGTTGGGAAATGCTTTTTAAAAACTAATTAATTTTTTCAATTTAAGGATAAAACACTGTATGTATTTATTAGGTACAGCATGTTGTTTTGAAAACGCATACATTGTGAAATGCTTAAATAGAACTAATTAATATATACATTATCTCACATGATTTTTAAAAATGAGAATACTTAAAATCTACTCTCAACGATTTTAAAGAATGTAATACATTACTAACTATAATTACCATGTTGTACAATAGATCTCTTGAACTTATTTTCTCCTGTTTAATTGAAAGTTTGCATCCTTTGACTAGCATCTCCCCAACTCCCCCACACTCACCCATAGTAACCACCTTTCTACTCTGTGCTTCTATGAATACAACTTTTTTCGACTGCACGTTTGAGTGAGATCATGTGGTATTTGTCTTTCTGCGTCTGGCTCATTTAACTTAGTATAATTGTCCAGGTTCATCCATGTTGTCACAAATGACAGGATTTCCTTCTTTTTAAAGGTGGAATTCCATTGTGTGTGTATGCCATATTTTCTTTACACATTTAGCCTTTGATGGAAACTTAAGTTGATTCCATATCTTGGCTATTGTGAATAATGGTGCTATGTACATGGGAGTGCAGATACCTTTTCGACATACTGATTTCATTTCCTCTGATATATACCTAGAAGCATGATTGTTGAATTATATGGTAATTCTAATTTTAGCTTTTTGAGAAACAGCCATATAATTTTCTGTAATGGATGTACTGATTTACATTCCCACAAACAGTGTGCAACGGTTCCTTTTTCTCCATCTCCTCACCAACACTTAAGACTTTTTGATAATAGCTATACTAACAAGTGTGAGGTGATGTCTCATTATGGTTTTAATTTGTATTTCCCTGATGATTAATTATGTTGAGCATCTTTTCATATACTTGTTGACCATTTGTACATCTTTTAAGGAATGTTTCCAGGCACGGTGGCTGACGCCTATAATCCTAGCACTTTGGGAAGCTGAGGCAGACGTATTGCCTGAGCTCAGGAGTTCAAGACTAGCCTGGGCAACATGGTGAAAACCCGTCTCTACTAAAATACAGAAAATTAGTTGGGCATGGCAGTGTGCGCCTGTAGTCCCAGCTACTCGGGAGGCTGAGGCAGGAGAATTGCTTGAACCTGGGAGGCGGAGGTTGCAGTGATCCAAGATCGCGCCATTGCACTCCAGCCTGGGTGACAAGAGTGAAACTCCGTCTCAAAAAAAAAAAAAAAAAAAAATCCATTCACATCCTTTCATCCTTTATTCATTTTTTAAGTTGAGCTATTTGTTTTCTTGCTATTGAGTTCAGTTCCTTATATACTTTTGATATTAATCTTTTATGAGATTTATGGTTTGGAAATATTTTCTCTCATTCCATAGGTGTCTCTTCACTCTGTTGATTGTTTCCTTTGCTGTGCAGAAGCTTTTTAGTTTGATGTAATCTCATTTGTTTATTTTTGCTTTTGTTGCCTGTGCTTTTGAGGTCATATCAAATAAATAATTGTCCAAACTAATGTCATGGAGCTTTTTCCTTTATGTTTTCCTCTAGTAGTTTTACATTTCCAGGTCTTATCTTTAAGTCTTTAATCCCTCATTCATTTTCAGTTGATTTTTGCATGTGGTGTGAGATAAGGGTCTAGTTTCATTCTCTGGATGTGGATATCTAGTTCTCCCAGCATTGTTTATTAAACAGACTGTCCTTTCCCCATTGTGTGTGCATAACTCCTTTTTGATCTCAGTTTTTTGTGTTTTTATTTTGATTTTTTTAGAGACAGGGTCTCACACCATCACTCAGACTGAAGTGCAGTGGTACAATCACAACTCACTGCAGCCTTTAACTCCTGTGCTCAAGCGATTCTCTCAACTCAGCCTCCTGAGTAGCTAGGACTATAGGCTTGTGCCACCATGCCCAGCTAATTTTTAAACATTTTTTTCCTAGAGTCAGGATCCTGCTATGTTGCTCAGGCTGGTCTTGAATTCCTGGGCTCAAGCGATCCTCCTACCTTGACCTCCCAAAGCATTCAGATTACAGGTGTGAGCCACTGTGTCTGTCTCTGGTCCTAGTTTTTTGTTGTGTTTTTTTTTTCTTCTACAGAGCTTTGGTGTTGCTGTTACTGCGTAGAGAGAGGCCTGACATTATGTTACTAGAGTCCCAGTGTTCTCTGAGAACACTCGAGAAAAATAGAAATTTCTCTCTCCACCTACAGGTCGAAATCCTTCCCCACTGATATAAATATTTGAGTTGGGGAGCAGAGCTTCAGGGACCATGAAGAAAATGCTGCTCTGGGGACACTAATTGAACTTTCATCTAGCAGGTCCTGTGCCCTACCTACTCAAGAACAAGTTCTGTTTGATGAAGAAGTTACACAGCTGCCAAGTTCCCTCATTCTACTACCTATCTACCCCCAAATTCAGGAATGTCTCCATATGTTGACTATGCTGACTTTTTCACTGTCCTAGTGGAACCACAGCTTAAAAAATGGGAAATGGAGGCAGTCCCATATGGCAGAGTCTCCGATGTGGAATTAGGCATCGTCCTCCAAAAGCCAGCCTGCAGCCCCTTTGGAGAGCTTACTAAACTATAAATTGTCAACTGTATTACATGATAAAGCAGATGTGTCCATACAGTAACTCTTTTGCTAACAAATGAGGTCTAAATTCCAAAAATAGAACCAAGTGTTCCTAATGAGTGCATCACAAGAATAATTTCAGTGAATGGAAGAACAAGGCCCATTACCAAGGAAGGTGCTTGCAAGGATAAGACTATCCAGATAGTGTATAATCCAGCTGGACAGCTTCATTAACATTTCCCTCTCTGCCAGTGTCTGAGCTCATCCTACAAAAAACCATGACGCACTTCCAGATTTATGTAAAGATAGGCGAGGTTATTCATACCAACCCTGCCTCTGGAAACAACTTTTAAAAACCTAAATAATATGTAAACAGTGCCTTCTTTAAACAATTGAAGAGCTGAGAGGGGGGTAAGATGTTACCTGGCCAAAATAAATGGAAAATGAAGACGTAGGGAGATAAATGAGAACTGGAAGCTACTTTTGCCATGTGAGTATTTGCCAAATCAGAAAATTGTAACTTTTGTTCTGATAGCCTCTTAGGGCAAGATAAATATTAAACTAAAAGCCACAATATATACAAAGTAGAGCCTTTCTTCAATAAGGTGGCCCCCAAAAAGGCTACACCACAGAGAATAGATGAATAGGATTTGGTTGAGCTCTCACACATAATTTCATCTTTTGTTCTATTTACCTAATAATCCAGGGAATCCCAAGCCTTAAAATTTAAGATCGTCCTCAACTGAGAATAACCCCAATAACTTGGCAGAGGCAAATGGAAATCTTCTCTGGAGGAAAGTGACTTCATCCTATCCTAAAGTCATTGCTACAGATAACAAAGTATGATGACCAAAATAACCAGGTCCATAAACAAACAAGACGCAATGGGCAAGAACAGCCAGAATAATAGGCAAAAAAAGGCACAAAATTTCAGCTAATGGAATTATTAAGACACAGACCATAAAACAACTATGCTTACAATGTTTAAAAACATGAAAAAGGAAATCCCACTTCTAGTCACTCTGGAGAAACAGAGACCAATTTGCCCTCATGCTTGAAATAACCAAAAACTACAAATATATGAAACAACAGTTATTGAGTTCCTGGATATCAGGTTACAAGGGATAATAACCCTTGGATATGGGCAGCAGATAATGTAATACTAACAAATATGTCAGCTTACTGACTTAAAATAGTTTCTAGGTTTCCAATGAGAACACATGGACATAGGGAGAGGAACAACATACACTGGGGCCTATGGGCAGGTGGGGTGGGGAGAGGGAGAGCATTAGGAAAAATAGTTAATGCTTGCTTGGCTTAATACCTAGGTGATGGGATGATCTGTGCAGCAAACCACCATGGCACACATTTACCTATGTAACAAACCTGCACATCCTGCACATGTACTCCTGAACTAAAAATAAAAAATAAATAAATAAAATAACAATTCTAAATAGTTTCCAAAAAGGTGAGGTTAAGAATATAAGACCCATTTTCCATGACTCCAGACTTCAAAATGTAGTATTTAAAAGAACTTCCACTTCATTTTTTTTTTTTTTGAGACAGAGTCTCGCTCTGTTGCCCAGGCTGGAGTGCAGTGGCACCATCTTGGCTCATTGCAACCTCCGCCTCCTGAGTTCAATTGATTCTCCTGTCTCAGCCTCCTGAGTAGCTGGGATTACCGGTGCGTGCCACCACGCCCAGCTAATTTTTGTATTATTATTATTTTTTTTAGTAAAGATGGGGTTTCACCATGTTGGACAGGCTGGTCTTGAACTCCTGACCTCAAGTGATCCACACGCCTCGGCCTCCCAAAGTGCTGGGATTACAGGCATGAGCCACCACACCTGGCCAAAATTACAAACTTTGAAATAACATAGAAATCAAGGTAGAAACTCAAAGGGAAATTAGAAAATATTTTCAATGAAATGAAAATAAAATCACATGTCCAAATCTGTGGAATGTGACCAAATCAGTACGTAAGGGTAAATTTATAGCACTAAACCACCTATGTTACTAAAGACTACAGGCCTCAAATCCATGACCTCAGCTTCTAACTTAAGAATGAAAAAGATGAGCAAATTAAACTAAAGGTAAGCAGAAGGAAGGAAGTAATAAAAGTGGAGTTAAAGTGAAATAAAAAGAGAAAAACAATAGAGAAAAACCAGTAAAACAAAAAATTGATTCTTTAAGAAAATTAATAAAATTTTAAAACCTCCAATCAAAATAATTAGAAATAAAAGAGTGAAGGCCCCCAAAAACCTATATTAGGAATGAAAGAAAAGTCATCACCACAGATTATGTTTATTAAAAAATAAGAGGCCTGGTGCGGTGGCTCACGCCTGTAATCCCAACATTTTGAGAGGCTGAGGCTGGTGGATCACCTGAGGTTAGGGGTTCTAGACCAGCCTGTCCAACGTGGTGAAACCCTGCCTCTACTAAATATACAAAAATTAGCCGGGTGTGGTGGCAGACGCCTGTAATACCAGCTATTTGGGAGTCTGAGGCAAGAGAATTGCTTGAACCCGGGAGGCGGAGGTTGCAGTGAGCCGAGATCGTGCCACTGCACTCCAGCCTGGGCAACAAGAGCGAGACTCCATAAAAAAAAATTAATATTATTAACAACTTTATTTCATATCATATAGTTAAAAATTTAAATGAAATCGATAAATTCTTCAAAAGACACAAGCACCACAAACAAGGAAAACTCTCCCAAGAATGCATAGTTCTGTATCTTATTTATTTTTATTTTTGTTTTTATTATTTTTTTTGAATCAGGGTCTCACTCTGTCGCCCAGACTGGAGTGCAGTGGTGCGATCTCGGCTCACCGCAACCTCCACCTCCCAGGCTCAAGCGAGTTTCCTGCCTCAGCCTCCGGAGTAGCTGGGATTACAAGTGCTTGCCACTATTGCTGGGCTAATTTTTGTATTTTTAGTAGAGACGGGGTTTCACCATGTTGTCCAGGCTGGTCTCGAACTCCTGACCTCAGGTGATCCACCCACCTTACCCTCCCAAAGTGCTGGGATTACAGGCGTGAGCCACCATGCTCAGCCATGCATAGTCTTATATTTATTCAAGAAGTTGAATTTGTAGTTTAAAGTGTTCCCACAAAGAAGACTCCAGACCCAAATAACTTCACTGTTGAACCCTACCAAACATTTCAGGAATAAATAATACCAATTCCAAATAAGTCAAATGAAGAGGATAATTCCCAACTGATTCTATATGGGCAGCATCACCTTGAAACTAAAATACTATGTGGTATTATTATAAGACATACTATTACAGGACAAGAAAATTAAAGATCAATATTGCTCATGAACATAGATGCAAAAATTCTAAACTTCTTTTTAGGAAATCTAATCCAACAAAATATGCAAAGGACAATACTTCTTGACCATGTAATGTTTATCTCAAGAAAGCAAGGTTAAGTTATAATTCAAAAGAGCAGTCAATGTAATTCACTATGTTAACAATCTGAATAATTAAAATCATATTATCATTTCTAATGCAGAGAATGTATTTGAAGAAATCCAGCATTCATTCTTTTTAAAAAGTTGTATTGATAAATGATATTTGTACATATTTATGGTGCACATATGATACTTTGTTGCACGTATTGAATATGTAATGATCAAGTCAGGGTATTTGGGATATCCATCACTTTGAGTATTTATCATTTCTTTGTGTTGGGAACATTTCCAGTTCTCTCTTCTAGATACTTTGAAATATATGTCCGGGTGCGGTGTCTTATGCCTGTAATCCCAGCACTTTGTGAGGCTGAGGCAGGCGTGTCACCTGAGGTCGGGAGTTCAAGACCAGACTGACCAAGATGGAGAAATCCCATCTCCACTAAAAATACAAAATTAGCAGGGCATCGTGGCGCATGCGTGTAATCCCAGCTACTCAGGAGGCTGAGGCAGAAGAATTGCTTGAACCCTGGAGGCAGAGGTTGCGGTGAGCTGAGATTGTGCCATTGCACTCCAGCCTGGGCAACAAGATCGGCACTCTGTCTCAAAAAAAAAATATATATATATATATTTATAATATATATATATTTATAATATATATATTTATAATATATATTTACAATATATATATTTATAATATATATATTTATAATATATATATTTATAATATATATATTTATAATATATATTTACAATATATATATTTATAATATATATTTATAATATATATATTTATAATATATATTTACAATATATATATTTATAATATATATATTTATAATATATATATTATAATATATATATTTATAATATATATATTTATTATATATATTTATTATATATATTTATAATATATGTATATTTATAATATATATTATATATATTATAATATATATAATATATATTTATTATATATAATATATATATTTATAAATATATATAATATTTTGTTGCTAAATATATATATAATATTTTGTTGCTAACTATAGTAAGCCTACTCTGCTATCTAACATTAAAACTAATACTTTCTATCTAATATGTTTTATTCTATTGACCAACCTCTCTTCATCCACCTTCCTACCTACATAATCTTCCCAGCCTCTGGTATCTACCATTCTACTCTCTATCTCTATCAGGTCAACTTGTTAAGCTCCAGTATGTAAGTGAGACAATGCAAAATTTTTGTGTGTCTAGTTTATTTCATTTAACATAATGACTTCCAATTCCATCCATGCTGCTGCAAATAACATGATTTCATTCTTTTTTATGGCTGAAGAGTATTTCATTGTGTGTATATATACTACCTTTTCTTTATCCATTCGTCCATTGATGGATACCAGTTGGTTCCATATCTTAGCTATTGTGAATAGTGCTGCAATAAACAAGTGAGCGCAGGTATCCGTTTGACATACTCACTTCTTTTCCTTTGAATAAATACCCAGTAGTGGAATTGTTAGACTGTATGGTATTTCCATGTTTAGTTTTTGAGAAATCTCCATACTGTTTTCCGCAGTGGTCGTACTGATTTACATTTCCATTAATAGTTTCTAAGAGTTTCGTTTTTTCTGCATCCTCAACAGCATCTGCTATTTTGTCCTTTTAATAATAGCCATTCTAATTAGGGTAAGACGATATCTCATTGTGATTGTGATTTGCATTTCCCTGATAATTCATGATTTTGATTTTGAGCATTTTTCACATAACTGTTAGCCATTTGTATTTCTTCTTATGAGAAACGTCTATTCATGTCATTTGCCCACTTTTTAATGAGATTTTAAAAAATTATTGAGTTGTTTGCATTACTTTTATATTCTGAATATTAGTCCATTGTTAGATGAACAGTTTACAAATATTTTCTCCCACTCAACAGGTTATCCCTTCACTCTTGATTGATTCCTTTGCTGTTCAGAAGCTTTTTAGTTTAATATAGTCCCATTTGTCTAGCTTTGTTTTTGTTGCCTCTGCTTTTGAGTTCTTCGCTATAAAATCCTTGCCTAGATCAATGTCCTGAAGGGTTTTCCCTACCAGCATTCATTCTTGATGAAACCTCTCAACAAAGGAATGAAAAGGAGCTTCTTCAACCTGATCAAGGCTTTTATGTAAAACTTATCATACTTAATGGTGAACAAATGAATGCTTTCTCCCTAACATCTGGAGGAAAACAATGATTTCTATTTCTACCATTTATATTCTAGTGTTCTGTAGATTTTAACCAGTGAGACAAGGCAAAAAATCAACAGAGGCATTCAGATAGAAAAGGAAAAAATAAAATTCTCTTTATTCACAGAGGAAATGATTTTGTAGAAATTCTGATGGAATCTATTTTAAAAGCCCCACGTGGACTAATATGTGAGTTTAGTGAGGTAGCAGTAAAACAAAATCAATATACTTTTAAAAACTATTTTCTTTCCATATACTCACAAAAATTGAAATAAAAAAATGGAATATCAGTTATAGTATCATCAAAATATATGAAATACTTATGCACGAAGTTGACAGATGATGTCCAAGACCTATAAACCATAAAATATTGCTTGGAAAGATTAAAAAAGACCTAAATAAATAAAGAAATATACTGTGTTCATGGAAACTTTTCAGTCTTTCACAACTAAGTATGATGGTAGAATGGTAGACACAAGATTTTTTTTTTTTTTTGGAGCAACATGCTGTTTCAATGAGAGCCTGGGTGCAGGCCGGCTGAGGCCTAAAATGGCATCAGCACCAAATGAGGACAGGGCAGGGGTTTTATAGTCTCCTGTAAACAGGAAGTGTCCCAGTCTGATGTGACTGTTAGGTAGCACCCGGACGGTCTCTTTCTCAATCTTCAGGGATACGTGTCTTCTGGTCAGGGTAGTTGTCTTCCGGCCCGCTCTCTTCCTGCTTCTGCTATCTTGCTGATGCACTCTGCTGATGCAAGTGGCCTTGTGCCTTGGGACTGGGCCTGAGAAGGGAGGAGTTACTCATCCCTTCAAGCTTTCAGGCCCCAGGGAGAATCTTTAATTCTTATTTGGTTATAGAAAAAAGGGAAAAGGGGCGACTTTCTCAATAACTACTTCAGACGTGACATAGTGGGTGGCATGGGCACCTTGGAAAAAGAAAACCTTAATTTTGGGCGTATTCTTGAGAGATGGGTTGGTATGCATTGTGTCGTTGTAGCAGGAGCATTGTCTGGATTGTCTGGCAGTTAACTGTAGTTTCAACAAGAGTTTTAATGGCTTTTATTATCAGTGGGATAACACAGGGGAGAAACAGGAGGAGCCCAGTGATGAAGATTACTGTCCTTACCAGCGTTTTAATCCTCCTAAATTAGAGAACCACCCTCCTAGAAGGTTTGCCGGGTCCCATTCTTTCCAGGTTTGGACTGGTACATGGGCTACTTTTCTTATATTTGAAGCGATTTCTAGAACTGCTTTTCCGTTATCGTCTATGTTAAGACAGCAATTAGAGATATTAAACTTACCACAGACCCCACCCTCTTCTGCTAATAAGTAGTCTAGTGCTAGCCTGTTTTGATAAATTGCCACAAGCATTTGGTTTTGTTGTTGCGCGAGCATTTCCAGGGCTGAGGCGGTTTGGTTAGTGATTATCTCTAGAACCACCTGTAGTGTAATTATTCTACTTAGCATATATATGGGAATGTGATAACCCCATGAACCATCCTCAGCTCAAGTGGCAGGACCGTAATATTCGATGATATGTTGTGGAGGCCATCTGTCCTCTTGCCATCTTTGGCTTCCTCCTACCTTTAAGGATTGTTTTTCTCTGTTTAAGTTCATACACAGGGACTCCGAGGGTGTTGCCCGCTGTTAATGTTTTGGAGGAAGGAGTAGGCTTGGGGGTGAGCTTGACCCTGGTGTGATGGACCCCGTGCGGGAGTCTTTGGGCTTTCACTGCAGTTGGCATGCTGAGTATCACAGTGTTCGGGCCTGTCCACTTCGGTTGTAGCTTTTGTTGAGGGTCGGGCTGGCAGATAAACACATCTGTGCCTGCAAGACAGTTATGTTGAGAGGACAAGGAGGTGTCGACAGGGAGAGGCATGGCCTCATTTACTGCTTCACGAATAAAATACAGTGTCTGGATTAAGGAGGGGAGGTAACTCCCGAGTGGCTCAGAGTCTGCTAAGGGTGTAGGCCCTAAAACAAAAGTTCGGCAATACATGATTTCAAAGGGACTATAAAAAGAGGGTGGTTTTGGTGTTGCGTGGAGGGTAGGCACAAGATTTTCATATTTCCTTTTGGGAGTTTTCTGAGAGTTTTTTTTGTTTTCTCATGAGTTGGGGGAACTGTTGCCAAATTTTGACAAATGCTTTTTTTGCATCTATTGAGAACAAATGGTTTTTCTCATTAAGTCTATTAACGTGGTGAATTACAATAATTCATTTTCAAATGCCAAATTAAATTTTATTTATACAAGATGAATAAGTTCTGGAGATCTGATGTACAGCATGGTGACTATAGTTAACAACACTGTATTGTATACTTGATATTTCCTAAGAAGGTAGAGCTGAAGTGTTCTCACCATAAAATAGAAAAGAAAATGGTGACTATGTGAGGTGGCAGACATATTAATTAGCTTGATTGTTGTGATCATTTCACAATGTATTTCAATATCAATACGTCAATCTTCATACCTTAAAAATACACAGTTTGGGCCAGGCGCAGGAGCTCATGCTTGTAATCTCAGCACTTTGGGAGGCTGAGGCAAGAGGATTGCTTGAGCCTAGGAGTTCAAGAGCAGCCTGGGCAACCTAGTGGAACCCCATCTCCACAAAAAATTTTTAAAAATTGGCGGGTGTGGTGGTGGTGCATGCCTGTAGTCCCATCTACAGAGGCTGAGGCAGGAGGAACACCTGAACCTGGGTGGTCCAGGCTGCAGTGAGCCATGATTGCGCCACTGCACATCTGTCTGAGTGACAAAGAAGTCTCTCTCTCTCTCTCATTATTGTATAATAACAAATATATACAATTTGTTATTAGTCAATTATATATAAGTAAAGCTGAGAAAATACTAAATATTGTATCCCTGGGATAAACTCCATTATTCCTGATGTATTATCTTAGGCTTTTTCTAACTTTAGTACTGGCTTTAACATTCAGATATGAACATGATTGATAAAATTATGTTAAGGGTTTTTATTATCAATTTCTGATGATTGAGTGTCTTAACACAAATAGGCATTGGGTATGTCAAATGCTTTTTTTCTTCTTCTACATTTATGAGAAGGATCATAAATTTTTACGAGGTTCTATTAAAATGACAAATTATTTTAAAGGCTTTCCTAATATTAAAACCCCTTGCATTCCTAGAATAATATGATTAATCATGAAATACTTTTATTTTGCCACCGGTTTTTTAAAATAACATTTAATTTTTTGTGTCAATATAAGTGAGTTTTGTCTATAGGATTTGGGTTAGTTTGTTTGTTTTGGCATTTGTTTTTGTTGTAGGATCAGTGTTGCAATTACTCTAAAATTAAATTTTATACAGGTATCTCAGTTAACGACAGTGCCATAAATCTGAATCTCTCAACATATCCTCTAAAAATTCAAACATAACAAAAGAAAAACGAATGAATATACAGAAATCCACATCCATAGCATAACTAAAAACATAGAAAATATCCAAACTTTGAAATCCGTACTTGGAAAAGTAAGCTTCAAATCTCGTGAACTTTCTTGTAAGGACTCCTATCACATTTCTTCATGGAAAACAGTCTGGGAAATCTGATTGGAAGAGAGAATAGAGGAGCCAGCAGTGGGCCTAAAATTGATCTAAAATCACCACTAGATAGAGAAATTTATCCTAAGTGCAAATCTACTATAAGAGTGCTAGTAGATTGGAGTTCTTATGACAAGGAAGGGGCTTAAAGGACAGATAAAATGACAAAAATCAACATCCACAACTTAATTAGAAGATGGACAATGCCCAAACTTTATTTAAGTTACCAGTAAATAGAGTAAATTTAAGTTATTTATTATTTAAGTTACCAGTAAATAGAAAATTCAACAAATCCCAGTGAGCTACCTCTCAAGCACTCCTGTCACATTCCTTCACAGAGAACAAGGACAATCTGGGAAAAACTACATGGAGAAAGAAGTGGAGAAGCATCACACCCAAGATGAATCTAAAGTATTTGTCACAAAGACTAAGTCATACTAAGTGTGAAAGTACTGAAAATGTCCTAGAAGACCAAACATTTTACTACAAGAAGAGAATTTAAAAGTGCCCTAAGACCAAAAGTCGTCACTTCTGGTAGAGAAGAAGGTGAAAAAGATGGGAGAAGTACCCTTTGAAGACTGGGTAGTGAAGAGGAAAGGAAGCAAAAGGGCAAAATATAGGACTTTGCAAAACAAAGGAAACCCAAATATGCAGAACACACAATCCCTCCTATTACCACCAAAAAGTTAAAAAAAAAAAGATGCCAAGCAAAACATTGAAAAATAACACTCTACTCTGCCAACCAAACAGAAGAGGGTGCCCTTGAACTACAAATGTTATAAACTACTGCAAATTCATGAAATGATTAAGCAAAAATAAAGCTATTATAAGAAAAAAAAGAAAAAGAGAGAAACTCTGCTGATGAAATCTCCACCCCCAAAAGTTATGATGGTGAAGAAAATTAAAATAATACTCCTATGTAAGTTTCTTATGTTGCTGTAACAAATCACCTCTAGCTTACTAACACAAGTTGTTTGTTGGTTTAAAATAATGCAAATATATTATCTTACAGTTTTGGAGGTCAGAAATCTGAAATGGATCTTATGGGTAAAATTGAGGTTTTGGTAGTCATTCTGAAGGTTCTAGAAGAGAATCCATTTCCTTGTTGTTTCTAGCTTCTAGAGGCTGACTGCATTCATTGTCCTTTCTTCCATTTTCGAAGTGTATCAGATATTAAAGGGGGAACACTAACTAGCACCATGTTTTGTTAGATTGGTGTTAGAGGTATTAGTATGAAGTCATGGTGTGATAGATTAAGATGAACAGATAGATGCACAGATAAAATGACACAATTATAGATATGGAAAGAGATAAGTATATGTATATATTATGCATATACATTTATATATACATTTACATATACACATATTGATGTGCATACATGTATATACATGCACATATTTTCTAATTCTGTCTACTCAGAGAGCCTAGAAGCAGTGACACCACAGTAGCAATAATCATGTTTAATGCTCGGCTCTTAGTTGAGATCAAGTATTCTCCACTAAGAGGAATCAATTCTTTGGAGAAATGGCTGATCAAAAAGCTGAGACTAGACAAGTACATGATGAACTGTGAACACCATGTTGTTCAGAAAATAAGAAAGTGGCCAATGAATGGTATATACATGTCAAAAGGACAGAGAAACCAGATTATAGTGTGTACCAATGACCAAACGAGGGACAATTGGAACATCAGTATAAATTATGACAGTAACATTATAACTCATAGAAAAAAAGAAAGCACTATACTGAAATAAAGAAGAAATTTTAAAGGAGAAAAAAGTCTTCCTTATAGTGGTTTATGAACTAAGAATGTAGAAAGAATAATGAACATAAAAAAATCACCATTTCCAGCCATCATGGCAATAACTGATTCAGGCAATAATTAACAATAGATGCTAAAACTGGGGATAAACATTTGATGAGTAACCAATTAATTACATAGTCTCAAAGTATCTACCACAAGATATTTATTATTTACAAAGGGGAAAACTTTAACTTCACAGTGAGGAAACCTGGCAGACACCATCTTAACAAAAGGATCACATCAAATGCTAACAGCACTGGTAAAGGGACAAATTGACACTTTTTTTGTCTCTTGATATAATGCATCGTGAAGAACTTGTCATTTCTGTGATATTCTCGTCAAAAACACATAACCTGAAAATAATCATGAGGAAATGTCTGACAAACCCCAATTGAGGGACATTCTGCAAAATAACTGTTATGCACTCCTCAGAAATGTCAAGGTCACGAAAGATAAAGAAAAATGAATGATTTTTTTTTCAGGTTAAAAGAAACTAAAGAGACATGGCAATTGAATATGACTCATGAGCCAGAATTTTCTTTTTCTATAGGAGACATTATTGAGATAACTATTAAGATTTGAATAAAGTCTGTAGACAAGCTAATAGTACTATGTTAATGTTAATTTCTTGGTTTTTGTAATTGTGCTTTGGTTATGAAAGAGAATAATCATGTTTTTAGGAAATACAAACTACCATGTTTGCAACTTACTTTCAGTGGGTCAGAAAACTATTATACCTATATGCAGATGAATACATATATAAATACACACAGAGAATGATAAGCAAATATAATAAAATAACTTTTTGGTAAACTTGTTGAAGAGAGTGAGGAAATTTTTTGTACTGTGCTTTCAACTCTTTAGTAGGTCTGAAATTAGGTTTAAAAAGTTTCTACAGTCAGGCGCAGTGGCTCATGCCTATAGTCCTAGCACTTTGGGAGGCTGAGGCAGGCGGATCACCTGAGGTCAGGAGTTCGATACCAGCCTGACCAACATGGTGAAACCCCACCTCTACTAAAAATACAAAAAAATGAGCTGGGTGTGTTGGCGGGCGTTTGTAATCCCAGCTACTCGGGAGGCTGAGGCACAATTGCTTGAACCCAGGAGGCGGAGGTTGCAGTGAGCCGAGATCGTGCCACTACACTCCAGCCTGGGAGACAGAACAAGATTCTGTCTCAAAAAACAAACAAACAAACAAACAAAGGAAAAAAGTTTTCACCTCTGCACTCCTGCCTGGACAACAGAGTGAGACCCTGTCTCTAAAAAGAATATAGTTTTAAAAAATTCATCATGCTTAACAAAATGAAAGTATTATTAGAACTCTTAGGTGAAAATTTCATGAGAGACAAGATATTTATACAGTGCCAAAATTTCTCCTCATAAAATAGCTATCACACAAAGGAGAAATAATACCAAGGAGAAAATACAGTAATAACCTTACAGTTGAGAAACTGGGCATGCACCAATATATAACCGAATGTTCAATGTTCACGTCATTAACAGTGGAACACAAGAGTGTCACGTACCTCCTGATATCATGCAATAAGGACAAAATAACTTCTGTGGTGTCAGTATGAAAACCTGAGTCTAATTATGAGACAGTATCATGGGAACTCAAATTGAGAGGCCATTCTGAAAAATAACTGACCTCTATTCTTTAAAAAGGTGAAAGAAGGTCAGGCTTGGTGGGTCACACCTGTAATCCCAGCACTTTGGGAGGACGAGGCGGGTGGATCACTTGAGGTCGGGAGTTTGAGACCAGCCTGGCCAACGTGGCGAAACCCCATCTCTATCAAAATTACAAAAATTAGCTGGGTGTGGTGGCACATGCCTGTAATCCCAGCTACGTAGGGAGGCTGAGGCATGAGAATTGCTTGAACCCAGGAGGGGGAGTTTACAATGAGCCTAGATCATGGCACGGCACTCCAGCCTGGGCTACAGAGTGAGACTCCATCTCAAACAAAACAAAACAAAACAAAAAAACAGTGAAACTCATGAAAGACACAGTCTGAGGAACTCAGTGGATAAAGAGACATGACTACTAAAAGCAATGCATGACCCCAGAAAATAAATTTTTTGTACTCTTCTTGCAACATTTCTGGTGCCATGATTTTAGAATAGGAAGTGTATAAATTAATCTGAAAATGTTGTTTCTTTTTCTAAGCTCTCAGATTAAGTAGCATTGGAATAATATTATTTTTGAAGGTTTTGCAGAATTCTATGAAATCTTTTTAGTTTGGTGCCATTTATTGGAGGGAAATCTTTATCAAAACTTTTTTTTTTTTTTGAGATGGAGTCTTGCTCTGTCGCCTGTGCTGGAGTGCAGTGGTGCAATCTCAACTGACTGCAACCTCCGCCTCCTGGGTTCAAGCAACCCGGAGGGTTTTTTTTTGTTTTTCATTTTGCCTACTAGACTTTCTGTCTCTACTGGAGTCAGCAGGGCAAGTTGAATTGTTCTAAAAATTATCCACATTTTCAAGTTTATTTGTATAGAGTTGTCCAAAACAGTTTCTTTTTTCTGGCTTAAAACAATAAATATTTATTAATTTTTAACAATTTTGTGGACTGGCTGGCTGATTTTTCTGGTTAGGACTACCTCAGCTGATCTCTGAGTTCTGGATGGTTTGGGAAGGCCTCACTCACATATCTAGTGATCTAGGATGCCTTTTGAAGGACCTCAGTTCTCCTCTACATGATCTCTTCAGTAGACTATTTAAGAATCATTCACATAAAAATGGCTTCAGAATTGCAAACTCAACAAGAGAAAGTGCCAATGCATAAGAATTTTGAATACATCATATTTGTTAAAGCTCTGGTAGCCAAAGCAAGTCACATGGTCAAACCCTAGTCCAAGGAATGGAGTAACAGACTCTGCCACCTGATGAGGAGAGTGGGAAAGTCACGTTGCTAAGGGACATACATTTAGGAATGGGAAAAATTTGTGGCCATTTTGCAATCTATCACATCTTGTCTACCTAAGTATTGAGAGCCTTCTTTAAAGTGGATATATTCTGGTGGACATTTACCATTTACGCGGAACATAATTATATTCAGTGCCCACTGAGAGGGGTCCATTTACACACTTTTTCTCCATACTTCCTAGTCACCAGTCTTCTAATATTGCTCTCTTCAAGTTTCTAACCAGTTGATCAAGCCATGCTAATGTCCATGAATAGATCCAAATTTAGGCCATTTGTTCATCAAGTGGACACTTGAATTCTGACCAGTCATACTATTTTATTACTGCCTTTCTAAGATAACCTTATGCGAGGCTGCAGTGCACCATCCATCCACATCTGGTAGCTCCAGCATACCATGATGATCTACATGTAAACCAGTTCCATTTATTTCTTCCCGTGTTAACTAGTCACAGGAAACTTTCCCTGAGGGCTGAGGAAAAAGCAGTGAAGCATGTACAGTGGAAGTCTGAGCCATCTTCTTAGGCAGTTTACTAATGTCTTTCATATTTATTCAGCTTTGTTCCTCTATATCATTTTCATTTTACAATCCAATACTGCCACATGTATCCAATGTTATGATTTGGTGGATTAACAACACTCACTTCATCATAAGAAATTCAGGTTAACTAGTTATTTGGTGTTCCATAATCTGATATTCAGTCTCTACTGGGGCACGGTAGGAGTTTCTTTTCTTTTCTTTCTTTCTTTCTTTTTTTTTTTGACAAAAGGTCTTCCTTTTTTGCTCAGGCCGAAGTGCAGTGGCATGATCACGACTCACAGCAGCCTCAAACTCCAAGCTTAAGCGATCCTCCCACTTTAGCCTCCACAGAAGCTGGGACCACAGGCATGTTCCACCATGCCAAGCTAATTTTATTTACTTACTGTAGAGACAGGGTCTCCCTATGTTGCCCAGGCTGGTCTCAAATTTCTGGGCTCAAGGGATCCTCCCACCTTGGCCTTCCAAAGTGTTGGGATTGCAGGCATGAGCCACCTCGCCCAGCCAGGAGTTGCTTTTCTAATAGTTGTTAGCAAAAGAGGGCATGCCTCACTCAAAAACCCTTGGAGTCTGTGAGGTAGTTCTCCAATTGAATCTTGCCAGAGACTACATAGAACATTTCTGTGTGCCATAGACACTTTGACACTTCTAATATCCTTGGATCTGTTGAAGCATAAGAGTCAAACAGTAGGGCAGTTTTTATCACAGCCTGTAACTGCTGCAGAACCTTTTCTTCCTTCTAGCCCATATTACTTAGGGTTCTCCAGAGAAACAGAACGAATAAGATATGTAGATATATAAGAGGAGATTTACTATGGGAATTGGGTCACATGATTATGGAGGTCGAGAAGTTCCACAATGTATCATCGGCAAGTTAGAGACTCAGGAAAAGCAGTGGTGTAAGTCAGTTTGAATTTGAAGGCCTATGAACCAGGAGAGCCAAAAGCGTAACTCAGTCCAAGGTCAAAGGTCTGAGAACCTGTGGGGTAGGTTGTGGGGGGAACATTGATATAAATTCCAGAGTCTGAAGGCCCAAGAACCATGAGCTCTAATGTCTAACAGTAGGAGAAGATGG
This sequence comes from Pan paniscus, assembly GCF_029289425.2. Lineage (NCBI taxonomy): Eukaryota > Metazoa > Chordata > Mammalia > Primates > Hominidae > Pan > Pan paniscus. The sequence continues at coordinate 131,286,462 of NC_073272.2, forward strand.
ATGTCCCAGTTTAAGAAGCAAGAGAGAATTCACCATTCTTCCTCTTTTTCATTCTATTCTGGCCCTAAACAGATTTGATGATGCCTGCCTACATTGGTGAGGGTGAATCTTCCTTATTCAATCTACTGATTCAAATGCTAATCTCTTCTGTAAACACCCTCAGAGGCACACCCCAAAATAATGTTTTACCAGCTATCTGAGCATCCCTTAGCCCCATCAAGTTGACGCATAAAATTAAACATAATAAGTCCACCCTTTATCAACTTGGTACCCATACACATCTCCCTCAACCGTACTTAATATCCAAATAATGGAAACAATGGGGATTTAATTCCCCCTAACATGATACAACTATCCTACATAAAGCAGCAAACACACTAATCCCTTCCTCAGTAGAGGAGGTAAAGTTCTGAGTGATGTTTATTCTTCTCCTGATAGCCCATAACTCAAATATTATGATGTAAAATTCACAGTACTTAAATACCAATGTAAAGTCAATACATCTTGTGTTACATGATTAGGGAATAAGAGAGGAAAAAAGAAAGATATTTGCTTACTATATGTATATACACACTAATATATTCATTAACAAAAGAGGAAACATTCATAACATGGCTTTACTCAAAAATGGCAATATTATATATGACCTGGTAAATGAGTTGGAGCAGGCACAATTGAATGTGGTGTCTGCTCTCTCCAATATCCAAAGAAGCCTACAAAATATTGTACTCTTTTCTTAGTTGTGAGTGATGCCAATGTGTAGCAATTTGATTTCCAGACTACTGGACTCCTAATAACTTCTCTAATGAGTCAGGCCACAGAATTTGATGAAGTTTATCTCTCATGCTCTGGCACGCAAGTATCTTACTAAGGTATCTAGAGTGCCTTCTACTTTCTGTTCATCAGCTCCATTAAGCATGATATCATCATTGTAAGTGGATTATGCAATGATTTGTGTGACATCAGGATGATTATGACTCCTCTGACTATCTTGTGAAAGAGCAAGATAATTGACATAGTACTGATGTAAGAAAGAAAGAAAGCGAAGCAGTTTCTCCAGTTCTTTAAAAGGCAGACTCCTTATTACCTTGATAGGGATGGGAGGCAAAGCATTTGCTAGGTCAGTATCCACAGAGTGATGAAGGAGACATTGACTTTCCAGGCCCAGAGATAAAGTGTGGTGAAGAAAGATCATACTGAAAGAGACATTCTCGCTGGGTTTCCAGGATTAGAGAGGAGTTCACTAGTTGAGAACCATGTGCATCTTACAGGCACTGCGTCAATCCCGTGCACAGAATTGGAAAGGAATGAGGTGTCTATGGGAACAGTAATAAGTTTATGTAGATGGATCAGTAAGAGTTAGGGCATGCACATAGGCTGGGTTTATATCTTGGAATGGCCCTAAGAAGGCCTGGAGAGTCAGCCCCTCCTTCATCGGTAGACACACACACACACACTTTCATGTGCCTCCTTTGCACATCGCTTACACTTTGTACATGACTGTACAATGCAGCACTTTTCATGTGGCTAAAGGTCTTGGGAAGCAGGGGAGAGTGGCATCCCTCTGGGCCAGCACTAGAGTATACTCATGCTGATGTCTGAATTTCCCCAGACATTCACATAAATACAGGGTCATCAGAGGTTCATAGAGCAGCCTGGAACAATAAAAAGGCCACCTCTACTCTACTATCCCTCTTCCCTAAAAGCCCCAACAGCAATTTTGTCTCCTCTCCAGGCCTGGTATGACCCAAGCTTTGTGCCTGTACTTGCTAGGGGACCCAGGCTCTTCTTCCCAGAAGTCCCTCTAAACCAGTGACTTTGTCTCCTAAGTGATAAGATGCATTTGAGCAGCCAGGCCTCTCACCATAACTGACCCTTCTCAATCACTAAGGACACTGTTCACCATTGCTTGGTCTGAATACTTATGTAGCTAGAATCTACTCACTGTCACTAAATTCAAGATGTCAAAGGAAATACTGTCTGGAACTTCTTGTTTCTGTCTTTTTTTCCATATGAAAATACGATCTCTGTCCAGTTACACTCCCATCCCCAGCCTAAGCCTAGAGTGAAGTGGAATAAATGCAGAGAAGTGGTCCTGTTTTCTCCACAGTTCAGAAATGGAAAATTCAATATGTGTTTACAATGACAGCAAAGTTAAAATAGCTCATCTCATGCAATGTTGCCAAATGAAGGATAACAGAGACATAAACACTGTCCTTAAAGAGATTTTTTTAGAAGAAAAGTATGAATCGAATCATTTACTGAAGTACTGTTTGAACAGATGGTGTGATTAACAGCTAACATGTAAGCCATCTTGGGAGTTTATGGAAAAGTAAACGAATGCAGCTAAAAAGAAATCACTTTATTCCCCAAAAGGTTCTTTCATTCATTTTACTAAGTAAATTGGAAAGCCTGGGTTTTGAAGGCTGCATTTCCTTGGGGGATGTTAGGAGGGAGCAGAGGAGAGTCTCTTCAGAGCAAGACCATGTTGGTGCAGGGTCAAGCTCTGAACTCGCCTCCTGAGGGATGAGATGATCTGAGGATCTGGCCCCTCCCGTCAGCTGGCCCTTGCCAACCACTGAGGATGCTCTGTTCAGCTTGCTTGTCTCCAGTGGCCTCATGTGCCTGGGAGGAGGGGAAAGGAGTTAAGGTTTGGGAATCAGTTGTTCCTGGCCCTCTCTGGGCACTTTGCGTGGACTGTTTCCTCTAAGGCTAACATCCCTGGGGTCACATGTTATAAGGCCAACTTACCCAACAGGGAAATGGGGTTTAAAAAGGAGGAAGTTGCCTACTAAGGCTGCATGGACACTTTCGTGGAGCTGCCATTGAAACCCTGGCCTATTGAGTTCCAGAGCTCTTAGGAGAGGCAGTGGATTGTTGATGAAAGAGCGTGAAAGTCTGCTCTGCTAGCTTGTGCCTTGGGGACAACCGCTGTTCCCTTATGCACCACAGCTTCTACATCTGGAGGCTTTGAAATGATTTTCCTTTGCAATATTGCAACCATTGATACTGTGTCCCCTAGTAAGTGTGATTCCACTTCCTTCCTCTGTGTGTGTGTGTTTTTACTGTTATTATATTATTATTTTACAAAACAGCCTTTGAGAATATTCCTCTCCCCATTTGGTAAAGGAGGTGCCCGTTTTGAGTTACATTTGAATTTCACTCCAGGTCTTTATAAGCAGAATGAAAAAGCCTACTGTGTTTTCTGTGTTGATATTTGACACTCCATAGAGAAAGGACTCCTTTCTTGCATGGCATGACCCATTGCAACATTGCTCCTGGTCAACAGAAGAAATTTCTGTCCCACCTCAGATACCCATCTGCTATAAATCTTGGCCGTTTGCACCTCATTTTATAGACACTTGAATCTGTGTCATCCTCACCACTCCTATCCTACTACTGTATGTTTCTGCAGGCAACAACAGTGTCTTGGGCTTCCTGAGATGCCACTTGCCTAAGGCCAATGCCTTATATGTGGTAGGTGTTCTTTCAAAATTTGGCCAATGTCCAAACTTGCAACATTGTTTCATTGAGTTCTTAATACTGTTTCATTAGCACATAAAGCCTGCCATAATTCATCTTCAAAGGCAGCCATCTTCATTCCTTTACACATGGCACCAATATTGTTTTATTAATTTACCGGGTGCTAAAAAGGTATATTCTAAACAATTCACTCTGAGGATCTTTTAGATTTTTAAATCTTTATATTTGTTTATCTCCAATAATTTGTCATGAAAGCTGACTTCTGGCCTTACAGACCATATGCTTCTCCTAGGAGAAAGAGAAATGGCAAAATCAGCCCTTCAATTCACCATGCTGGACTTTTCTTTTGAGTATAATCCAATAAAGGAACAATAAATGTTAATAAAGGATTGTATTAATTTCTTTTCAGTCTATAATAATTTTTTGTACAGTTGTTACATTTAGTTTCCATGAAAACTTTATAGATTAACAATCAAATATCATTCACTATTGTTTTTTTATCCATAACACTAAGAAACAAAAAATAAGAAATCAAATGTACCTGAAAATCATAGAGCTAAAAGAGTTCTTAATGATTGTATAATGCCATGTGGGAGTGGTTGAGTGGGAAAGCAGATCATATATTTTCTATAGTGTGACATAATGGCTATGAAAATATTTAGACATAAGAATGGGGAAAGAGCCCATATGATGATAGTGGTCACGGCTAAACAGTATGAATCTGGGTGGTTTTGTCCAATTGCCTATAGTTTGTTGTAGTTCCCACATTTTCTCTTTTGACAAAACGTTTATTAGAAATAGTAATTGTGTAATGAGATCATTTTGCTTTACAGATGAGAAAATTAAAGTCCAGGTGTTTTGAGAAAAGCACGTCAAGAAATCTGGCCTCAGGAATTTAAAATTAAATTATACTTTGAATTCTGATTTAAGAAAGACAGAGATTTATAATTTCATTTGTCAATTCATCCAAAAATTTGGGTGAAATAAAAATTCTGTAAAATTTAAGAGCAGGCACACATTTTAAAGTGGGAAAACATGGTTGTACATGAATAAGGAATATGTTTACCAGGTTTCCTCTTTCTTTCAGATGGAGTAGCCATTTGGACTCATCAGCTTGTGGAAATATCTCTTGCCCTACTCCCTAATGTCTTCTGTCAGTTATCTGCTCTTTCCAAGTGCCCATTGCCAATAGCAGCTTCAGCTGTCCAGGGATGCTCACAACCTCTGGTGCAAAAGGAGATTTGATTGTTTTCGCAAATGGCTGTCAACGTGTCTGGGTATGAGTTGGTTTCACTAAAGGAAACCTGAATTTTTTACATGATGAGTGTTATTTCTGCTAATTATTAACACCTCAAAATTAGATTGGCAGAAGTTTCACACCATGTTCAAGGACTACAAAAACTGGAAGGCTTAAATGCAGACTTCTCTGAGGACATTGAGACTGGAGACTAAGATCAACAGGATGTTTCCACGTCTCAGTTCCAATGAGAGATTTAGAGGGCACAAAGGACTCCAAAAGAATGCTGTTTTAAGCATTGTCTGTATATTTTGGATACAAGTCTTTTATGAGATATGTCTTTTGAAAGAATTCTCGTGGTCTGTGGATTGTCATTTCATCCTCTAAACTGCATCTTTTGCAGAGCAGACATTTTCATTTTAACGAAGTGTGATTTATCAAATTTATCTTTCATAGATCTTGTTTTTGCTGTTGTATCTAAAAAGTCATCTCCAAACCAAAGGCCACCTAAATTTTATCCTATGTTACCTTCTTGAAATTGCAGTTTAAAAATTTAGGTCTATGATCCATTTTGAGTTAATTTTTATAAAAGGTATCATGTCTGTATCTAGATTCATTTTTTTTGCATGTGGATATCCAGTAGCTTGAGCACCATTCATTGAAAAGACTATCCTTTCTCCACTGAGTTACCTTTGCTCTTTTGTCAAAGATAAGTTGACCATATTTGTGTAAATTCACTTCTGGGCTCTGTTTTATTCCACTGATTTCTTTGTCCATTCTTTTGCCAATACCACACTGTCTTTATCACTATAGTTTTATAATAAATCTTGATGTCATATATCAGTCCTTCCTTTGGTCTTCTTCAGTATTATGTGGGCTATTCTGGGTCTTTTGCCTTCATATACAAAGTTAGAATCAGTTTATTAACATCCACAAAATAATATGCTTGTATTTTGGTTAGGATTGTATTAAACCTATAGATCAAGTTGTAAGAATTGACATCTTAATAATATTGTCTTCCTATCCATGAACATGAAATATTTATTTATTTACTTAAGTTTTACAGTTTTGTTCAATTGTATGTTTCTTATACATATTTTATAAAATTTACTTAAGCATTTCTGTCTTTTTTTTGGTGCTATAGTAAATGGTGCTGTGTTCCTAATTTCAGACTCCAAATGTTTATTGCTGGTATGTAGAAAAACAATTGACTCTTGTAAATTAATTTATTATCCTCTAAACTTGCTATAATTGCTTATTAGTTCAAGAGATTTGGGGATTTTTTTGGAGGGGGTCCTAAATAGGCAAACATATCACCTGTGGAACAAGACAGTTTTATTTCTTTTTTCCAGATCTCTGTATCTTTCATTTTATTTTCTTGTCTCAGCACAAAGTCGAGTAGCAGGGATGAGATGGGACATACATGTCTTGTTCCTAATCCCAGAAAGAAAACATCTAGTTTCTCACCATCAATTGTGATGTTATCTGTAAGGGTTTTTTTGTAGATATTGTTTATCAAGTTGGGAAACTTCCCTTCTTTTCCTTGTTTTCTGAGAATTTTTATCATCAATAAATGCTGTATTTTATCAAATGCTTTTTTTCAATCTACTGATATGATCATATGATTTTTTTCTTCTTTACCTTTTGAAGTGAGCAATTATATTAATTGACGAACCAACCTTCCTTACTTGGAATAAATTCCACATGGTTGTGATATATAATTTTTTCATTTATTTGTGATATATAACTCTATATATAACTCAATATTTTGTTGAGGATTTTGGTGTCTATACTCATGGAAGATATTTGTCTGTAGTTTCTCTTCCTTGCGATGTCTTTGGCTTAGTATTAGGGTAATTCTGTCCTTATAGAGTGAGTTAAGAAGTATTATCTTTATTTCTATTTTCTGCAAGAGATTATAGAAAATTTGTATCATTTCTTCTTTAAATGTTTGATAGAATTAATCTGGGAATGATGCTTTCTATTTGAGGTGGTTACTAATTGTTTATTTAATCTATTTAATAGACATAAGGCTATTCAGATTATGTATTTATCCTGGCGTGAGTTTTCATAGATCTCTGAGTCTTTCAAGGAATTGGCCCATTTCATCTAAATTATCAGATTTGTAGGCACAGGGATGTTTATAATATTCCTTTATTATCCTTTTAATGTCCATAGTATAAGTTGTGATGGCACCTCTTTTATTTACGATATTAGTAATACACCTCTTCTTTCTGATTTTCTTGGTTAGCCAGGGTTGAGGTTTATCAATCCTGTTGATCTGTTCAAAAAACAGTTTTTGGTTTGTTGAATTTCTCTATTAATTTATTGTTTTCAATTTAATTGATTTCTACTTTAATTTTTATAGTTTCTTTTATTTTGCTTACTTGAGTTTAATTTGTTATTCTTTTTTGAGTGTCCTAGGATGAAAAGTTAGATTATTGATTTTAGATCTCACTTTTCTAGTATATTCATCAACACTGTAAATTTTCATCTAAATACTGCCTTTACTCCATTCCACACATTTTGATAAGTTGTATTTTCATTTCTAGTTAGTTCAAAATATTTCTAAAATTTCTTTTGAGTGTTCTTTGACTCATGTACTATTTAGAAGTGTGTTGTTTAATCTCTAAATATTTTGGAATTTTCTAGCCATTTTTCTGTTATTGATTTCTGGTTAAATTCCATTGTGTTATGACATCATACTTTGTACAATTTCTATTCTTTTAAATTTGATAAGTTGTATTTTCTTTCTTGGGGAATGTACCATGTGAACTTGAGAAGAACGTGTATCCTCCTGTTGTTGGATGAAATATTCTATAAATGTCAAATAGATTGAGTTGATTGATGGTGCGGCTCAGTTCTAGTATATCCCTATGGATATTTTTGCCTGCTGCATCTGTCAGTTACTGATAGAGGGGCATTAAAGTCTTCACTATAATAGTGAATTTGTCCATTTTTTTCTTACAGGTCTATTGGTTTTGCCACACATGATTTTCATGCTCTATTGTTAGGTGCATGCGTATTGAGCAACATTATGTCTTCTTGGAAAATTGATTGCTTTATCACTAGGTAATACTCTTTTTTATACCTGATACTTTTTCTGGTTCTGTAGTCTGCTTCAACCAAAATTAATATAGCTACTCTAGCTTTCTTTTGATTATTGTTAGCATACTGTATCTTTCTTCATCTCATTACTTTTAATCTGTGTCTTTATATTTAAAGTGAGATTTTGTAGATGACATATAGTTGGGTTGCATGTTTAATCCATTCTGATAGTCTGTATCTTTTAATTGGTGAATTTAGACCATTCATATTAAAGGTGCATATTGATATTGTGGGATAAATATTTATCATTTTTGTAACTGTTTTCTATTTATTGCCCTTGTTCTTTGTTTCTTATTTTATATTCCACTCTTTTTGCTTTGTCTACTCTGTTTTTTTCTAAATGATCTACTCTGGTTTTAATTGAGCATTTTATATGTTTTCATTTTCTCTCCTATATTAGTATTTCACTTTTATCTATTTTTAATTTTTTAATGAATACCATAGAACTTGAAACAAACATTTATGACTAATCTAAGTCCAGTTTCAAATAACACTATACCATTCACAGATAAGGCAGATACCTTTAACAGAGTATTCCCAATTATTCTCTCCCACTCTTCATAATATTGCTCTCATACATTTCACATATCTATAAGCTATAATCTACCATATTGTTGTTCTTATTATTTTGAATAAGCTATTATCTCTTAGATCAGTTAAGAATGAATAAAATAACAACACATGCTCATTAAGTTTCTATTCAACAAGTGTTGAATAGAATGTGAAGAAATTGAAACCCTTGTGCACTTTTGGTAGGAAGGAAAAATCATGCAGCTACTATGGGAAAATGATATGGCAGTTCCTCAAAAAACTGAAAATGTAATAGCCATATATATCCAGCAGTTCTACCACTGGTGTTTGCCCAAAAGAATTGAAAGCAGGGTCTTGAAGAGATATCTGTACACCAAGGTAGATAGCAGCATTATTTAAAACAGCCAAAAGGTAGGAACAACTCAAGTCCCTATTGACAGATGAATGGATAAACAAAATGTGGTGTGCACATAAAATGGAATATCATTCAGCCTTTAAAAGGAAGGAAATTCTGACACATGCTACAACATGGATAATCCTTGAGGACATTATGTTAAATGAAATAAGCTAGTCACAAAAAGACAAATACTGTATAATTTCTCTTATAGAGCTACCCAGAGTATTCAAATTCATGAAGAAAGAAGTATAATGATGATTGGCAGGGGCTGGGGGGAGGGAGGAACAGGGAACTATTGTTTAATGGGTATAGAGTTTCAGTTTTGCAAGATGAAAAAAGTTTTGTAGATTGGTTGCACAACAATATGAGTGTACCTAACACTAGTGAATTGTACACTTGAAGTTAACTGTACAATTAGTTAAGATCATAAATTTTATGTGTGTTTTTCCATTAAAAGTTTGAAAAAAATTTTAAAAGATTATGCCAAATAAAATATTTCATTTTTCCTTCCTTCATTCATTTTCAAACAATTTTTTCAAATTTGATCTATAAATTAGATGCCACCCCAAACAAAATTTCAGCAGACTTTTTGGTAAGAGATGACTAACTGATTGTAAAGTTCAGTGGAAATTCAAAGTACCTAAAATAGCCAACAGAACTTTGAAAAAGAAAAACGTTTGAGACTAACACTCCCTGATTTTAATATTTATTTTATATCTCCAGTAAACAAGATGTGTATTAATGGTATAAAAAGCAAATCAATCCATGAAAGAGAAGCAAATCCAGAAGTAGATCCACATACTTATATTGACAACCTATTTTGGACAAGGGCACAGATGCAATTCAGTGGATTAATGATAGCCTTTTCAAGAAATAGTGGTAGAACAATTAGATATTCATATGCAACAAAAGAGCATCAATCCATATCTTGCACCATATACAAATAATTAACAGAAAATATGTTATAGACCTAAATGTATCACCTAAAACTATTAATCTTCTATATATAAATACAGGAGAAAACCTCTGTGACCTTGAATTAGGGAAAACTTTCTTAGATACAACACCAAAAGCATAATCCTTATAACAAACTAATTAATTGGATTTCACCAACATTATAAACTTCTCTCTTTGAAAGACACAGTTAAGATAAAGAAAACATAAGCCACAGACAGAAAAAAGAGTAATCTGATAAAGATTTATTCCAGAATATATAAAGGCTTATATTCCTGATATATTTATACCCAGAATACATAAATTGGATTAAAATTACCCAATTTTTAAAAGTAAGAAAATATTTGAAGAGGCATTTCACCCACAAAGACAAATGAATGGCATTAAGCACCCAAAAATATGTTCAACCACGTTATTCATCAAGGAAACGCAAACTATAAATACAGTGTGTGTTCCACTACACACCTATTTGAATGGAGAAAATGAAAAGATTGACCATATCAAATATTGGCAAGAACGTGGTGAACTGGAACCCTTATACACTGTTTGTGGAAATGTAAAATATTACAACGTTGGAAAACTGACAGTCTTAAAATTTAATCATACACTTGCCATAAGATCTAGCCATTCCACACTTAGATATTTACCTATGAAAAGCAAAAACACATGTTTTTACAATGACTTGTATATGAATGTTTGTAGCAGCTTTATTTATAATAGCCCAAATTTGTAAACAGTTCAAATGTCTATCCACATGCACATGTATAAACTGTTCCATTTATACAGTGGAATGCTACTCAGGAATGAAAAGGAGTAAACAATCAACACATGCTACAATGTGAATAAATTTCAAGGTAGTTATATTATGTGAAAGAAGCCAGGAAAAAAACATACTCACTGTCCCATTTCCTTTATGTAAAATTTTAGGAAATTCAAGCTAATGTATATTAACGGAAAGCAGATATTTGATTTTCTGGGGTTAGGAGGGGAAGGGGAAGAATGGGAAAGAGAATATTAAGAGGCTCGTGGAAACTTTGGAGAAGTGATGGATATATTCTTTGTTTTGATTGTGGAGATAATTGCATGGGTCTGCATATATGTCAACTTATCAAACTGGACACTTTTAAATATGTGCAATTACAGCACAACAAAGCTATTCCTTAAAAGAAAGAAACAGGCTGGGCGCAGTGGCTCATGCTTGTAATCCCGGCACTTTGGTAGGCCGAGGTGGGTGGATCACCTTAGGTCAGGAGTTCGAGACTAGCCTGACCAACATGGAGAAACCCCATCTCTACTACAAATACAAAATTAGCCGGGCCTGGTGGCGCATGCCTGTAATCCCATCTACTCGGGAGGCTGAGGCAGGAGAATCACTTGAACCTGGGAGGTGGAGGTTGCAGTTAGCTGATATTGCACCATTGCACTCCAGCATGGGCAACAAGAGCGAGACTCCATGTCAAAAAAAAAAAAAAGTAAGAAACAATTAGCATAAAGCATAATTGATACAATCCCATCTTTTGTTGCTGGTCACAAGGCCTAATTATAGCTTTCTTCCTTCACTACCTATCTGATGTTCCTCTTATACTCTGCCAAAATCTTGGCTCATTGATTTCTGCTTTTGTGTGTTGGAGTGATCCAAAATTTAATTCTCACTCAATCTAAGACCTCAGTGGTCCCATTTTTACAGAGTTGTCACAGTTTCTCAGCAAACATATATTTGGATATGGGAGTACTAAGAGGCATCTTATTAAATCCCTAGGGTTCCATGTTATTAAATCCCTAGGGTTCCAGACATAGTACTCTTGACCCTAATCTATAGTAGCAACCTAATTTCTTTCTTAGTAATTGAGACCAATCACCTTGACCAGCAGTGTAACCTCCCCTTCTTTGCCTGTTGGTTTAGCAGCATGAGGTGATCAAAATCCTCAGAGGGTAGTATCAGTTTCCAGTTGAACATAATAATGATCTTGATCTCTCATTGAAGCATAATTCCTTTGCTAGGATCTCCAACCACTGAGACCAAGGTTGCTGGCACAAGAAGCGAAAAATTATAAACCAATTATTAGGTGTAATAGTGAGATGGCCACTCTTACTTCCATCCTAGATGCCTGTAGTCTAAAGATGGAAGAAATGGCAACATTTATTAGACCCTGACTTAAGGCATATACTGCATCTTGTAAGATAGCACCCTAACCTTGCAGGTTATTTCACCATAAACTGCAACTAGGCCTTCAAAAAGTCATTTCTCTACTCTATCATTTGGGTAATGGAGCAAATCGTAAGATCAGTGAATTCTGGTGGTGTATGTCCATTGCCACACTACTCTCACTATAAAATGAGTTCTTTGATCAGAGGTAACATTGTGTGAAATGTCATGGCAACAAATATGGCATTTTTAAGTTCACAACTGGTGGTGAAAGCCAAAGATTTGTGGTCAATTGAAGGTCAATGAAGGTCAATGAAGATACATATCCAGAATATGTATCTATTTTTGTGAGGACATATCACTCCCTCTATATGATAGAGTCAACCTTCTCCAGATGACTGGCTAGTCTCCAAAGGGAATGGTGCCAAACTAGGGAGCAATATTTGTCCCTGCTCATGTAATATTAGGAGTTCAACAGTGTTCGTAGCAAGATGAGCCTTGATAAGAGGAAGTCTTTGGTCTTGACCAAAAATATGGCCTTCTTCACTACTGTCATTGCTGCTTTATACAATGGGTCATTGGGCAAGCTTCAGGATGGCACAGGTAAAGAAGCTGACTGATATTCACAGATCATGTCATCTTGTCTACCTGATTATTGATATTGCAGTGCATGCCCTCTGGTTGGCAATTAGATGGGGCACTAGGATCATCACATCCTGTCCCCATTCAGAGAAGTTCATTCATTTACCTTTCCTAGAAACCTCTTTTTTCCCAAAATTTTAATGTTATTTTTTTCAAATCCTTTTCCAGCCATCTAATTTGTTAGCCATTTCTCATGAAGCAGTATAGATTCATGTCTCTGGCCATTTGTCCTTCCAAACAATGTGGAGAAGCAAATATACTACCCACACTTCTACTCACTGGGAGGATTTCTATTTACTACTGTTTTATATTTTTAAAAAATAATTTCAATATTTATTATAGATTAAAAGGTATATGTGCAGGTTTGTTACATGGGTATATTGTGTGTTGCTGAGGTTTGGTGTACAAATGATCCCATCACCCAGACAGTGACCATAGTGCCAATAGGTGGTTTTTCAGACCATGGTCTCCTCCCCTCGCCCCATCTAGTGGTCCCCAGGGTGTATTGTTATCATCTTTGTGTATACGTGTATTCAATGTTTAGCTTCCACTTATAAGTGAGAACATGTGGTATATGGTTTTCTGTTCTTGTGTTAATTCACTTAGGATAATGTCCTTCAGCTATATCCATGTTGTTGCAAAGGACGTGATTCTGTTTTTTTTATGGCTATGTAGTATTTCTTTCTTTCTTTCTTTCTTTTTTTGAGATGGAGCCTCACTCTGTTGCCCAGGCTGGAGTGCAGTGGCGCAATCTCGGGTCACTGCAACCTCTGCCTCCTGGGTTCAAGCGATTCTCCTGTCTCAGTCTCCTGAGTAGCTGGGATTACAGGTGCATGCCACCATGCCCAGCTAATTTTTGTATTTGTAGTAGAGACGGGTTTTCACCATGTTGGTCAGGCTGGTCTTGAACTCCTGACCTTGTGATCCGCCTGCCTCGGCCTCCCAAAGTGCTGGGATTACAGGCGTGAGCCACCGCCCCTGGCCACTGCTATGTAGTATTTCATACTATATATGTACCACATTTTCTTTATCCAATCCACCATTGATGGGCATATAGGTTGATTCCATGTCTTTGCTATTGTGAATAACTCTTGCTTTTTAGGCCTGACACTGCATGGGGCTATAGTGCATTGCTGGTGCCTGTATACACAAATTCATGGGCCTGGTTCTGGAGTGGCTCTGCTAAGTGCCTAACGCTTAGGCCCATGAATTTCTTGTTATTGTACCTGCTTATAGGGTACTCCTCATGATGCCACAGGTTTTGGTAGAGAAAGAGGCAGCCAAGCAGCAGGGGTAAATACTAGAGGGGTCTAGCCACCTGCTTGTATGGTTTACTTACACCTTCTGGAACTACTCTCACCTGTTTTATGTACTGCATTTATATTTTATAGTGAAATGGTCCTGTGCACATTCAATTTCTTAGTTCAGTGGACTCTATAATACCCAACACAGAATGGTGAGCTGGAGTCATGTAGTCATTTGTTGCCCCATAGTCAGGTATTTGTTTCAACCAGGCCCAGTAACAAATCGGAAGCTGCTTTTCAAATGGAGATTACTTTGCAGACAGAAGAAGGTATAGCCCAACTCCAAACTACAGAAGCCTCTATTGTGATTCAACTACTAGGACTCCATAAACTTCTGTGTTTGCCACAGCTACCTCTAACGTCATTGGGTCTATTGAGTCATAGGCCCAAGTGGCAGGGAAGCTTGCACTGCAGCTTGGATTTGCTGCAAAGCTTTCTTCCCCCTACTCTAAATCCTACTTAAAATTGGTATCCTAGGCCAGGCGTGATGGCTCATGCCTGTAATCCTAGCACTTTGGGAGGCTGAGGTGGGTGGATCACGAGGTCAGGAGATGAAGACCATCCTGGCTAACACGGTGAAACCCGGTCTCTACTAAAAATACAAAAAATTAGCCGGGCGTGGCAGCGGGTGCCTGTATTCCCAGCTACTCCAGAGGCTGAGGCAGGAGAATGGCATGAACCCGGGAGGTGGAGCTTGCAGTAAGCCGAGATAGCGCCACTGCACTGCACTCCAACCTGGGCAACAGAGCGAGACTCCATCTCAAAAAAAAAAAAAAAAAAAAAAAAAAGGTATCCTACTAGGTTATCTGGTAAATGGATTAGAGTATCACAATTAAGTGTGATATATTTTGCCTCTTCCAAAATCCAAAGAGGACTATTTTATCTTGTGACTCTTTCTTTATGATGGATATATCATGAGTATGTAATGTGACAGCAAATTTTTGCCTCTCACTTTATAGGGTATAACCCTACATGCCCAGATCACCATACTCTTAAAAACATCGCCAAGTTGTTTAACAGTGTGTAGCACCTCCCCGTTCTATCTCTCCCTCCTGCTCCAGCCATGTAGAAAGTGCCTGCTTCCCCTTTGCCTTCCGCCATGATTTTAAGTTTACTGAGGATTCCCCACGCATGCTTCCTGTAGAGCCTGCAGCACAGTAAGCCAATGAAACTTTTTTCTTTATAAATTAAAAAAAAAAAAACCATCAGAGTGAACAGGCAACCTACAGAATGGGAGAAAATTTTTGCAATCTACTCATCTGACAAAGGGCTAATATCCAGAATCTACAAAGAACTCAAACAAACTTACAAGAAAAAAACAAACAACCCCATCAAAAAGTGGGCAAAGATATGAACAGACACTTCTCAAAAGAAGACATTTATGTAGCCAACAGACACATGAAAAAATGCTCATCATCACTGGCCATCAGAGAAATGCAAATCAAAACCACAATGAGATACCATCTCACACCAGTTAGAATGGCGATCATTAAAAAGTCAGGAAAAAAGAGGTGCTGGGGAGGATGTGGAGAAATAGGAACACTTTTACACTGTTGGTGGGACTGTAAACTAGTTCAACCATTGTGGAAGACAGTGTGGTGATTCCTCAAGGATCTAGAACTAGAAATACCATTTGACCCAGCCATCCGATTATTGGGTATATACCCAAAGGATTATAAATCATGCTGATATAAAGGCACATGCACATGTATGTTTATGGTGGCACTATTCACAATAGCAAAGTTTGGAACCAACCCAAATGTCCATCAATGATAGATTGGATTAAGAAAATGTGGCACATATACACCATGGAATACTATGCAGCCATAAAAAAGGATGAGTTGATGTCCTTTGTAGGGACATGGATAAAGCTGGAAACCATCATTCTCAGCAAACTATTGCAAGGACAAAAAACCAAACACCGCATGTTCTCACTCATAGGTGGGAATTGACCAATGAGAACACTTGGACACAGGAAGGGGAACATCACACACCAGGGCCTGTTGTGGGGTGGGGGGAGGGGAGAGGGATAGCATTAGGAGATATACCTAATGTACATGATCAGTTAATGGGTGCAGCACACCAACATGGCACATGTATACATATGTAACAAACCTGCACGTTGTGCACATGTACCCTAGAACGTAAAGTATATAAAAAAAAATCACCAGGGTCCCAGACAGCTGAACTTTCGCGGAGTTTATCTCCCACATTTTGACATCTGTGCCTTAGTAAGGGTATCTAAGGTAATTATTACTTCCGTATCAGTTCAATTAGCATAATTACGTCAGTGTAATAGACCAGTGTAATATTTTCTAGAATGTTGAGATAATCAAGACTCCCTTGGACTGATTGTATTATGACAGAGCAGGAAAATAGATTTTGGTCAATGTAAGACTGAGAAGGTGTGCTGTTGACATTAACAGGTAAAGATATATTGTTTCTGATGATTTTTTCTGATGGGAATTTAAAAGGATGCATTTGCTTGGTCAGTGGCTGCAAAACAAAGTGGCAGAGCTGTTTCAGTTTGCTACAATCTGAAGATACCATGTCTGAAACTGCAGTGGTGAATTGCATCACCCTTTTGTTTATAATAATCCACAGTCTTTTATAATACCCACATGACTTTTGCACTTGACAAACAGGTAAATTAAACGAAGTTGTTATAAGAATCAACATCCATGCATTTTTTGAGGCCTTGGTAGTGGCACTGATCTCTGTAGCTCCCCCCAAAGATAAGGTATTGATTTGGATTTATTATTTGGGTGAGGATATTGAGGGGAGAAACAAGTTAATAGGATCTTCACTCGGCCCTTTCTACTGCAAGAGCCCTCATTCCATGGTGATTCTGACAGTTTCTAAGTATACTTATTCCTGCTATATATCAAAGGACTGGGAAAATCATTACAGAGTGCATCTGTGGGACCAATGGATCCAACGTTAAATAAACTTGGGCCAGTGCTCGGTCTATCCCCTGAATTTCAGAAACTACCATTCTGATCAGTAGGCCATGATGGTATTTGGGATCTCCAAGTTAATAAACGGTACTTGATGATTCTTGGAAGAGCTGGAAATTTCTCTTTTCACAGTGCATAGTAGCCCTGGTAAAGGGTTGCATTTCTTTCCTGGTGAGATTTAAAGGAAGATTCACTGTACAGGCACATCTTGTTTAGTGGCGCTTTGCTTTACTGTGCTTCGCAGATACTATGTTTGCTACAAATAGAAGATTTGTGGCAACCCTGCATTGGTTAAGTTTACTGGTGTCATTTTTCCTACAGAATGTGCTCACTTTGTGTCTCTGTGTCACATTTTGGTCATTCTTACAATATTTCAAACTGTTTCATGATTGTTATATCTTTTATGGTAATCTGTCATCAGAGATCTTTCTTGTTACTATTATAATTGTTTTGGGGTGCCAGGCATGCCCATATAAGACACTGAAGTTAATCAGTAAATATTGTGCTTATTCTGACGGCTCCACCAACCGGCCATTCCCCCATCTCTCTTTCTCTCCTCTGGCCCCCTTATTCCCTGACATAAAACAATATTGGAATTAGTCCAATTAATAACCCTGCAATGGCTTCTAAATGTTCAAGTAAAAGGAAGAGTTGCACATCTTTCACTTTAAATCAAAAGCTAGAAATGATTAAGCTTAGTGAGGAAAGCAGGTCAAAAGCTTAGACAGGCTGGGAGCTAGGCCTCTTGTGCCAAAACAGCAGCAGGGTTTGAGAGGATTGACTCCAGTCTTGAAGGAAGTTCTACTGTGTGCAACATGCTATTAAACAGCATCACATGCTATAGAGAAATCTTTCATGAAAGGAAGGGTCAATCGATGTGGCAAACTTCATTGTTGTCTTATTTCAAGAAATTGCCACAGCCACCCTACCCTGATCAGTTAGCAGCCATCCACATTGAGGCAAGACCCTCTGCCAACATGAAGATGACGACTTGCTGAAGGCTCAGATGATCATTAGCATTTTTAGCAATAGAGTATTTTTAAATTAAGGTATGTACATTGATTTTTAAAGACATAATGTTATTACACACTTAATAGACTAAAGTATACTTTAAACATAACTTTTATATGCACTGGGAAGCCAAAAAGTATGTGTGACTTGCCACATTGATATATTAACTGTTTTATAGTGTTCTGGAACTGTACACGCCCTGTCTCCGGCACATACCTGTATAGACTTGTGGTTGCATTGTAAGATTCTTCCAAAAAGAGGCATTGCCTCCCCCACAATCAAGGATCTCTAGGCCTGTAAAAAGGAATAGGCTGGGAACCAAATAAGAGACCATTATGGTTTCTTACTATGGCAACTTGAGTCAGGTTTCTACTAAAATGTTTCCTTTTGCACAGATTAATTGCACCTTAGTAGGCTACCTATCTCATTCATTTCTCTGAATCTTGTGATTAATTAGCTACCACACCGATCACTGCAGGCCAGAAAACATTCTATATGTGCCTTATTGTGGTAATTTGGCCATCTTGTCAATGATGGTTAAGCACACCACCTGGCCACAGTTCTCTGGGATATAATTATTATTGTTGAAAGCTGGGCTCCCAATTCCATGTTGATAACTACCACAATAACCTTGGGATATGGAGGGAAACCACCATAGATCTTTCTTAGCACGGATTTTGTAATGCCTTCGTGAAGAGACTGTCTTCTGGTCTCTCCCAAAGGCTGTAGTTAAGGCGTGACTGAGCAAGTTACGTGAAACAGATCTGTGACTTTCCCATCTTTCTTCTTAAATCTTTGTGTTCCTTTCTTAAAACTATACTAAGAAAGTCTAATACCTTAACCCAGTTGACTGTATGCTACAATTGATTTTAAATAACCAAGTCAAAAGACAGTTAGCAATACTCCCAAGTGCTCAAGTTAACAAATTAAATCCAGAATTTCAGATAAATACACCCATATCAATAAATTCAACCAAATACAATTTCATGTTTTTCCTTGTTGGTCTAATACTCTTTGTATACATTTCCATATCTGCCCTTCAAATTCCTGCTGACATAAATTAGCAAACCTTGCAACTCTTTTAACACATACATTATCTCCTCCCTGATCACATCTTGCATTTCTTCTGTGGTATATTGGGACCTAATTTTAAATCCTACATTCAATAAAGGATACTGACAATAGATTCTGAGAAGAATAAATATTTTTTGTGAGGCAACTTCCTCAGGTGAAGACATTGAAAAGACTTCATGCAAAGGAAGAATGGCACCCTCACATTAATGGGTTGGGGTGGATTGCTACTGCTTCTGGATCTGCCCAAATGTCCCCATCCCACAGCTTATGGTCCCACACTTTTCCTACTATTGCCCTTAACCTAGCATAACTTGGTGGGGTTGTGACAGTGCTACAACTTTTGAATTCTTACAATCAGGCCTTTGTCCTGCTTCTCAGCCATGTCTGCCCTTAATATAGGTAGGTTAATGAAGGGATTCTAGTTAAGACTGCCAGAGACTCTGATTCTCCATTCTCTGCTTTGATTTGAGAATTTAAGGTATTAGGTTTATCTTTTCGTCCTACTTCTCTGAACACTCATTCATGTTCTCCTTCAGATGCTTTCCTCCTCAATATAGTCATTAAACATTGGAGTTACTCAAGACTTGCTACTGGGCCCTCTCCTCTTCACATTGTATTCTCTCTCTTTGAGAAAGTATCCATTTCCAGTAGTTTCAATGATCATTTGATGTCTGTAGGCACCTCAAAATCTACATGTACAAAATGTAACCATTACTCCTTTAATATTTGCTCTTCCCCTTATGTTTCTTATTTCAGTGAATGGCACTGCAACCCACACAGTTGACAATGGCAAAATCTTTGATATCGCTTCCAATTTCTCACTCTCAATCATGACCACCCACATCCAACTTATCAATAATTATTGTAAACTGTATGTCCTATAATTTTACAAAAAACTACATTCTAGACAAAAAAAACCTCCAGGAAGGTAGGAAGAGTATATTTTTCTCTACTGTTTCATCACCATGTGGCATGTAGTAGGTTGCTGATAAATATTGCTGTATTAATGAATCAATCCATAATTGAACAAATGAATGAGTATGCACTTTTCTCCTCATTTTCTTTGCTACTATTCTACTTCAGGTTACCATTACTTCTCACCTGACTTACCACAATGCCTTCTTAACTGGTCTCTCTAACTTTAGTCATCTGTGCTTTCATCTATCCATCATGCTGTAGTCAGATTTACCTCTCCATTCAGGCCATCTCTTTGTGTAAAAGCTTTCAATATCTTAAAGATGTAATAGTTGCATTTTTCTCTATTCCCCCTACTAAGTACAATGAAAAGCCCTGGGCAATATGTATAAAATAAACGTACAAAGATGCTCAAAGGCGAAGAGAAGAAGGCAGATCAGCTAGGGACCTTGACATGCAAAGAATGACAAGGTGGTGACTTCTCTGAGTTTTCTTTTTGCTTCATATATACAAGTCTGATTATGGAGAAGCTGGTAACTAGGAAACACTAATGGGATGCAGACAGAAAAAAAAAGCCCTAACAAAAGCCTGTTCTCTCTAATCAAAAACCCAGGAAAGGGACGAGTTAGCAAGAGAGAAAGCTTTTAGAAAATAACTGCTTTACTGCAGCCAAACACCACATTTAAAACCATGGCTCCAATCCCAAATCATGCCAGCAGAAGCCACATGGGGATCTAAGACTTCCACCCACACCATGCTGTCATGAGGTGCCCCAAATCCACACATCCCCACCACTGCTGGAATGGTGTCAGAGGAGGCTTAGTGGAGAGAGAGAGAGACAGGATTTTTTTTTTTTAATTGAG
This sequence comes from Pan paniscus, assembly GCF_029289425.2. Lineage (NCBI taxonomy): Eukaryota > Metazoa > Chordata > Mammalia > Primates > Hominidae > Pan > Pan paniscus. Next base: position 131,307,084 of record NC_073272.2, read on the forward strand.
ACAGGGTCTCGCTCTGCTACCCAGGCTGCTGGAGTGCAGTGGTGGGATCACGGCTCACTGCAACCTCCACCTCTAGGGCTCAAGTCATCCTCCCACCTCAGCCTCCCGAGTAGCTGGGACTACAGATGCACACCACCACACCAGGTTAATTTTTGTATTTTTTCTAGAGATGGGGTTTTGCCATGTTGCCCAGGCTGGTCTCTCAAACTCCTGGGCTCAAGCAATCTGCTCACCTCAGCCTCCCAAAGTGTTGGGATTACAGGCGTGAGCCACTTCGCCCAGCCAAGAGTCGGGTCTCTCCCCATCACTCAGTGATAACAATGCGAACTTCCTTTCCTCTCCACAAAGTGTCAGTGGAGGTCATGTGAGGAGCAGTAATGAAACACCCTACTCCTCCCATTCAGGGACTTTTCAGTGGAAGCCTAGAGGACAGATAGAAATTCCACCTCTGCCCAGCAGTAGTGAAAAGGCCCCCTTGGGTATTGTAGAAGGTTAAATGGGGAAACTAGACTTCTACCTCCACCTGTCAGTAAAGATGATGTACTCCCTCCCTTCTGCCTCCAGAGCAGTGTAAAAAAATAAAAAACCAGTTAAACACAAGATTTAGAAAAGATCCACAGTCTCATCATAATAGTCAAACTGCATACGTTTAAATAAAAAAATCACTCTGCATACCAGGAACTAGAAAGGTCTCAAACAGAATGAAAAGAGATAATCAATAGCTGCCAATACAGAGATAAAAAAGATGTTAGATATATATGACAATGATTTTAAAGCAACTATCATAAGATGCTTCAATGAGCAATCACAAATATGCTGGAAACCAGTGAAAAAATAGAATTTCAGCAAAGAAACATAAAATGTAGAGAAGAACTAAATCGAAATTCTAGAACTGGAAAATATAACAACAACAACAACAACAACAAAAACACTGAAAGGATGAGCTCAACAGAAGAATGGAGAGGGCAAAAGGATCAGTGAGTTTGAAGATAGGACAATAGAAATTATCTAATCTGAACAGCAATAAAAATACCAAATAAATCAGGCACAGAAAGATGAATACCACACATTCACACATATGTGGAGGCTTAAAAAGTTGGTCTCATAGACAGAGAGAGTAGAATAGTGGTTACTAGAGACTGGGAAGGTGTGGGGAGGATAGCCAGAGGTGAGGTGGGTTAATGGATACAAAATTACAGCTAGATGGGAGGAATAAGTTCTAGCATTCTATAACACTGCAGGGTAATTATAATTAACAATTTATTGGATATTTTCAAATAGCTAGAAGAGCAAATTTTGAAGTTCCTGACACCAGTTACCCTGATTTTATCATTGTACATTGTATACATGTATGAAAATATCATGCTGTACCCCATAAATATGTACAATTATTATGTATCAATTAAAAATAATAATATAAGGAAAAATAGACTAAAAAATGAATAGACTGAGAGATCTGTGGAATTATAACAAAAGATCTAACATTCTTCTCCTTCTTTTCTCCTTCTCCTTCTCCTTATACTTCTTCTTTTGAGATAGGGTATCACTCTGTCGCCCAGGCTGGAGTGCAGTGGCACAATCTTGGCTCACTGCAACCTATTCCTCCTGGGCTCAAGATATCCTCCAACCTCAGCCTCCTAAGTGGCTGGAACTACAGGCGTGTGCCACCACGCCAGGCTAATTTTTGTATTTTTTATAGAGACAGATTCACTATGTTGCCCAGGCTGGCCTTGAGCTCCTGGGCTCAAGTAGGCCACCTGCCTTGGTTTCCCAAAGTGCTGAGATTACAGGTGTGAGCTGCTGCACCTGGCCAATCTAACATTCTTATAATCAGAGTTCTGGAAGTAGAGAAGGAGGGCGGGGACAAAAAAGTACTCAAAACAATAATAGCTAAAAATTTCCTAAATTTGGCAGCCATGAATCTACAGATTTAAGAAGCTGGGCAAACCTCAAACAGGATAAACACAAAGAAAGCCATACAAAGACTCATCATATTCAAACTTCTGAAAACTAACGGCAAAAATTCTTGAAAGGAGCTAAAGAAAAACAACATATTACAGGGAAACAATAATTTCAATAGCAGCAGATTTCTCATCAGAAACCATAAAGGCCAAAAGGAAGTAGTATATTTTTTGATTGCTGAAAGATAATAATGCCAAATGAGAATCCTATATCCAGTGAAAATATCCTTAATGAATTAAGAGGAAAATCAACATATTCTTGGGTGAAGGAAATCTAAGAAAATTTGTCACCAGCAGAGCTATCCTAAAACAATGGCTAAAGGAAGTTCTCTAAACTAAAAGGAAACAATAAAAAAAAAAAAAAGGAATCTGGGAACACTAGGAAGAAAGAACATGGTAAGCAAAATATATGGATAAACACAATAGGCTTTTCTCCTCTTGAGTCCTCTAAGTTAAGTCTAATGGTTGAAGCAGAAATTATGACATTGACTGGTTACAAATGTATGTTGGGGAACTATTTAAGACAATTAAATTATAAAAGTAGAAGGGTAAACAAATGTAAAGAGAGGTAAGATTTCTACACTTCACTCAAATTCTTAAATAACAGCAATAGACTGTGACAAGTTATATATATGTAATGTAATGCCTAGAACCTCTTTAAAAGCTATGGAAAGAGATAATATTCAAAATTGCTAGAGGTAAATCAAAATGATATTAAAAAAACTAAGTACCCTCAGGAAAGCAGAAAAGGAAAACAGGAACACAAAAAACAGAGGGTACAAACAAAGATAATGACAATAATACTTTTTAAAATACCAAACTTAAGTTCCAATAGATCAATATTTGCATGGAATGTAAGTGATCTAAACACACCAATTAAAGACAGAGATTGGTGAAGTGGATACAAAAATATGACCTAAACTATACATTGTCTAAAAGACACTTACTTTAAACAAGGATATAGACAAATTGAAGGTAAAAGGATATAGGCAAATTGAAGGAAAATACATATCAGGAAAATGTTAAACAAAATATGGTAGAGTGGGTATATTCATATTAGATATTAGAGCAAAGAAAATTACCAGAGATAGAGAAGAATGTTATAAAAAGGGCAAGTTCACCAAGAAGATATAGCAATTCTAAATGCACCAAAGAGAATTGTAAAGTATGTGAAACAAAAACTGATATACTCGAGACCAACAGAGAATTCCACAATGATTGTTGGAGACTTCAATATCCTTCTCTCAGCAATTGATAGAGCAACTATGCACACACACAAAAATCACCAAGAATATAAAAGAACTCAACAACCCCATCAACCAAGAGGATCTAATCAAAATTTATAAAACCACTTCACCAAACAAAAACAGAATACACATTTCTTACAAGTGCCCACTGAACATATACCAAGATACACCATACCCAAACCCATAATATAAGTTTCAACAAATTCTTAAAAAATTGAAATCATACAAGTGGTTCTCCAACCAAAATAAAATCAAAATAGAAATCAACAACAGAAAAACAATAGGAAAATCACCAAACACTTGAAAACTAAACAACACACTTTATTTTTTCCTTTTGTTATTTTTCAATCTTTTAGTTTAGTTTTAGGGGTACATGTGCAGGTTTGTTATATAGGTAAATTGAGTCTTGCAGGGGTTTAATGTACAGATTATTTCATCACCTAGGTAATAAGCATAGTATCTGATAGGTAGTTTTTTTGATACTCACCCTCCTCCCATGCTCCACCCTCAAGTAGGCCCTGGTGTCTATTGTACTCTTTTTTTGTGTCCATGTATACTCAATGTTTAGCTCCCACTTATAAATGAGAACATGCAGTATTTGGTTTTCTGTTCTGCATTAGTTTGCTTAGCATAATGGCCTCCAGCGCTATCCATGTTGCTGCAAAAGACATGATCTCATTCTTTTTTATGGCTGCATAGTATTCCATGGTGTACATGTGTATTTTCTTTATCCATTCTACCATCGCTGGGTATTTACGATGATTCCATGTCTTTGCTATTGTGAATAGTGCTGTGATGAACATATGCAAACATATGACTTTATGGTAGAACAATTCATATTCCTTTGGGTATATACCCAATGGATTGCTGGGTAAAATGTTAGCTCTGCTCTAAGTTCTTTGAGTAATCTCCAAACTGCTTTCCACAGTGGCTGAAGTAATTTACATTCCCACCAGCAGCGTATAAGTATTCCTTTCTCTGCAACTTTGCCAGCATCTGTTATTTTTTCTTTTTACTTTTTAATAATGGCCATACTAACTGGTATAAGATGGTATGTCATTGTGGTTTTGAGTTGTATTTCTCTAATGATTAGTGATGCTGAGTGTACTTTCATATGCTTACTGGCCATGTATATATCTTCTCTTGAAAACTGCTTATGTCCTTTGTCCACTTTGTTATAGGGTTGTTTGCTTTTTGGTTGTAAATTTGTTTAAGTTCCTTATAGATTCTGGAGATTAGCTGTTTGTTAGGTGCATAGTTTGCAAATATTTTCTCCCATTCTGTAGGTTGTCTGTTGACTTTGTTAGTTTCTTTTGCTTTGCAGATGCTCTTTAGTTTAATTAGTTCCCATTTGTCAATTTTCATTTTTGTTATAATTGCCTTGGGCATCTTTGTCATGAAATCTTTGTCAGGGCCTATGTCCATAATGGTATCTTCTAGGTTTCCTTCAAGGGTTTTTTATAGCTTTAGGTTTTATGCTTAAGCCTTCAATCCATCTTGAGTTGATTTTTGTGTATGATAAAAGGAAGGGGTCCAGTTTCAATCTTCTGCATATGGCTAGCCAGTTATCCCAGCAACATTTACTAAAGAGGGAATCCTTTCCCCATTGCTTGTTTTTGTCAACTTCATTAAAAAATCAGATAGTTGTAGGTGAGCAGCTTTATTTCTGGGCTGTCTATTCTGTTCCATTGGTCCATGTGTCTGTTTTTGTACCAGTACCATGCTGTTTTGGTTACTGTAGCCTTGTAGTATAGTTTGAAGTTGGGTAATGTGATACCTGCAGCTTTATTTTTTTTTGCTTAGGATTGCTTTGGCTATTTGGGCTCTGTATTTTCACACTACTATAAAGAATATCTGAGACTGGGTATTTTGTAAAGAAAAAAGGTTTATTTAACTCACAGTTCCACATGCCTGAGGAGGCCTCAGGAATCTTACAATCATGGCAGAAGATGAAAGGGAAAGCAAGGACCTTCTTCACATGGCAGCAGGACAGAGAGAGAGCAAGTGAAGCAGAAGTGCCACATTTTTAAACCATCAGATCTTGTAAGAACTCACTCACTCTCACAAGAACAGCATGGGGGACACTGCCCCCATAATCTAATGACCTCCTACTAGTTCCCTCTCTTGACACGTGGGGATTAAAATTTGAGAAGAGATTTGGGTGTGGACACAGAGTCAAACTACATCAGGCTATTTTTTGGTTTCGTATGAATCTTAGAACAGTTTTTCTAATTTAATTCTGTGAAGAATGTCACTGGTAGTTTGATAGGAGTAGCATTGAATCTGTAAATTGCTTTGGGCAGTATTGTCATTTTAACAATATCGGTTCTTCATATGCATGAGCATGGGATGTATTTCTATTTGTGTCATCTATGATTTTGTTCAGCAGTGTTTTGTAATTCTTGTAGAGATCTTTCACCCCCCTGGTTAGCTGTATTCCTAGGTATTTTACTTATTTATTTTGAACACAGTTTAAATAATCCACGAGTTAAAGAGGAAATCTTAAAGGAAATAAAAATATAATTGCACCAATGCAAATGAAAATGCAACATATCAAAATTTGTAGGAAGCAGCTAAAGCAGTGCTGAGAGTGAAATTTATGAAATGAAGCACAGATATAAGAAAGGAGGAAAAGTCTGAAATCAATTCTATAGGCTCATATTTCCAGAATCTAGAAAAAGAGGAGCAACAAACTCAGTGTAAGCACCAGGAAGAAAACAAAAAAGATAAAAACACAGATTAGTAAAGTTGGAATCAGAAAACAGTAGAAAGCTGGGTGCAGTGACTTGAGCCTGTAATTCGAGTACTTTGGGAAGCCGGGGCAGGAGGATCGCATAAGGATTTCAAGACCAGCCTGGGCGGCATAGTGAAACTCCATGTCCACAAAATTAAAAAAAAAATAGCCAGGCATGATGGCACGTGCTTGTTGTTCCAGCTACTTAGAACGCTGAGGAGGGAGAATCCCTCAAGTTGAGGAGGGATAGCTGCAGTGAGCTATGATCATGCCACTGCACTCCAGCCTGGGTGACAGAGTGATACCCTGTAAAAAAAAAAAAAAAAAAAAGAAAGAAAGAAAGAAAGAAAATAACAGAAAAAAATCAACAAATCAATGAGACAAAGAACTGGTTCTTTGTAAAGAACCATCTTCTACCAAAGATGACAAACAAATAAGAGAAAAGATACAGATTACCAACTGCAGGAAGTAAACAGTCACTTATCACTAAAAATCCTCAGACATCAAAATAAGGGATAACTTATGAACAACTCCATACTAATATATTTAACAAGTTAGATGAAATGGACCAATCCCTCAAAATAACCTCGCAAGCTATTCTAATTCATCCAATATGAAATCACTCATTTGAATAGACCTATAATTATTAAAATAATTGATTTTATAATTTTAAAATTAAGTTCCCAAACAAGAAATCTGCACTCCCAGATGGTTTCACTGGAGAACTCTGCCAAAGTTTAAAGAAATATTTACATCAAATTTCCACATTCTCTTCCAGAAAATAGAAGAGTAGGGAACACTTTTATATTCATTTTATGAATCTAATATTACTCTAATACCATAAATCACATAAAGAGAGTAAGAAACCCTACACACCAATAGATGCAAACATCATTAGCAAAATATTAACAAAGAGAATTCAGTAGAATATAAAAGAATTATACACCATGACCAAGTACAGTTTATTTCAAGAATACAAGGCTGGTTCAATATTTAAAATTCTATCAATGTTATGTCTATCCATCATATTAACAAATGAAAGAAAAAAATGATATGACCTCATCAGTCGATGCAGAAAAGATATTTGATGAAATTCAACACTAATTTATGATTTTTAAAACTCACAAAAATAGAATTTGAAAGGAATTTCCTCAACTCAGTAAAAAATCTATGAAAAATGAACTATTAACATTATACTTAACAGTGAAAGACTGAATCCTCTCACCTTAAAACTGGGAAAAAGGCAAGGATGCCTATTCTCACCATCCTTATTCAACATAGTTCTGGAAATTCCTGCCAGTGCAATACAGCTAGAAAAGAAAATAAAAGACACGTAGATCAGAAAGGAAGAAATAAAACTATTCTTATTCGAAGATATGATTATCTAAGTAGAAAATTACAAGGAAACTATAAAATGACAATAAAACAACAACAAATGAACAAATTTCTAGAACAAATAAGTGATTTCAGCATCAAAATGTGGACATTTAAGATTAAAAATTTAATACTATTTGTAATCATTCAAAAAGTGAAATACATAGGCATAAACTTAACAAAATACAGAAAGGAATGTATATAATGTCAACAAAAGAAATAAAATAAGATGTAAATAAATGGAGATGCATATATGTTCATGGATTGGAAAAGTTAACATAGAAAAGATGTCAGTTTTTTCCAAACTTATTTAACACAATTCCTATCAAAATCCCAGCAAGATTTTTTTGTAGATATACACAAGATTATTATAAAATCTACATGGAAAGGGAAAGGAATTACAATAGCTTAAACAATATTTTAAAAGAAGAGAAAAGGTAGAGGAACCAGTCTACCAATTTCAAAACTTATATACCTACAGTAACCATGACTGTGTGGTCTTAGCCAAGGTTAAGACACAGAGATCAACAAAATAGAACAGGCAATCCAGAAATAGAACCACATGTATATACCCAATTGATTTTTGATAAAGATGCAAAAGGAATTCGATATAGGAAAGATAGCCTTTTCACAAAAGGATTCTGGATAATTTGGGGACATCCATGTGCAACAAAATGAACTTTAACATAATTCCCTCACCTTATTAAAAAACTAACTGAAGATGGATAATGGACATAAACATAAAATATAAAACTAAAACCCTTATTATTAAAAAATAGGAAATCACCAAGATCAAGAGATAAATACAGACTTTCTAGACTTGACTTGAAAAGCAAGAGCTATGACAGGAAAAATTGATAAATAGAACTACATCGAAATTTAAAATTTTGGTTTTTGAAAGAGTCTGTTAAGAGGATGAAAAAAGAAACTATAAAATGGGAGAAAATATTTCTAAGCTAAATATCCAACATAAAGCAGTTCCAAAAGGTTACATACTGTTCGATTTCATTTATATAAAAAACCAAAAAGACAAAATTGTAGAAATGGAGAATATATTAGTGGTGGCTAGGGTTTAAGGAGCTGGGGAGAAAGAGGGATGTGGAGGCGGCTATAAAAGGGCAAAATGGGGGATCCATGTGTTGATGAAAGGTTCTTTGTCTTTACTCTATCAAGGTCAATATCTTGATTGTGGTAATGTATTAAAGTTTTGTAAGATTTTACCTTTGGGGAAACTGGGTAAAAGGCATAGAAGGTCTCTCTGTATTATCTCTTATAACTGCATGTGAGCCTACATTTATATCAAAATAGAAATTAAATTTTAAAATACTATTTTTTTTTAAGTTCACTGTTTTTTCCCTTTTGCTCCTAAGGGAAAGACTAATACAGTAGCCTGCCCTGTAATGTCCTGCATTTTCTGACCCCTGCCTACTTGTCTAGCTTCATCATTTGCCATTTCCTCTCTCTCACTCAGTCACTCTGAATGTGTTTTTTCAGTTCCAGGAGTTCAACATGGTTTTCCCCTGTCCAGGACTATTTATCAAGTTCTTCTTTCTACCTGGATCATTTCTCCCTCCCCTTCTTAACTTGTTTGACTCCCATTCATCTTGTAGGTTTCAGGCTAGATGTCACTCTTGTTGGAAGCTTTTAATTACTCAACACATCCCAAATCTGGGTTAGCTGTCCCTCCTCTAATTCCCAACAGCATGCTGTGCTTGCCACTACCATACTACTCACTGTACTCTTTTGTAAATATCAACTTGTCAGACTCAGGCTCAGTCTTTTTCATTGGACCACAATCTTCATGAGAGCCAGAATTATGTCTATATTGTTAATCAGTGCATACCTTGCACCTAGCACAGCACATGGCACATAGTGGGGTACTCAATAAATCTTTTATTTGAATGAATGAATGAATGAATGAACGAAGCAAGCCTCAGTCCCAAATTACTAGTACTAAAACATGGTCCCTCCTAAACACTCTGTTGCTGTAGCCAAAACTCCCTTCCATCTTTCCTCTTCCTCCTCTGCTCACATCCATCTGTCAGAACATCCTATGGCTCTAGCTTAATTTTCTCACTATCTCTATTACTATCACCATATGCCAAACCACCACTGTCTCTTTATTGAACTACTGTAAGAACTTCTGGGCTGGTCTTACTCTTTACCATCCTAACTCATTGCCATAGCCAGGCTCTATGTGATCTTTCCTCAGAAAATTTACACATCTTCTCTGTGCAAGGCAGAAAGATTGGAATACACACACACACACACACACACACACACACACTATAAATACACATATATATGTATAGATAGTTTTTTTTAACACAAGGGACTTAAAACCCTATATATATTATGGAAGCTAAACTTGAGTCTCTTAAAAAGAGAATGAAAATTAATTAGGTCTGTAAATTCAAGTTGCATGAAATTCAAAATGTATAAAACATATAGAGTCCAAATTAGTTTTCATTATACAGGGTCTAAAATCCCACATTAAAAAAAGATAAATATTCTAACAGTTGAGCTAACACAATCATACTTTGGGGAAAATCTGATTGATTAATATAATACTACATTCTAGGGATTCAGAAGGTTTACAAGTTAAGCAAGTTTAGGCCAGCATATTATGGTGGGCCTCTAGATCTTTTAAAATCCTTAATTCAGGAGACACCAAGAGAGGTGATGTCAACAAGAAGGCGGAACAGAAATTTCCAATGCTTATCCACTCACAGAAACATCAATTCAAATAACCATCCATGCACGAAAATACCATCACAAGAGCTAAGGAATCCAGGTGAGAGATTGCTGCACCTCAGTGGAGCACAAAAATAACAAAAGATGTATTGAATAGGCTAGAAAAGATAGTTTCATTTTACTTGCATTGCCTTTCTTCCAAGCCCACACAGCAATATGCAGTGCAAGATACTCTGTGTGTTAGCGAAGCAGAGTGAAGTGTGCACCAGATTTTACTGCAGATCCCAGCACCAGACCCACCCCAGTGAACTCTGGTGCCAGACCAGCCCCCATGGACTCAGGCTGCAGGCCTGAATCTATGAACCCCAGTGATTGGACCCAAATTCTAGGCCCACCCCAGTGGCCCCAAGCTCCACACCAGCTCCTGTGGACCCAGGCACAAGACCAGACCACCTGAGGACCCTATCAATCAGCCCACCGAGAATCTCTGGATGGGCTTTCCCTGTCAACATCAGTCTGTATAACTGGATGAGGTGCCTACTTCAAATGAGCAGACACCAAATGCAAGGCTACAAGGATCATAAATTACTTTCTCTTCTGTGTTCTTTGAGAACATTCGGACTCTTGTAACTCTTGTCAGGCCTGTCTCAATGCAGGGCATAATAGCAGCAACACCAATGCCAAGGCTTTGTAGAAAACTGGGACCAAAATGGATTTAGGAATACACAATATGGAAAGGATAGTCTCTTCAATAAATGGTGCTGGGAAACTGGATATCCACATGCAGGGGACAAAATTAGACCCTTATATCATACCATATGCAAAAGTCAACTCGAAATGGATTAAATACTTATAGGTTAGACCTGACACTGTAAATCTACTAGAAGAAAACAAAGGCGGAAAGCTCAATGACATTGGTCTGGGCAATGATTTTTTGGATAGAACCCCAAAAGCACAGACAACAAAAGCGAAAACAGACAAATGGGATTACATCAAACTAAAGAGCTTCTACACAGCAAAGAAAACAATCAATGGAGAGAACAGACAACCCAAGAAGTGGGAGAAAATATTTGCAAATCGTAGATTTGATGAGAGGCTAACATCCAAAATATATAAGGAATTCAAATAACTCAAGAGCAAGAAAACCAACAACCCAATTTTTAAAATGGGCAAAGGACTTGAACAGACATTTCTCAAAAGAAGACATATAAATTCTTAGCATCACTAATCATCAGGGAAATGCAAATCAAGACCATAATAAGATATTATCTCTCACCTGTTAGAATGGCAAAAAATCAAGATAGCAAGCGTTGACAGTTATGTGGAGAAAAGAGAAACTTTGTACACTGTTGGCAGGAACGTAAATTGGTACAGCCATTATGGAAAACAGTATGGAGGTTTCTCAAAAACCTAAAAGTAAAATTACAATATTATCCAGCAATCCCACTTCTGGGTATATGTCCAAAGGAAATGAAATCAGTATGTCAAAGAGATAACTGCACTCCCATGTTTATTGCAATACTATTCACAATAGCCAAGATATGGAATCAACTTAAGTGTCTATCAATGGATGGATTGATAAAGAAAACATGGTATACATGTACAATGAAATAGCCTTCAGCTTCAATAAAGGAGAAAGTTCTGTTATTTGAGACAAGATGGATGAACCTGGTGGACATTATGCTAAGCGAAATAATCCAGGCAAAAAAGGACAAATATTGTATGATCTCAGTACATGTGGAATCTAAAATAGTGAAACTCATAGAAGCAGAGAGTAGAATGAAGGTTGCTAAAGGACAGAAGATATGGGAAATGGGGAGATGTTGGTCAAAATTTACAAAGTTTAAGTTTTGTGAGATAAATAAGTTCTGTAGATCTAATGTACAACATGGTGGCTATAATTAATAATACTGTGCTGCATGCTTCAAATATGTTCAGGGTATATCTTAAATATTCTCACAACAAATAAAAGGTAACTATGGGAAGTGATGGGCATATTAATTAGTTTGACCATAATAATCATTTCACAATGTCTATGTATATAAAAACATGGCATTGCACACCTTGTGTACAATTTTTATTGGTCAATTATAGCTCAATGAAGCTGGAAAAAATAAAATTATTAATTCAGGTCCTCATATCACTACTTTAAACACTTAACTATCTCCCAGAGGAGAGAATAAATGAAAAATTGCCCACATGGAGAGGACATGAACAGATAGATGCTTCTCAAAAGAAGACATTCATGAGGCCAACAAACATGAAAGAAAAAAAGCTCAACATCACTGATCATTAGAAAAATGCAGATCAAAACCATAATGAGATATCATCTCACACTAGTCAGAATGGCAATCATTAAAAAGTCAAGAAACAACAGATGCTGGTGAGGTTGCGGAGAAATAGAAATATCTGTACGCTGCTGTTCAGAATGTAAATTAGTTCAAACATTGTGGAAGACAGTGTGGTGATTCCTCAAAGACCTGGAAGCAGAAATACCATCTGATCCAGCAATCTCATTACTGGGTATACACCCAAAGGAATATAAATCATTCTATTATAAAGACACATGCATGCATATGTTCATTGCAGCACTATCCACAATAGCAAAGACATGGAATCAATCCAAATGGCCATCAATGACAGACTGGATAAAGAAAATGTGGTACATATACACCATGGAATACTATGCAGCCATAAAAAGGAATGAGATCATGTCCTTTACAGGAACATGGATGGGGTTGGGAGCCATTATCCTAAGCAAACTAATGCAGGAACAGAAAACCAAACACCACATGTTCTCATTTATAAGTGGGAACTGAACAAGGAGAACACATGGAAACGGTGGGGGTGGGGATCAACACACACTGGGGCCTGTCGGGGGTGGGACGTGGGGTGGGAGAGCATAAGGAAAAATAGCTAATGGATGTGGGGCTTAATACCTAGGTGATGGGTTGATAGGTGCAGCAAACCACCATGGCACACGTTTACCTATGTAACAAACCTTCACACCCTGCACATGAACCCTGGAACTTGAAATAAAAGTTGAAGAAAAGAAAAATTGCCCACATGGAAAAAAAATTCTCTTAGATCAGATCTTGTTTCCCCAGGGTCATTGCTGAAGTAACAATTCTTGAAAATTCTTATCAAATACATTGACACGAAAATGAACATTACTTTTCATTAGCCAAATATAACAACTGTCTACTTTTCCATTAGAATTGTATTCTTCTCTCTGCCTCCCGCCCCCGCCCTAACACAAATCCCTATTTTTTTAGGCAACTCAATTGCAAATCAGGGACATGTTCCTTTATGTTCCTAAAGTGGAAACAGTACTTTGAGACTGGGGTTATAAATATTTAAATCACCACAAGATTTTCCATAGTTGCATTTGAATTGTGGATTCTTTTTAATCTGGTTAAATATTTTGGGTCGGTCAGTAAACTATACATTTTTGGCAAAGGCAAATATATTTAAAATTTCTACATATAATCAAATAGTCCTTTCCTTAATTTATTTTTCTGTGGCTGGGATCAAGGCAACAATATCTTTACCACTGCAAGCAGAAATATTATTTTAATATTTGTACAGAGAAAGGAAAACTGCATGTCATGAATTGGGCATCTATATTATCATCATGGATGTTAGAAAATGAATTCCCTTTGGTGGTTTTCTGACACCAGTGTTTAACGGTAGCTTTATTATAAGCCATCTCTGTGTAAATAAAGGAAAAACATATTTAAACAAGGAGAAATAAATGTGCATGATTCACCAGCACAGTTCACTCAAGATTTTCCAGACTTACAACCACAACTGATAGGAAGATTTATCACCACAGCTGCCTGTGTTAAACTTCTTTTCCTTGCAGTTGAAGGAATCAAATTTCTTCTTTGGGATTAGTCATTTGTGGGGGTGTCACCAACTGCAAAATACTTCTGTTTTGAATGAGGTGCACTTCTCTGTTGCTGTGCTTCAGCCCTAATTTTTCACCCCCTTTTTGGGTCTTTCTCTTTTACATACAGACAAATTTTAATGACTTACACAGTCAAGTTTTCTTTAGTTGTTATTCAGACTTAAAACTCCAGGTTGCCTGGTTTGATGGTAATGTGGTTACCTTTCAAGGAAGGATGGGATGAAATGACATTTTGACCTATGTTCACAAAGATGAAATCTAGGCAAAAGAGAAATTATCCATGGAGTGTGAAAACGGGAAGGGAGCAAACATTTCTTGGGTGGCTATAAATGTGCCAAGCACTGTGCTAGGCTCTCTGTTGAAATTATCTCATCTTGGAGCAGTCCTGCAAGAGGCTAAGGTGATATTCCTGTTTCACATCTGAGAAAATTGGCTTTCTATGATTGTGCAGCTTATTAGAAGCTGAGCAGATAAAAGAACCCAGACTCAGTCAAGTGCAGCAGCTCACACCTATATTCTCAGTACTTTAGCAGGTCAAGGTGGGAGGATCGTTTGAGCCCAGGAGTTTGAGACCAGCCCGGGCAACATGGTGAGACCCTCCTCTCTACAAAAAAAACATTAACATTAGCCAGGCATGATGGCATGGCCTGTAGTCCTAGCTACTTGGGAGATGAAAGGCTCACTTGAGCCTGGGAAGTCAAGGCTGTAGTGAGCTGTGATCACGTCACTGCACTCCAGCCTGGACAACAGAGGGAGATCCTGTCTCAAAAAACAAAACAAAACAAAACAAAACCCAAAACAACAATGACAACAAAAAGTCAGACACAAATAACTCTAAATCTCTTATGTGTTTTTTTCTCCATTTGGCTATATAGCCTCTAGTGTCCTGGAATACAGTTAAACAATACATTTTGTTATGAATATACAAGTTAGAGAGATTTTAAAGTAACAGCTTTACTAGGAAATAATTCACATACCATACAATTCACCCTTTAAAATTGTACAATTTAATGGCTTTTTGTATTTTCACAGTTGTGCAACTATTACCACAGTAAATTTTAGATTTTCATCACCTCAAAAAGAAGCCCTGTGCACTTTAGCTATTACCTGCATATCACCATATCCCCCACTAGCCCTCAGATACCACTAATCTAATTACTGTCCCTATAGATTTGCCTCTTATAAGGACAATTCATATAAACGAAATCATACAATATGCATCTTTCATGGCTGGCCTCTTAGCATGTTTTCAAAGTTCATCCATTGCTACTCTATGGCATATATTAGTACTTCATTCTTTTCTATGGCTGAATAACATTTCATTGTGTGTATATATCATGTTTTATTTATCTACCACTTATAAAGATTTGATGTTATGTTTGAAAAAGAAAATTCTAAAGCTGAAAGAGTCCTCAATGGTTCACCTATTATTTTATCTACCTCAATCATGCAACAGTTATTGGGTTTGTCATACTTTTTTCTAAGGGCTCCAGGGAACATGCATCCTGAAACTCGACTAGTATTACTTCATAATTTCTGGTAAGCTTTGACTTTGTGGAACCATTTTGATTAATCAGATTTTGTTTGGGCCTATATGGAGGTGGAGGACCTAAACCTGTTAAGTATCTGTCAATTGAAGAACAATGACAGAACAATCGAGCAACGAGTGAGATTTCAGTAAATCCACTAGATGTTGGCTTTACTTCATGCCACTTTTACTAGTTTGGTTTTCATCGAATTGCCTGGTTGGTTTAGCATCATATAGTCTAATTTAGCATATTAGGTTGTATCTAAAATGACAGATGGAACAGCCAGTTAAAAAGCAAAATAAATTTATGGCCATTCACATGGCATCATAACTGTTTGATTTTAAATTTATCAAAAAAGTACAAAGTGTCTAGCCAATTTGCTTAAAAACTGGCAAAAATTATTTATGAGGAGATACAGCATAAATGCAAAAATAAGCCACTACTTCTTTCTGTCAAAGCTTCAGTCAATCACCCAGTTACGTTATTTATGAGATTAATAGACTATTTAATTATAAGTTTGACTATTGACCAGAAATGGACCAGAATCATTGACGTAATATAACCTAATATAAGCACCTTTCTTCAGGATCCAGTAGGCTACACAACTTTATCAGCCTTCCTTTGCCTTTATAGGTCCTAAATAAAAAGAGAAGAAGGCTCATATTTAAGCAGTTGTACAAATGTACGGTAGAGTCTAATACATTTGTACAAACTCTACAAAGTCATGGCTAGAGTTGAACAAGGATTTCTTTAGCATTTATCTTGATTAATTATAGAATATAAGCATTTTGGGAACCACTTTAAGCTCTAAAAACACAAGTGTGTTCAAAAATAAGTATACAGAGAGAGTAGTACTAACTAGAACCACCATAGCAGCTCCTTGGGAGAGGTTCTTTTTTAGGGTAACAACAGCAATTTTTTTGTGACCTACGCTTTGTTGGTACTTGTCACACAAGATGAATGGAATTAATACACAAGATAGGGTTTATGCAACTATCATCTAAGAATTCCTCCTCAGATCTCATTTTACAGGCAAACACCTTCTTTGAACTAATGTGCAACAGACCCTCAAATTCCATGTTAAGGTGATTCCATCTCATGATAAAAATTCTCTTTCATATGGAAAATACTTTATCATTTTAGAAGTATTATTGCATAAATTATTATTCCTTATACTCATAATTTCTTCTTTTAAAGCGTTTTATGTATCATAATAAATGTTTTTTCAACATCATTTCTACAAGTATTGGATTTCCGTCACATCAATTTCTCATAAAAAGGATAAACTGGAAAAAGAATAAATTATTATTCTTTCCCATCTCCTGTTTCATTGCTTTGTCTTCCATGGTGTACTTTAACAACCCATCTGGCCATTTTTACTCCCAATCCTTACACACATTTTTGAGCTTAGCATGTGTGTTCTCCCTGAAAATCATGGCCAAGATTGTGATTGTTTTTCTCCTTCTTCCCCATGAGACCCCATATACATTATGAAACTTATCTAATCCTTCTCATTGCCGTCTTGGCCAACTAGTTCCCAAAGACTTCTAACACAGCACGTTTATAGGGTACCTGTAACTAGGTCTCTTCCTCTTCTGTCCTATCCTTCTTTCTCCTACACTAATCCAGTGTTTTCTTGAGTCGATGCTGTCTCTCTTGATCAAAACTTTTCAATCCTTATCTTGATTCCCCTTTGTAGATTTTCATGCCTTTCTCAGCTCTACTTTGCAAAATCTCCTCTTTTTGGGTTTTGGGTATACAGGGGGAAGCATGAAGAATAATTCCCAGGTGATAAAGATAAGGAGAGTGATGCCATAATGAGGCATGGAGTACTTACTCAAATGTGTTCTGATTTAGCCAACATGTTTGCCTGGAGTTCTGGAGAGAGGCCTAAGCTGCTCATATAAATTTGGAAGGAAAGAGAAGAGGATGGAACCACAGAATCTTGGTAAACATCAACATTTATGGGACAGGCGGAAGACCTACTTCAGAAAGCAGTATGAATAAAGGTGGTTAGAGACATAGGAGGAAAGATTTTGCCTTTTCAGTAAGGCTTTTCCTGATGACTTATTTAAAATTTGTAACTCTCTCCCTGGCATTCTTGTCATTGGTGATTTGGAAAGATGGTTTCAAAGATGTATGGGGTAAAATGTGAGATTTCTGTGAGGTGTGAATCAAATACTGGCGAAGAAGAACAAATAGCTAATGTAGTTCTCTTGGATATAAAACAGAAGAAGTTACAGGATCTGTTAGAGGGTGATATGGGGGACTTTTAAAGATAGGAGAGAATGGAGAAATTTATGGGGTAGGGACCAAAAATCAATAGATTCAAAGCTTATTCAGAATATAGTTGATTGATGGAGAAAGTCACTGAACAGAGGAGTTGCAACCCAGAATATCTATCTATCTATCTATCTATCTATCTATCTATCTATCTATCTATCTATCTATCATCTATCTATCATCTATCTATCGATTGAGAGAGATGGCTTTTCATTGAGTAGCTGAAAGGTGCCTTCTTCAATTGAAAAAAGTGGGTAGAAAGGATATAGTATGGCACAAAAGTTTTTTGGTAATGGCAATAGAAAGACTAGAAACCTCTGCTCTAAGGTCTAGATTTTTTGTGAAAATGAAGGAGTATGCGATGTAGGGGGTTTGAAAAGACTGACGAAAGTTTGAAATACGTTTTGAGAAAATGGAGGAAAGGTGTTGACAAGGCTAGACCTGCAGTGATCTCCAAACTTGAGCTTACATCATAATTGTATGAAGGGCTCATTAAAACACAGAATAGAAAGGACAGGATGCATTGAGAGACATTCTACAAAGTAACTGGTCTGTACTCTTCAAAAGTGTTGAAGTCACAAAACTCCAAGAATGACAGACGAACTGTTCCAGGCAAAGGAGACCGAAGAGGCACAATGACATAATGCAAAGCCTGACCCAGGATTTTCTTCTGCTATAAATGACATTATTGGGACAATTGGTGAAATCTGCATAAAATCTGTGGGTTTGATAACAGTATTGAAATGGTGTTCATGTCCTGGTCTTCATAACTGTATTGGTTACATAAGAGAATGTCCTTGTTTTTAGGAAATACACACCAAAGTATTTAATAATGTAAAAAAAAACACACACACACACAGAATACTGAGTCCCACCTCCAGAGTTTTTGATTCAACAGGTCTCGGTAGGGCCCTGAAATGTACATTTCTAGCAAGTTACCAGGTGATGCTAAGGCAGCTGGTTCAGGGGATCACATCTTGAGAACCACTAGCCAAAGGAGATAGAGAGCAATTGCCAGTAAGTGTAAAGAAGGTTCAGCTGAAGTTGAATGCTAGCCAACAAGTTATTGAAATTTTTTTCAAGTAGCTATCAGCAACCTGGGTATAGAGAGTCAGAGAAGGTAGCTGGTTGGGTTGCTGGGAGTGTTCTGATATGCAAAGATGAAGAGAAAGCAAATTAAATTAAACGCAAATTAAAAGCAGATTAAATAAAATGCCAGCCTGGGAGGCACTTAGTTGGTGCTCAATAAATGGTAGCTGTTTTTCTATGCCCATGCAATAGCTTTTGCCAGATTCTGCTGCCCTCAGCAGGACTAGCTTCATAGTGATGCCATCTGCCCTTGTATTTTTCACTGAAGTCATACCAGGCAGGCCCCCAAATGTCACCTTAGACAGGTGACTCTTCAAATATTGCATATAAGTCATAGTGTTTCAGGTCACTCCACCAATGCATAAAAGCTTCCATATTAAACTAAATGGGCAACTGTTGCCTTCTGAATGCCCCAAGCCCCTTACTTGTACCTGTCTAATGTTAACTAAAGGTTGTTGCTTCATGGTTTTATTATGTATATGCTATGTCCTATGTCGTCAAACGCAGGAATCACATCCCATTTCCATTTGCCTCACCTGCGAACACTGAAGTCATCTGGTATAGGGGATCGCCTCTGATTCTAATCCCACTATTACATGAGCTCTCTTTAGGTTCACACCAAAGTCAAAGGCTGTATCTCAAACCAGACAGTATTTGTATAGCCAGTGAAACAAAACTGCATGGAGATCGCTTGTCAGATCACTTGTTCAACTGTTGTTATGTTTTATGCACAAATGCATCTCATATCTCTCTACATGTCATATGAGGATATGCCACATTCCTATATAGAGAGAATATATTATATGTTTTGTTAACCTGAACCTAGACCATGGCAGCACTTGCTCCCGAAATCCCATTGTACTTCAGATACAGGGAACATGCTAGTCTCTATAGTGTTCCAATTTTAACACTGGTGCTGCTGGACTGAGCACAAACCACATTTAATGCACAGGGTGTGGGGTATGGCTATTTCCTATATATCTAAAGATAAAACCCCTCTCCCATCCCACTAATCTCACTTATGCCTCATGTCCTAGTAGCAAAAGCCCCTCAAATTTCATCACTAAAGCAACTCTCCCATAAGCAAAACCTTAGCAGTCAAGGCCCTTCAAACTTCAATATGTATAGAATGGTTATATACAGTATTTCTGTGTGTAAGATTAGTCAGTAACAATAATTGAAGAACTAAGAACATCTCTGGGGAATTGCTTGAATGATTTCCAATTATTAACATGGAATAAGATGTCCAGGGTAACATGGGAAAATTATAAGATTTTTATGGAGAACAAAGAGGAGTATTGAGCTAATTTCTAAATAGCATGCATATAGACTTGTGGACATTGTATATTTTAGAGGCAGCTGTCACGGAGATCACACCTGCCACTTAGCTGCCTGCAGGGACTGTCCTCCAAATAACCCTGGGTAGGTGGCTGTGCATCCAATTACACCCTGTGAACCAGAGTCCCAGAAATCAACTATGAAAAGTCCCTCCTCAAGTTACACCATTTACAGATGCAATGGAAGCCTTTTACAGTTTTGTTCTAAGTAGGCCCAATAAGTCTACTTTAACTGAGAGTTTGCAGTTGAGGTCATCTCCTCAGGAATTTGCTATGGAGTTGCTAAGGGGGATCAGTTTCCCGGAGCTAAAGTGAACTTTGCTGTTGTAACTTGAGTTGAGGCACATAAGACAGCTGGTGGTCTACCAAAAGGAAGGGAAAGAATGCTGAACAGAATAAAAGCAGCTGTGGGATTCCCAAACATAGAGTCTACCACATTTGGCACTGGCTGGACTTCCAAATTATCTGGAAGTTTTCCATGCTGCTGTCTTCTGATTTCATGATCACCAGTGCTAAACCTCCTGGACCTGGTTCCTCTAATCTTTAGAACCACCAATTCTCATTCGTATGCAACGTGGTTGGTTACAGCTGGAAACTGCTTTTTCAAGATGTGCATATATGGGCCAAAGTCTCTAGAGATCATCTTACAAAAAGATTACCAACACTTCCCTGTTGGAGACATCTGTCTATGTTGACAAAGACAGGTCATGGTGAGCTAGGTTTGAGAAGGTAAGCAGTCTACAGTTATTGGAATGTTTTGGCCATGCAAACATTTTACCATTCTTTGGGAGTTTTGTTACATGAAATATCAGAATGGTTAAATAAAACATGAATTTATGAATGCTTGAGGGTGGTGATGGTTAGGAGGGTTGCTACCATTTTGAAAACATGGGATAAACAAAGTAAATCATCAAAATAATTACACTGTACTATGTATTTATGTACATAAGTGATTTTATAATGCATTTACCAGAATCTTAGTGATCCTGGAGATCCCATCAGCATCCTTTTAAGAAAAGGGGATAAGGGAGAACAAAGTGAGAATGACTCGGGATACTACATATGACACTCTACAGTTCTGTGTTGTCCAGTGTGGTAGCCATTAGCCACAGGTGGCTATGTAAATTTAAATTAGCGTTAAGCAAAATAAAAACCAGCTTCTCAATCACAATGGCTACAATTGAAGTACTCAACAGTCACACGTTAGTGGGTATCATATAGGACATTGGAGAATATAGATTTAGAGCCTTTCTATAACCTCATGAAGTTATATTGAACAACACTGCTACAGAATTTCAGCTTACATATATAGGATACATATATATTCCATAATATATATGTATCTAAAATATATATACATATTTGTATCTATTTATATATATACATGTAATATATATATATATATATATTTTCTCCTCCTTAGGCTCTGCACCGTTGGCCACTTTTACCCTAAAATGTCCCCTCCATCACCCCCAATCCCACCTGACTGATGTTATCTCCTTCTATAGACTAATCTGTAATTCTCTGTTCCAGAGAATTCCTGTAACTGTACCTGTTATGTGGTGTCCTTATAAGGCCAATCGTTGATGAACAATAAAACTCCAAAGAGTAGTTACAGATGTTGATGGTTTTCTTTTCTTGATGGAGGAAGAAAAATATATTAATGCTAGGGTCATACTTTCCCCTCAGTGTGGCCACAAATTTTATATAATCTTCACACACATACAAAAAGATATTCCTCAAGTGATGATTACTTGGCTTATTTAGGAGTTCACAATGTAATCACACTGAAAAGAGTCCTTCCATCTTCAGGTCCCTTCTCATTCCTGCACATTGTCTCTGTATTTCAAAACTTCTTACAACACACACATACACACACACACACACACACACACACACACACGAACTCACCATGGGTACTAGGGTCTTAAATGTGATTCAAAGTCTTGGGAGCTAAGTTAAATTTGTCCAAATTAATATCTAAGCTTCTATTTCTCCCAGTTCTTTTTTTAGCCAACTTGAAATCAATCCTTGCTCCCTGGCCCCTCTTCTGCTACACTACTCCAGATTGATGCCCTGTGTAACTTCCTTTACTTTCCTATATCCTAAATTTTGGCTAATGTTCTGCTTATTAATTAATCATTTCTTCTGAGTGGTAGTCTTATGGTTTGTATAGACTAAACATGGCAAATAGGTTACATTTCATTGATTAACTCTGATCAATCACTAATAACTGCCTGTAGTGTTATGTTGAAAAGAATTCAGAGGCCATGGTCAAGCTCAGTGGGATAGAATGCAATAATTGATTAGTGATGTGTGCCATGGACATAGCAGATATATGCCACATATTGTCATCTCTGAAATAGATTAGCTCGCTTCTATGTCTATTCGTCTTCATACCAATCCATCAATCCTTACTCTCTTTGGCTCCTTTCACAATTCACCTCTCCAGTTTGATGCTCCTTTTATTTTTTTATTTTTTATTTTTTATTTTTATTTTTTGAGATGGAGTCTCGCTCTGTCTTCCAGGCTGGAGTGCAGTGGCGCGATCTCAGCTCACTGCAAGCTCCACCTCCTGGGTTCACGCCATTCTCCTGCCTCAGCCTCCGGAGTAGCTGGGACTACAAGCACCCGCCACCAAGCCCGGCTAATTTTTTTTTGTTATTTTAGTAGAGACGGTGTTTCACTGTGTTAACCAGGATGGTCTTGATCTCCTGACCTCATGATCCGCCCGCCTCGGCCTCCCAAAGTGCCAGTTTGATGCTCCTTTAACATCCCTCCCCTTGCTTAACAGGCATAGGCCCATGAGCTACCCATATTCCATAAACATTCTACCCAGGCTTCACGGTAGGCTTCTTGTAAACTGTTCTGCATTTGGATCCATCCCTACTGGGGCAAAAGGAGGGAAAAAGCAGTCTAATCTTTTAGGATTTATACAGCAAGTCCCAGTGCACCAGATCATTTCTCTTCCTAGACATGAATCACATTTTCTTTTAATCTAGCCCCCTACAAACACATTTTTGATGGACCTCCAGCAAATAGAAATTAATTAATTATAACTTTTATTTCATGGTACTTCATCATCATTACTCCATGTATGTATTTTTTCTATCTATCTAGCTAGCTATCTAATTATAACTGAACACAAATAAACCTACCACCCAAACAAGAACTAGAATATTAACAGTAATTTCCATCTACCTGCATTCTTCTTTTGTATCCCATCCTCCATCTGCCTCGTCAAAGGTCATCACTCAGTGTTACCACTAGCCCAAACAGCAGAGATTTTATGCAAATTAGAAAAAGATGCCCAGTCACCTGGTAAATATTTTAGTTAGCATATTATTTATTTATCTATCAAAATATAAACATCATACTCATTCGGTATAAATTATACAAATTTATCTCATTCTTGTTTATGGTTGCACAGTATTCCATGGTGTATTTTCTTTATCCAGTCTATCTTTGATGGGTATTTAAGTTGATTCCATATCTTTGCCATTGTGAATGGTGCTGCAATGAATACACACATGCATCTGTCTTTATAATAGAATGATTTGTATTCCTTTGGGTATATACCTTGTAATGGGATTGCTGGGTCAAATGGTACTTTTGTCTTTAGGTCTCTGAGGAATTGCCACGCTGTCTTCCACAAAGGCTGAACTAATCTACACTCCCACCAGCAGGGTATAAGTGTTTCTTTTTCTCTGCCACTTCGCCAGCATCTGTTGTTTTGTGACTTTTTAATAATAGCCATTCTGACAGCTGTTAGATGATATCTCATAAAACCCAAAACTAAAAACCCTGGAAAGACAACTTAGGCAATACCATTCAGGACACAGGCATGGGCAAAGATTTCATGATGAAGATGACAAAAGCAATTGCAACAAAAGCAAAAATTGACTAATGGAATCTAATTAGACTAAAGAACTTCTGCACAGCAATAGAAACTATCAACAGAGTAAACAGACAGCCTATAGAATGGGAGAAAATTTTTGCAATCTGTGCATCTGACAAAGGTCTAATATCCAGCATCTATAAGGAACTTAAACAAATTTACAAGAAAAAAACAAACAACCCCGTTAAAAAGTGGGCAAAGGACATGAACAGATACTTTCAAAAGAAGACATACATGTGCCCAACAATCATATGAACAACAACAAAAAAGGCTCAACATCACTGATCATTAGATAAAAGCAGTTATTTTAGATGTTATTAGAATCAACAAAGTCTTTCAATTATCAAACTTGACTCTCAATTGTTGCTTTCAATGGAATAATATGTATCCATCATATTTGGAAGAAGGCACTTTGCTTCCAACAGAATGTCAAACAATGTTTCTGCAGATATTGATTTTGTTAAAAACAAGTGTTTACCACAATGTGTGGACAATTGCTGAAACAAAGATTCAAATTACCTGTCTTTGGAGTCAACAATTTTATAATAAACGTAAGAAAAACATCAAACGTATAAGATGTTTAAGATATAAATGGTCTCCCCTTAGGTGCGATGCTCTTATGCAAGGAATAAACTTTGAAACTCTACTTCTCTTTGGTAGCTCTGAATTCTTTATCCTGAATTTCATGTTTAACATTGCTTGGTGTAAGTTGAAGAAGAGGCAAAAATGCAACAAAGTCAGGTTACATGGGCATCTGGGCCACTATTCGTATAGTTGATTCATGCCTTCTAGACCTGCTTGAGCCAATTCTAAATTGATTACTTCATTGTACAGGGGATTAAATAGATAGCTGCTATGTCTACTTAAAGTTACAATGTGGTGGATCCAATAATAAACAGATCACAATGAGAATCTAGCTTGCAAAATATCTTGGTATCTTGTGCCCAGTCTCAACTAGGGCGCAGTAGCATATCAGATGACGATTTTCAAACAGAGAACATGTTTTTGCTATAAATGGCATGGCCTCCCTCTAGAGCCCTGAACTTCTGTACTGTTATACTTCTATTGGGGCCAAATTAAATGCTGTCCCTGTCTCTTGGTGGCAGTAGGTGCAACAATCTGTCTTTTACTTGGGAAAATATACCAGCAGGTTCCAGACCCTCCTTTAACTTCATCAATATGGCAGGGCGATGAATGTTTATGGAGCTTATCTTCCACCTTTTGGCATACAAGTATCTTATTGTGGAATTTAGGGGCATTGCTACATCCAGCTCAGCAGACTCAGTTAATATGATGTGAGAAAAACAACTTCTCAGAAATGTTGAGATGTTTAGGGTTCCTGTGGACTATATTACATCAAAGAGCATGACTTAACAGCACTGACACAAGTGAGTGTTTGTAAGCTGCCATATTAACAAAGTAATTGTGAATTGCTTTCAATCCTCACTATATCTAGCACAGCAACTGCAATCAGAACTTCCAGTTGGTTAAGTTTACAGTAATCACTGTCATCTGTCATGAACCATCTGGTTTTACAGAGTTCAGATGAGAAAATTGAGAAAACAGAATATATCTTTTAAATCTTTGATGGTGACACTAATTTTTGCGGTGACTCTAGAAATATAATTTTTTTGTGATTTGAATGTTTGCCAGAAGGTTGGAATGGTTTCACTTGTTTTTTTTTGTTTGTATTATAATGGTTTTCATCCACAGGTCATTGAAACAATAGGAGAAGTCTTTCATTCTTGGCGTCTAAGAATGCATCTCCAAATTATACACTCAGAGACCAGAGAAAAAGCCACAATGTGGGTGTGTGGACCCATTTGACCCAATATAAGATGGGCTTCAGCCAAAACTCCATTTCTTACCTGAACCTTAAAGCCTCTATATTAATCAGATGAACATGATGGTGTTTTAGGACCTCTGTGATCAATGCCACCTCAAACCCTATATATAACAGTATTAGAGTCTGAATAATTTCTTTTCCCCAGTCTAAAAGTATCCTGGACAAAGGCTGAAAAAAGAAACACTAAAGAAATATTCACTTTTTATACTTGAGGTGAATCAGCATGATCTTGAATCAATGGGTCTGTGAATGACATAGATCTGGAAACTGCGTGAGAAGTGCAATTTTCCATTTATGGCGTCTGACACCAACCTTCTAATCACCAGCTTTCTATTTCTTTATTATAACAAAATAGAGAAACAGCCTAGTTGAATCCCCATCTAGAAACACCATCGTCTATTTCAGTTGCTGTTTCTATGAATCATGGCATAGCAGTCAACTGTCAGTCCTTGCTACCTGCCATGTTAATAAGGGTTGGTGGCTGAGAGTTACCTTGTGGCCTCTGTAATTCCGGAATCTCTTCGCCCATGTTGGTATTGATGGCAGTAGCTGCGGTCATCATTCCGGCTGCAGCAGGGAGGTGCGGCTAATGCTGCACACTCCGTGGAGCCGGTGGGAGCCCCGCCCCTTGTGAGTTGGGACAGGAGCTCCCCGTTTGTTGCTGCAGCTGCCCAAACCGCAGCTGCAGACCCAGGCCTCCTGCTCTACGGAGCACAAAGGAACCCCACCCTGCTGGGCCGGGCTACAGCCACCTAAATTGCGGCTGTGGATCCGAGCCTCCCTGTGCTATTTGGAGAGGGCTGGGAGCTGGCGGGATCTGCCATCCCAGGCGAGGCTGTGACTCCCAACCAGGTGCAGGAGCTGGATGTCTCCGCAGCCTGTAACCTCGGGTGCCCCAGGAAGGACCTCCCCACCCCGTCCCTGCAGGCTAGGGGATGTCTTCTCATGCTGCCTGTCCTCTCTCCACTCCCTGCGCCTGCTCCGATCTCCGAGCGAGGGTTGGGGCGGAGCCTGGGGGGACATGAATGGCAGCGGGATGCAGCTCGTGGTGCCTCTTCCAGCCTGCCATGGCCGCCCATGGACCAATGGGCATGCATTTCCTCCCCTCTGAGGCTCATAAAAGCCCTGGTATCAGCCAGAGTAGGAGAGAGGACGGCCAGAGGACGAAGAGGGCAGAGAGGCAATGGGACAGGACGACCAGCTACAGAGGGGAGTACCCTTCCGCTGAATGCTGCAGAGATGACCTGCTGGCAGACAGAAGCTACGCTCTCTGCTGAGAGCTTCAGAGACGGGCAGAGATGTCCGAATGGCTTGTCTGCAGAGAGGAGTTACTCTCTCCAGGGCCTCCTCTTTGCTGATAGCTGAACAGTCAAAGGGATAACTTGCTTACAGAGAGGAGCTACTCACTCCTCTGAGCTGTTCTTTTTGTTGTCGTTGTTGTTTGTTTGTTTGTTTGTTTGTTTTTTGAGACGGAGTCTTACTCTGTTGCTCAGGCTGGAGTGCAGTGGCACCGTGTCGGCTCACTGCAACTGTTCTAACACTAAATAAAACTCTTCTACTTCTTCACCCTTCATTTGTCTGAGAACCTCATTCTTCCTGGATGCAGGGCAAGATCTAGGGCAAAGGTGCGGCCACAGAGGTTTCCAGCCAGAAAAATCGACATCCCAGAAATCCCGTAACAGTATTAGAGAGCCAATTTCCATGGCAGAATCTCACAGTGTCAACCATAGCCTACAGATAACAGCCATCAGTGAGCTCAAAGATACTATTGTTTCCATCACTAGTGCATGCCTTGTAAAAGGAGTCACTTCTGGTTCTTCTATGGTGCAGACTCAATTGGTGGGTTTTCAAGTCTTACATTATAAATCTATTTTAACCCTCTGAGGTTACTTTCTTAGTAGATACTATGCCAAGAAAGTTCAGATGGCTCGACCTTGGTTACTATAACGCATCAACATGATTGGGATTCAAGGAGCCCCTCAAATAAATATTAAGATCATCTCTAGGTAGCCTTACCAGATCATTAAATTCAAATTCACACATAAAGCATACTAAAGGAATGTGGCAACTGCATGCCACTTGTGAGCTGCAATTTCATGTCCTTATAAAGTACATTATTAGGACAATTGGTGGACTTTGAATAAGTTTGATAGATGAGTAAAAATATTGCGTTAATGCTAATTTCTTCAATTTGATAACTGTATTGTCATTGTAAGAGAATGTCCTTGATTTTAGGAAACATACATTGAATTATTTAGGATTAAAGGGCATGACATCTCCAACTTATTCTCAAATAGTTAATATGTATTATGTGCTGAGGAAGATAATAGGGTGAGGAAGAGGAAGAGAGAGGGAGGAAGGGAGTTGGGGGAAGGAGATTGACAAAGCAAATATAGAAGCATTAACATTTGGGGAATCTGAAGACTCTTTGTACCATTTTTGAAACTTTTCCTAAGTTTTTACTTAATTCAAAACAAAAGTTTAAAAATGTTCTGATGCATAGGTGAATTTTCCCATAACAATAAATTCTTTTTTCAGACTTATATTCTGTCATTTCCTTAGGTCTTGTAATTCCTTTGATATTTAGGCTATTTCTCTCTGGATCAGGGCTGGCACTCAGTTGAATCACATAAAATTATCTTGACTTGAAGGATACGCTTTTAAGGCACTCCAAATTCCAATCTACATATCAGTGACATCAACATTCTCAAACCAATGCCCCAGGAAAGGATGTGAAATAAATATAGTATTTGAAGAGCAAAGAAATTTCTCTGCACTTGTCCACAAGCAGGCTCTCTTTTAGGGCAATTACAAGTTTCACCCCTGTGTTTTCTGCACCAGCCAGCACACTTTTGACATTAGGCATTAGTCTATATCTGGAGGAACTACATCATTTATAGGAGGACCTTGAATTGGAGCAAGGATCATTCCAAGTGCTTCTCACCAAGGTAAACCACTGAGTGAGAGACCCAATCTGCTTCTTCTGTCACATCCACTTCACTTGATCCTCTGGAAAACTCAAGTACCAACCCCAGGCCAATTCCAAGTTAAGAAGGTTGCAAAACCTATTACTTCCACTTCCAGCTTCTCATTTCTTTACATTCAGCCCCCAACTTCTTATATTTACCCTTTCTTTAGCTCACTCATGTCCCATTCATTTACATTCCATCTGAATAATCAGAGACAATGAACTGAAGTGTTTATGGTACAATATCTTTGTTTCTCACCACTTTCTAGGCCAACTATACAAAGAACTATAATATAAATGGGGTGTGGGATTTCATGTGTATTCCTCCTATGCATGCTCTGAAGCACAATGCAACCTTCATTCAAGATATTCCATGTAGGGAAAATAATCTGAACTAATTTTTAGTGCTCTTTGCCTTTTCTAAAAGGTTATATCTAAGTTCGGAGGAGTGTACAAGGTACAAGGGCATAAAGGTCAGGGGTACAATGGGAATCTTGTCTTCAGTATTATCTGTCTCTGTATTATCTGGCATCACTGACATGTTAACTATTGCATCTGGTCCTTTGCCATTTGTCATTCAAGTTTTGCTGAATTGGCTGCCTGCCTGTCTGAAAAACCCTCTAGGTCTGGCAACTGTCACTGTTGCTTCTTTTTTCCTCTCCAGTGCCTGATAATTATTTTGTTGCTCCCATGATCAATAGAAAACTATAGTGTTATCTGAAACTCACAACTTTTTAGACACATAATGCTTACTCAAGTCCTGTTTTATTCCTACATTCTGGGAAATCATTCTACACTCCCTTGCTCTGCCTCAGGGTCATTCTTACTTAATTTTGTCCTATTTTAGTCTCTTATTAAGGTAGCAGATAGTAATCATAACTACCTCATAGGCTTGCTATACAAATTAAATGGGGTGATGTATGTAAAATATTTAGCATAGTGCCTATCATAGTCATTAGTCAATAAATAGTAATTGTTATTTTATTGCACTAATTTATTTGACCACTCACCCACCTAATCAAGTAAGGAGATGTAGCTGTCTTTTGGACTCCGCAGTAATTGAGGCATTTCAGTATCTCCAGATGCTCTTCAACAAACTCTTCAATCACCCTGGATCACCCTAATCTAATTTGCCTTTACTAAATAGGGACGGATTCTTCTAACACAACACAGTGAGCCATCTTTCGGTGTATGAGAATCCCTGAGCAAAATATCTGGCCCAAATGCATGTTTATCATGGAAACTATGGTTGTTGTAGATGCAGGCAGAAATTAATCACACCACTTAAGGTAGTATTAAAAGTCTGGAGGAACCATCTTACCTCATGACTATAATTATGGAATTTGATTTTTGAGTCTCTGTTCTCTCAAAAAGGATTTTGAGTTGGCTCATCTTTTGGCTTTTAGGATCCCATTCTAACTCAGATGGAAAATTTCCTGCTTTAACTCTTGTTCCAGAAACACATCTGTAGCCAGAAAACCAGATGACACATTGCTGGAGAGAAGACTAGCACTGAACATCCAGTCAATCCTTACTGTTAACCAAGCTAGAGGGTGTTTTAGATATCCTATTGAAGACAGGACAGCAGAAAAGTTTTTCTACCAGGTATCCTCTTTATATTTGTCTGATATTTTGGGCACTAAGCAGGACATACTGACTATGTAGAACATAGGCAGTGCTTCTGGAAGAAAGCCTAGGTAAATCTTAGGGCTCAGCTTCTTTAAGACACCATAAAGTTATGGATTGAAATATTGTATTTATCCAGGGCTGCAAATGATAGTTTAGCCTAAGGGAGAGTTCTAGTCATGATTAAGAGAGAAGCTATAGATGACACTGATATATCTCTTGAATATTCATTCTCAAGTATTCCAGCAATATCACTTCATCTTTTGCTTGATGACCCACTTTGCCCTATTCTCAACTCATTTGGTTTGGTTGGAATTGGCCTCCACCCTCAGCTCTAGGAATAGACCTTATTTGGTCCAAGCAAGTCAGCACTCCCTGGCTATAGTGATGATCTTATGGATTGGTATGTGACTAGATCTGAACCAATGAGAAGCCATGAGAACTTTGCAGAGTATATATCCAAAGGATATGAAATCAGTTTGTTGAAGATATATCTGCATTCCTGTGTTTATTGTAGCATTATTCACAATAGGCAAGATATGGAATCAACCTAAATGTCCATCAACAGATGAATGGATAAAGAAAATGTGGTACATATACACATGGGAATATTATTCAGGATTAAAATAGGAAATTCTGTCACTTGTGACAATATGAATGAACTTGCAGGACATTTGTTAAGTGAAATAAGCCAGACATAGAAAGACAAATACTGCATGATATCAGTTATACATAGAATCTCAAAAAGCCAGACTTAATAGAAGTAGAAAGTAGAATGGGGGTTACCAGAGGCTGGGGTGGGGTGGGGTTGGGGGACAGGGAGATGTTGATCAAAAAGTACAAAGCTTCAGTTAGAGAGAAATACGTTTTCAAGATCTATTGCACAGCATGGTAACCATAGTGAATAATAATGTATTGTAGATTTAAAAATTGCAAAAAGGGTAGATTTTTAAATTACACTTTAAGTTCTAGGGTACATGTGCACAACGCACAGGTTTGTTACATATGTATACATGCGCCATGTTGGTGTGCTGCACCCGTTAACTCGTCATTTACATTAGGTATATCTCCTAAAGCTATCCCACACCTCTGCCCCCACCCCACGACAGGCCCGGGTGTGTGATGTTCCCCACCCTGTGTCCAAGTGTTCTCATTGTTCACTTCCCACCTATGAGTGAGAACATGCTGTGTTTGATTTTCTGTCCTTGTGATAGTTTGCTTGGAATGATGGTTTCCAGCTTCATCCATGTCTCTGCAAAGGACATGAACTCATCCTTTTTTATGGCTGCATAGTATTCCATGGTGTATATGTGCCACATTTTCTTAATCCACTCTATCATTGATGGACATTTGGGTTGGTTCCAAGTCTTTACTATTGTGAATAGTGCCACCATAAACATATGTGTGCATGTGCCTTTATAGCAGCATGATTTATAATCCTTTGGGTATATACCCAATAATGGGATGGCTGGGTCAAATGGTATTTCTAGTTCTAGATCCTTGAGGAATCGCCACTCTGTCTTCCACAATGGTTGAACTAGTTTACAGTCCCATCAACACTGTAAAAGCGTTCCTATTTCTCCACATCCTTTCCAGCACCTGTTGTTTCCTGACTTTTTAATGATTGCCATTCTAACTGGTGTGAGATGGTGTCTCATTGTGGTTTTGATTTGCATTTCTCTGATGGCCAGTGATCATGAGCATTTTTTCATGTGTCTTTTGGCAGAATAAATGTCTTCTTTTGAGAAGTGTCTGTTCATATCCTTTTCCCACTTTTTAATGGGGTTGTTTGATTTTTTCTTGTAAATGTGTTTAAGTTCTTTGTAGATTCTGGATATTAGCCCTTTGCCAGATGGGTAGATTGTAAAAATGTTCTCCCATTCTGTAGGTTGCCTGTTCACTCTGATGGTGGTTTCTTTTGCTGTGCAGAAGCTCTTTAGTTTAATTAGATCCCATTTGTCTATTTTGGCTTTTGTTGCCATTGCTTTTGGTGTTTTAGGCATGAAGTCCTTGCCCATGCCTATGTCCTGAATGGTATTGCCTAGGTTTTCTTCTAGGGTTTTTATGGTCTTAGGTCTAACATTTAAGTCTCTAATCCATCTTGAATTAATTTTTGTATAAGGTGTAAGGAAGGGATCCAGTTTCAGCTTTCTACATATGACTAGCCAGTTTTCCCAGCACCATTTATTAAATAGGGAATCCTTTCCCCATTGCTTGTTTTTGTCAGGTTTGTCAAAGATCAGATGGTTGTAGATGTGTGGTATTATTTCTGAGGGCTCTGTTCTGTTCCATTGGTCTATATCTCTGTTTTGGTACCAGTACCATGCTGTTTTGGTTACTGTAGCCTTGTAATATAGTTTGAAGTCAGGTAGCGTGATGCTTCCAGCTTTATTCTTTTTGCTTAGGATTGTCTTGGCAATGCGGGCTCTTTTTTGGTTCCATATGAACTTTAAAGTAGTTTTTTTCCCAATTCTGTGAAGAAAGTCATTGGTAGCTTGATGGGGATGGCATTGAATCTATAAATTACCTTGGGCACTTTGGCCATTTTCACGATATTGATTCTTCCTATCCATGAGCATGGAATGTTCTTCCATTTGTTTGTGACCTCTTTGATTTCGTTGAGCAGTGATTTGTAGTTCTCCTTGAAGAGGTCCTTCACATCAAAAGGGTAGATTTTAAATATTCTCACCACAGAAAATTATAAGTATGTGAAATGATGGATATGTTAATTAACTTGATATAATCATTTACAACGTGTACATATTTATCAAAACATCAAATTGTACCCCCTAAATACACGCAATTATTATTTGTCAATTAAAAATAAGAATTTAAGTAAAAATAAAATATGGGGCTGCTAAAAGTCTTGATGACCTAAGTCTGTATATTGAAAGAGTCACAGTGCTGCTTTTATGCCATAAGCCCATGGGTATAGGTGTTCCCTGTTGGGAGTAAAGCTGTATAGAATCATCTTTATCATTATTCAGTACTTTCCAGATGAGACTATCTCTTTCACACGTTTGTTTACCAGACATATAAGATTTGATTGAATCAAAGCTCTGGCGTGAAGGTAGCTGGAGTCATAGCCATCTTGGGACAACAGGAGCCACTATCACGAGGTCAGATTTCTTTTTGGGATTGGATTCAAAACCACAGATCAAAGTTGGGAATCTGAACAGATGTAAAGACATTAAGGAACTTGACTTGCTATTTTAAGGGCCCATATATTCTTTCATTCTTTTTAGTAAGTTTTTTACTGGGACTGTCAACACAGAGAATTATGGAATGAATTGTTGAAGCTTTTGTAAATTGGAGGGAGGAAGTAAGATTCACTCCTCCATTCTGGTTTCCGTCTCATGCAAAAAATAGATATGGTGAACTAATAGCTAAATGAGGATCAGAGTATCAGCTTAATTAGTGAACAAGACAAGGGCTCAGTGATCCCAAAACATATGTTTCTCTTGCTAAAGCTGGATTAGAGAAATGTGGCTGTATATTGAGTCTAAAATAGCATCTTCCTATTTCCTTACTAAAATGAGATTTTAGGGCATGCCTGTGCAAAAAGTTGTGTCTATTGAGTATACACTGGCTTACAAAGCCATCTCCAAGGGTCACAGGTCTTCCTTACACACACAGTCACCAGCAAGAGCAAGAATAAAAGGAACAAAAGTGTATATGTGTGTACGTGTGTGTGTGTGTGTGTGTGTGAGAGAGAGAGAGACTGACGAAGTCTCTATACGGAGGGCATGCTACAGGCCCCGCCCCAAGTATGCTTACTACACATAAGTGCTTACACATAGGAGCAGACAACTGCTCACACATTTACCAGTATATGAGTAAGGCAGTGAAAAGGAGAAAGAAAAATGCTAATTTTATTTGGAATCACTGTTACTCCACCCATTTGCTGAGTATGGCTCATGGATGTCAGGCAACCTCCAATCATGTTAATTACTCTTCTTTCATTGGGCAAAAGCAAGTAACGGATGGAGAGAGGGGCAGAATTTCTGTCCTCAACACTATCTTTGAAAGGTAGAAGAGTTGATAGATGCTCTGTCTTCCATGGCCTGGGGAATGGTGAGGAAGTGTTCTGTTTATAATACTGTATAATGAATCTCAGAGAGTGATGAACATTTCTGATTTACATGAGAGTTTCCCACTGTAGACCCTCTGGGTCACTTTGTCCAGAATCATAAGACATCTTTGGCTGGAGATAACATAGGTAAGAAATTTCACTGGAGTTTATTCAATCATTATTTTATCTTTTTTAGTACGGATTTTTTTGTTAACCCACAGAAGCAATATTATAAAGGCCTTAAATATTTAAAGTTTCAAAGATCCTTGCTCCATAAAGTTTATCCATGAAGATTAATAGGAATAAGTATAATTCTAAGACAGATATTGTGTAGAGACTATGATATTTTCATCAGAGGTGAAATGTCCATTTTTCTTTAGCGGGAAAGAGAAGCACTCCATGAGCTGGGTTCAATAAACTAGCAAAAGGTTTTGAGCCCTGAAGGCACACTAAACTTGACAGGAAAACAGACATCGGGCATCATATCAATTTGCTCTATTCATCATATAGGAGAATTTTCTTTCCATCATGTCCAAACCACTTCCAAATCCAACACAACATTTTTTTTTTTCTTTTGGAATTCTAGACTCAGGGGCCATGTGAGGCAACACTAGGTGGTAAATGCTAAAATGTAAATGTAAACGTAGATGCAACTTTAAGGTAGGCCAGGTACCCAAGGCGTTCATTCTTGTGAAAGAATGATATTCACCTTCCAAGTCTTTCATGATCATGTAGACACCAATTATCATTAGAAATTATCAGGTCCCCATCTCTCATAGGAGTGCTATGGTGAAATTTGTCAAGAACAAAAACAGAATGGAATATGCAAAAACTACCATTCGCTGAACACAGGCAGTTTTTAAGGTTACTGTCCATCTATACTACCTCATCACTGAACTTCCGGGCTATTACTAGGGAACTTGGGTCTTTGGACACCTCTTGAATACATTTGATCATGGTTAAATCAGGAAAGGTGACAGAGAGAAGATGGCTTTCTGGAGAAGTTTCTCCGTATAAAAATACTACTGGGGAAGCAGGACTACAGGGATGATGTAATAAGGGGTCCAGCATACTCTCGCCCCAGCCAAACAACAGTTTATCTGATGAAAATTACTTTAAAAGCAATCATTCGACAGGGCATGGTGGCTCACGCCTGTAATCCCAGCACTTTGGGAGGTCAAGGCGGGCGGATCACGAGGTCAGGAGATCGAGACCATCCTGGCTAACATGGTGAAACCCCTTCTGTACTAAAAATACAAAAAATTAGCCGGGCATGCTGGCAGGTGCCTGTAGTCCCAGCTACTCGGAGGCTGAGGCAGGAAAATGGCGTGAACCCAGGAGGCGGAGCTTGCAGTGAGCGGAGATCGCGCCACTGCATTCCAGCCTGGGCGACAGAGCAAGACTCCGTCTCAAAAAATAAAATAAAATAAAATAAAATAATTTTTTTTAAAAAAGCAATCATTCAAAGTCTCCGAAAATTTTTCTAAGGGCATGTAGAAAAGGGAAATAAATGTCATTCAAAAGAATTCAAAAGAATCTACTAAACATCAGTAGGAACAGTGAGAGTCTATGGCATTTGAGCCACAACTCACTCCAGTACCTTTTCCCCTTTCTCCCAGGTCCGTGTTATGGAAGGTCTACCCTGGACATGTGTAATCAAGAAGACAGGGCTCTTTCTCTTCCAGTTTCCAGTCTCACCCAGGATACAGTTTCACCCAGGAGGAGCAGGCTGCTGGTGTTCCTCATTCCCCTCAGCACTGTGTTGAAAAAGCTATATTCCAGAAAGGTGTAACAGAAAGAACTGCATCTCTCTTCTCCCACCCAGCTCCACTCATATGATATAAACACTACTCCAGGTGTAGGAGACTGATAATACTGGCCCCAATCACCTCTTCCCTAGCTTGCTCATAGCACCAGTTTTTTCTGCAGGGAAGGATAAGCCGAGAAGACCAGCAGCTGCCACCGCCCTCCAGTGTCCACCATACACAGAAGGAGTGTCACTCTGTGACAATACATTGTACATTGAAATTATACAATGTATATTCTCCAACCAAAATAGAATGAAATTAGAAATAAATAAGACAATTAGGTTTGGAAAATTCACGAGTATGTGGAGATTCAACAGCACACTACTAAACAACCAATGGGTCAAAGAAGAAATCATAGGAATTTAGAAAATGCTTTCAGATGAATGAAAATGAAGACACAGCAAGAGGGAGTTGTAGCAAGATGGCACAATAGAAGCCTCCACTGATCATCCTCCCCATAGGAACACCAAACTTGACAACTATCTACACAAAAGAGCACCTTCATAAGAACCAAAAATCAGGTGAGCAACCACAGTACCTGTTTTTAACTTCATATTGCTGAAAGAAGCACTGAAGAAGGTAAGAAAGACAGTTTTGATTTGTCAACACCACCCCACCCCCACTCCCCAGAAGTGGCTCTGTGGTGTAGAAAGAGAATCTGTGCACTTGGGAAGGGAGAGTGCAGCAATTGTGGGACTTTGCATTGGAAGTCAGTGCTGCCAGCACTGGGCAAAACAGTCCATGCCCACTGAGGGAGCATTTAGACCAGCCCTAGCCAGAAGGAAATCACTCATCCAAATGGTAAGAATGTGAGTTTTAGCAAGCCTCATCACTATAGGCTAAAGTGCTTGGAGGTCCTAAATAAACTTCAAAGGCTGTCTAGGCCACAAAGAATGCAACACCTAGGCAGGTCCTACTGCTGTGCTGGGCTTGGAGCCAGTGGACGTGCGGGACATGTGACCTAGGGAGATGTCAGTTGGGGTGGCTAAGGGAGTGCTGGCATCACCCCTCCCCTAACCCCAGGCAGCACAGATCACAGCTCTAAAAGAGACCCATTCCTTCCACTTGAGAAGAGGAGAGGAAGGAGTAAAGAGGATTTTGTTTTTCAACTTAGATACTAGCTCAGCCATAGTAGGATAGGGCACTGGGCAGAGTCCTGAAGGCCCCATTATAGGACATAGCTCCCAGACAGTATTTCTAGACACACCCGGGGCCAGAAGGGAACCTGCTGCCTTGAAGAGAAAAACTCAGTCCTGGCATGATTCATCACCTACTAAAGAGCCCCTGGGCCCTGAATAATCAGCAGTGGTAACCAGGTAGTACACATCGTGGGCCTTGGGTGATACTGAGACATACTGGCTTCAGTTATGACCCAGCACATTCCCAGCTGTGGTGACTATGGGGAGAGACTCCTTCTGCTTGAGAAAAGGAGAGGGATGAATAAAGGGGACTTTTTCTTGTAGTTTAGGTATCAACTCAGCTGCAGTTGGGGGAAGAGCACCAAGCAGGCTCTTGTGGTCCCTGATTCCAATTCTTGGCTCTTAGACAGCTTTTCTGGACCTACCCTGGGTCAGAGGAGAGCTCGCTGCTCTGAAATATGAGTCCCAGGCCTGGCAGCATTCACCACAAGATGACTGAAGAGCCATTGGGCGTTAAGTGAACATCAGTGGTACCCTGGCAGTACCCACCGTGAGACTGTGGTTGTGATGGACATGGGGAGAGACTCCTCCTTCTTCTCCAGAACAGGGAGGAAAGAGTGGGAAGGACTTTGTCTTGTGGTTTTGGTGCCAGTTTAGCTGCAGTAGAGTAGAGCACTAGGCAGATTTCTAACATTTCCAACTCCAGCATCTTTGGACCTGCCCAGGGCCTGGGAGATCTCACTACCCTGAAGGAAAAGACACAAGATGGGCTGGCTTGACCACCTGCTGATTATAGAGACCTAGGGCCTTGAACAAACATAGGCGGTAACCAGGTAGTGGTCACAGCAGGCCTTGAGCAAGACCCAGTGCTGTGCTGGCTTCAGGTCTGACACAGTGTAATACGAGTGGTGGTGGCCACAGAAGTGCTTGTGTCACTCTACCCCAGCTCCAGGAGGATCAGAACAGAGAGAGAGAGAGAGAGAGAAAGAGAGACTCTGTTTGTTTGGGAGAAAGTAAGGGAAGAGAAAGAGTCTCTGCCTGGCAATCCAGAGCATTCTTCCAGATCTAATCCAAGACCACCAAGGTGGTATCTACAAGTCTGCAATAACTACAGTGTTACTAGGCTTAGGGTGCCCCCTAAGGCAGGCATGGCTTAGATCACAACACCCAGGTCCTTTTGAATACCTGGAAATCCTTTCCAAGAAGGATAGGTACAAACAAGCCCAGATGGCAAAGACCACAATACATACCTAACTCTTCAATGCCACAAAACCGACAAACATCCACGATCATCAAGACCATGCAGGGAAATATGGTCTCACAAATTAACTAAATGAAGCACCAGGGGCCAATCCCAGAGAGATAGAGATATGTGACATTTCAGACAGAGAATTGAAAATAGCTGTTTTGAGAAAACTCAAAGAAATTCAAGATATCACAGAGAAGGAATTCAGAATTCTATCAGACAAATTTAACAAAGGAATTGAAGTAATTAAAAATAATCAAGCAGAAGTTCTGGAGATGAATAATGCAATTGAAATACTGAAGAATGCATCACAGTCTCTTAACAGCAGAATTGATCAAGCAGAAAAAAGAATTAGTGAGCTTGAAGACAGGTTATTTGAAAATACACGGTGAGAGGAAAAAAAGAATAAAAACATTGAGGCATACCGACAAGATCTAGAAAATAGCCTCAAAAGGGCAAATCTAAGTGTTATTTGCATTAAAGAAGAGGTAGAGAGAGCATCAGGGGTAGAAAGTGTATTCAAAGGGATAACAACAGAGAACTTCCCAAACTTAGAGAAAGATATCAATATCCAAGTACAATAAGTTTATAGAACACCAGGCAGATTAACCCAAAGAAGACTACCTCAAGGCAGCTAATAATCAAACTCCCAAAGGTCAACGATAAAGAAAGGATCCTAAAAGCAGCAAGAGAAAAGAAACAAATAACATACAATAGAGCTCAGATACCTTTGGCAGCAGACTTTCCAGTAGAAACCTTACAGGCCAGGAGAGAGTGGCCTGACATATTTAAAGTGCTGAAGGAAAGAAACTTTTACCCTAGATGAGTATGTGCAGTGATAACACCCTTCAAACATTAAGGAGAAATAAACACTTTCCCAGAGAAACAAAAACTGAGAGATTTCATCAGACCTGTCCTACAAGAAATGCAGAAAGGAGTTCTCCAATTTGAAAGTAAAGGATGTTATTATGCAATAAGAAAACATCTGAAGGTATGAAACTCGCTGGTAATATTAAGTACACGGAAAAAACACAGAATATTACAACACCGTAATTGTGGTGTGTAAACTACTGATATCTTAACTAGAAAGATGAAAAGATAAACCAATAAAAAAATAACTACCACAACTTTTCAAGACAGACAGTACAATAAGATACGCATAGAAACAACAGACATACAGAACAATGGAACAGAGCCCAGAAAGAAATTTGTACATCTACAGTGAACTCATTTTTTTATAAATATGCCAAAAACATACATTGGGGGAAAGGACAGTCTCTTCAATAAATGGTGCTGGGAAAACTGGATATACATATGCAGAAGAAGGAAACTAGACTCCATCTCTTGCCATATACAAAAATCAAATTAAAATGGATTAAAGACTTCCATCTCAGTCCTCAAACTATGAAACTTTTACAAGAAAACATTGGTGAAACTTTCCAGGACATTGAACTGGGCAAAGATTTCTTGAGTAATACCCCATAAACACAGGCAACCAAAGCAAAAATGAACAAATGGGATCATATCAAGCTAAAAAGCATTTGCACAGCAAAGGAAACAATCAACAAACTAAAGAGACAACCCACAGAATGGGAGAAAATATTTGCAGACTAGCCATTTGACATGGTTAGGCTTTGTGTCCCCACCCAAATCTCATATTGAATTGTAATTCCCATAATCCGCATAATCCCCAAGTGTCAAGGGAGAGACCAGGTGGAGGTAACTGGATCATGGGGGTAGTTTCCCCATGCTGTTCTCATGATAGTGAGTGAGTTCTCACGAGATCTGATGGTTTTATAAGGGGCTCTTCCGACTTCACTCAGCACTTCTCCTTCCTGTCACCTTGTGAAGAAGGTGCCTTACTTTCCCTTCACCTTCCACCGTGATTCTAAGTTCCCTGAGGGCTCCCCAGCCATGCTGAACTATGATTCAATTAAACGTCTTTCTTTATAAATTACCCAGTCTCAGGCAGTTCTTTATAGCAGTATGAAAACGGACTAATACACCATCTGAAAAGGGATTGATAGCTAGGATATATAGGGAGCTCAAGCAACTCTATAAGAAAATAATCTGTAATCCAATTTTAAAATGGGCAAAAAGATCTGAATAGACAATTCTCAAAAGAAGACATACAAATGGCAAACAGGTATATGAAAATGTGCTCAACATCATTGATCATCAGAGAAATGGAAATCAAAACTACAATGAGATATCATCTCACCCCAGTAAAAAAAAGCTTTTATCCAAAACACAGGTAATAAGAAATGCTGACAAGGATGTGGAGAAAAGGAAACCCTACCTAGTACACTGTTGGTTGGAATGTAAATTAGTACAACCACTTTGGAGAAAAGTTTGGAGGTTCTTCAAAAAACTCAATATAGAGCTACCATATGATCTAGCCATCCCACTGCTGGGTATATGCCCAAAATGAAGTAAATCAGTATATCAAAAAGATATCTGCCCTCCCATGTTTGCTGCAGCACTGTTCACAATAACCAAGATTTGGAAGCCACCTAAGTGGCCAACAACAGATGAATGGTTAAAGAAAATGTGGCGCATATACACAATAGAGTACTATTCCACCACAAAATAATGAGATCCTATCATTTGCAACAATATGGATGGAACTGAAGGTCTTTATGTTAAGTGAAATAAGCCAGGCACAGAACGACAAACTTTGCATGTTCTCATTTATTTGTGGGAGCTAAAAATGAAAACAATTGAACTCATGGAAAGGGTAGAACGATGGTCCCTAGAGACTGGGAAAGGTTGGGTGGGGGGCAGAACAGCACAAGTAGGAATGTTTAATGGGTACAAAAAATAGATTAAGTAAGATCGATTATTTGATAGCACAACAGGGTGAATACAGTCAATAATAATTTAATTGTACGTTTAAAAATAACTAGATTCAGGAGATCATGGCAGACTGGAGGCAGGACTAGATTGCAGCTCTGTACAGAGCACCATGTGGAGGCTTGCACTGTGAATTTTAGCCACAGATTAACTGCAATAACAAACCAGCAATCCCGAGATGACCCACAGACGCTCTGAAGGAAGCGGACTGCTCCTGCAGGACCCAGGAGACACCCCAAACACTGTGAGTGCCCCGACTGTGGAAGTGGGAAAGGGAGACCATCCTCTCCCAAACACATCCCCCACCGGGGAAGCTGAAGGTCTGTTTGTGGGAGAAGTTTCTGACTTTACCTGGAGCTGAGTCAAATTAGAGAGCTGAGTGAAATGCAGGGGTAAAGGAAGCAGCAGAAAGGCCCTGGGGGCTCACTGGGTCCCCAAGCAGCCCATTCCTGCTTGGCACCACAGGCATCCATTGGGAGGGTGGTCAGAGGAGTAGGGGATAAACAGGGAGAAGGAATTCTTTAGCTGAACTTTGTAACAATTTGAACAGGGAAAGAAGCCTCCTGGCCAGAACTCAGGGGAGGGCACAAATATCACAGGTAGGGGAAGAACTAAATCCCTTTTCTCTTGCAGCTGAGAGGTGGATTGCCTTGGGCAAGTTTTCAAGCCCATTTTGCCCTCCATCTGGGAACCGACTCAGAGTTGTTGGGGAAGGGGGCACGGTGGGAGTGAGACCGGCCCTTCAGTTTACGTGTGAGTTGGGTGAGGCCTCTGACTGCCAGCTTTCCTCCACCTCCCTGACACCCTGCATGACTCAGCAGATGCAACCATAATCTTCCTATGTACAAAACTCCAGTGATCTGGGAATCTCACCCCTATCCTCCACAGCAGCCTCAGCAAGACCCACCCAAGGAGCATCTGAGCTCAGACACTCCTAGCCCCACCCCCACCTGGTGGTCCTTTCCTATCCACCCTGGTAGTGGAAGACAAGGGAGTTCTAGGACCCTGCCCACCACCAATTCCTCTCCACATTACTACAGCTGATGCTTTCTGGAAAGCTCCACCTCCTGGCAAGAGGCCAATCAGCACAAAGAACATTAAACCACCAAAGCTAAGGACCTTCACAGAGTCCATTGCACCCTCCGATATTGCCACTGAAACAGGCGCTGGTATTGCTGGCTGAGAGACCCATAGATGGTTCACATCACAGGACTCTGTGCAGACAACCCCCAGTACCAGCCCAGAGCCAGGTAGACTCGCTGAGCGGCTAGACCCCAGAAGAGACACAACAATCACAGTAGTCTGCTCACAGGAAGCCACATCCATTGGAAAAGGGGGAGAGTACTATATGAAGGGAACACCACGTGGGACAAAAGAATCCGAACTACAGCCTTCAGCCCTAGACATTTCCTCTGATTGAGCCTACCCAAATGAGAAGGAACAAATAAATCAACCCTGGTAATATGACAAAAGGAGGCTCTTCAACACCCCCTCAAAATTA
This sequence comes from Pan paniscus, assembly GCF_029289425.2. Lineage (NCBI taxonomy): Eukaryota > Metazoa > Chordata > Mammalia > Primates > Hominidae > Pan > Pan paniscus. The sequence continues at coordinate 131,350,199 of NC_073272.2, forward strand.
TACTACTTCACCAGCAATGATCCAAACCAAGAAGAAATCCCTGATTTACCTGAAAAAGAACTCAGAAGGTTAGTTATTAAGCTAATCAGGGAGGGACCAGAGAAAGGTAGTCCAAAAAATGATACAAGAAGTGAAGGGAGAAATATTCATGGACATAGATAGCTTAAAGAAAAAACAACAAAAAATTCAGGAAACTTTGGACACACTTTCAGAAATGCAAAAGACTTTAGAAAGTCTCAGCAACAGAACTGAGCAAGTATAAGAAAGAAATTCAGAGCTCAAGGACAAGGTCTTCAAATTAACCCAATCCAACAAAGACAAAGAAAAAAGAGTAAGAAAATATGAATAAACCCTCCAAAAATTCTGGAATTATGTTAAACGACCAAACCTAAGAAAAATCAGTGTACCTAAGGGAGAAGAGAATTCTAAAAGTCTGGAAAACATATTTGGGGGAATAATTGAGGAAAACTTCCCCAGCCTTGCAAGAGACCTAGACAGCCAAATACAAGAAGCACAAAGAACGCCTGGAAAATTCCTCGCAAAAAGATGTTCGCCTATGCACATTGTCATCAGGTTATCCAAAGTTAAGAAGAAGGAAAGAATCTTAAGAGCTGTGAGACAGAAGCACCAGGTAATCTATACAGGAAAACCTATCAGATTGACAGCAGATTTCTCAGCAGAAGCCCTACAAGCTAGAAGGGATTGGGGACTTATCTTCAGCCTCCTCAAACAAAACAGTTAACTGCCAAGAATTTTGTATCCAATGAAACAAAGCATCATATATGAAGGAAAGATACAGTCGTCTTCAGACAAACAAAGCTGAGAGAATTCGCTATTACCAAACCACCACTACAAGAACTGCTAAAAGGAGCTCTAACTCTTGAAACAAATCTTGGAAACACACCAAAACAGAACCTCATTAAAGCATAAATCACAGAGGATCTATAAAACAAAAATACAAGTTAAAAAGCAAAACAAAACAAAACAAAAACCTCAAACTACACAGGCAACAAAGAGCATGATGAAAGCACCTAACCTCATATTTCAATAATAACATTGAATGTAAATGCTGTAAATGTCCCACTTAAAAGATTCAGAACAGCAGAATGGATAAGAACTCACCAAACAACTATCTGCTGCCTTCAGGAGACTCACCTAACACATAAGGACTCACATAAACTTAAAATAAAGGAGTGGAAAAAGGCATTTCATGCAAATGCACACCAAAAGTGAGCAGGGGTAGCTATTCCTATATCAGACAAAACAAAAAGCAACAGCGGTGAAAAGAGGGACAGTATATAATGGTAAAAGAGGGACAAAGAGGGACAATACATAATGGTAAAAGGCCTTGTTCAACAGGAAAATATCACAATCTTAAACATATATGCACCTAACAAATGGAGCTCCAAAATTTATAAAACAATTACTAACAGACCTAAGAAATGAGATAGACAGTAACACAATAATAGTAGGGGATTTCAATACTCCACTGACAGCACTAGACAAGTCATCAAGAAAGAAAGTCACCAAAGAAACAATGGGTTTAAACTATACCTTGGAACAAATGGACTTAACAGATATATACATAACATTTCATCCAACAACCGCAGAATACACATTCTACTCAAGAGCACATGGAACTTTCTCCAAGATAGACAATATGATAGGCCATAAAATGAGCCTCAATAAATTTAAGAAAATTGAAATTATATCAAGCACTCTCTCAGACCATGGTAGAATAAAACTGGAAATCAACTCCAAAAAGAACCTTCAAAACCATGCAAATACATGGAAATTAAATAACCTGCTCCCGAAAGAGCACTGGATCAAAAACAAAATCAAGATGGAAATTAAACAATTCTCCGAACTGAATGACAATAGTGACACAGCCTATGATAACCTCTAGGATACAGCAAAGGCGGTGCTAAGAGGAAAGTTCATAGCCATAAACGCCCATATCAAAAAGTGTGAAAGAGCATAAACAGACAATCTAAGGTTACACCTCAAGGAACCAGAGAAACAAGAACAAACAAAACCCAAACCCAGCAGAAGAAAGGAAATAACCAAGATCAGAGCAGAACTAAATGAAATTCAAAACCAAAAAAATACAAAAGATAAATGAAACAAAAAGCTGGTTCTTTGAAAAGATAAATAAAAAGGAAAGACCATTAGCAAGATTAAACAAGAAAAGAAGAGAGAAAATCCAAATAATGTCACTAAGAAACAAAACAGGAGATATTACAACTGACACCACTGAAATACAAAAGATCATTCAAGGCTACTATGAACACCTTTATGCACATAAAATAGGAAACCTAGAAGGGATGTATAAATTCCTGAAAAAATAAAATCCTCCTAGCTTAAATCAGGAAGAATTAGATATCCTGAACAGACCAATAACAAGGAGTGAGATTGAAATGGTAATTAAAAAATTACCAACAAAAAAAATCCAGGACCAGATGGATTCACAGCAGAATTTTACCAGACATTCAAAGAAGAATTGGTACCTATCCTTTTGACACTATTACACAAGACAGAGAAAGAAGGAACCCTCCCTAATTCATTCTATGAAGCCAGCATCACCCTAATACCAAAACCAGGAAAGGGCATAACCAAAACAGAAAACTATAGACTGATATCCTTGATGAACATAGATGCTAAAATCCTTAACAAAATACTAGCTAACAGAATTCAAAAACATATCAAAAAGATAATCCACCATGATCAAGTGGGTTTCATACCAGGGATGCAGGTATGGTTTAACATACGCAAGTCAATAAATGTGATACACCACATAAACAGAATAAAAAAGAAGAATCACATGATCATCTCAACAGTTGCAGAGAAAAAATTTGAAAAAATCCAGTATCCCTTTATGATTAAAACTCTCAGCATAATTGGCATAAAAAGGACATACCTCAATGTAATAAAAGCCATCTATAACAAACCCACAGCCAACATAATACTGAATGGGGAAAAGTTGAAAGCATTCCCTCTGAGAACTGGAACAAGACAAGGATGCCCACTCTCACCACTCCTCTTCACCATAGTACTGGAAGTCCTAGCCAGAGCAATCAGACAAGAGAAAGAAATAAAGGGCATCCAAATCGGTAAAGAGGAAGTCAAACTGTCACTGTTTGCTGATGATATGATCGTTTACCTTGAAAACCCTAAGGACTCCTCTAGAAAGCTCCTAGAACTGATAAAATAATTCAGCAAAGTTTATGGATACAAGATTAATCTACACAGATCAGTAGCTCTTCTATACACCAACAGCCACCAAGCAGAGAGTCAAATCAAGAACTCAACCCCTTTTACAATAGCTGCAGAACAATAAAATACTTAGGAATATACCTAACAAAGGAGTTGAAAGTCCTCTACAAGGAAAACTATGAAACACTGCTGAAAGAAATCATAGATGACACAAACAAATGGAAACACATCCCATGCTCATGTATGGGTAGAATCAATATTGTGAAAATGATCATCCTGACTAAAGCAGTCAACAAATTCAATGCAATCCCCATCAGAATACCACCACCATTCTTCACAGAATTAGAAAAAATGATTCTAAAATTCATATGGAACCAAAAAAGAAAAAGAAAAACACGCATAGCCAAAGCAACACTAAGCAAAAAGAACAAATCTGGATGCATCACACTACCTGATTTCAAACTATACTATAAGGCCATAGTCACCAAAACAGTGTGGTACTGGTATAAAAATAGGCACATAGACCGATGGAACAGAATAGAGAACCCAGAAATAAAACTGAATACTTACAGCCAACTGATCTTTGACAAAGCAAACTAAAACATAAAGTAAGGAAAGGACACCCTTTTCAACAAAAAAAGAGAAAGTTTAGGTTATTAATTTGAGACTTTTCTTCTTTTGTAATATAGACATTTAAAGCTATACATTATTCTCTAACCACTTCATTAGATGCATTCCATAGGTTTTGAACTGTTATGTCGTTTTTTAAGTTTTAATTTTTGTGGGTATATATTACATGTATATTTATGGGGTATATGGAATATTTTGATACAGACATGCAGTGTGTAAAAATCACATAAGGGTAAATGGGGTATCCATCACCTCAAGCATTTATCCTTCGTATTACAAACAATCCAATTATATTCTTTTATTTATTCTTTTTTAAAAAAATTTTTGAGACAGATTCTCGTTCTCTTGCCAGGCTGGAAGGTAATGACATGATCTTGGCTCACTGCAACCTCCAACTCCTGGGTTCAAGCGATTCTCCTGCCTCAGCATCCTGAGTAGCTGGAATTACAGGCATGTGCCACCATGCCTGGCTAATTTTTGTATTTTTAGTAGAGACAGGGTTTCACCATGTTGACCAGGTTGGTCTCAAACTCCTGACCTCAAATGAACCACCCATCTCAGCCTCACAAAGTTCTGGGATTACAGGCATGAGCCAACGCACATGGCCTATTCTCTTTTAGTTACTTTATTTTTCTGTAAGTTATTGGGATACAGGTGGTATTTGGTTACATGAATAAGTTGTTTAGTGGTGATTTGTGAGATTTTGGTGCACCTATTACCCAAGCAGTATACACTGCACCATATTTGTAGTCTTTTATCCCTCGCCCCCCTCCCACTCTTTCCCCCAAGTTGCCAAAGTCCATTGCATCATTCTTATGCCTTTGTGTCCTCATAGCTTAGCTCCCACATATCAGTAAGAACATACGATGTTTGGCTTTCCATTCCTGAGTTACATCGCTTAGAGTAAGTGCTGTTGGGGAGGTTGGCCAATGACTGCTCTAATTGCTTCCTGCTAAATTGGGGTGTAGTAGGGGTCGTGCAGTTGAGATTTCCTCGGAAGCCGTGCCTTCGATGTCATCAACATCAGAGCATGGGCTAGCAGGCCGGTCCAGGGGTCCGTGGTAGATCTTAGCCATGGACTGCATCTGGGGCTCTATTTTAAGAAGCATTTGTAGTTTTACAGCTTCGATTCTGCAAGAGACAAGCTTAACAAGGAGGTTAAAGATACAGGGATTGAAATGTATGGCCTGAAGTGCAGGGTCATATAGGTGTGGGTGGTGAAAATGGGGTTTCCTTTAGAAAAACTCCTATACGATGGGTCATCAATATTTCCAGGAAGCCGCATTCTCCATAGAAGCTCTTGGTAAGGGGAGCTACTGGTAGTACAGTGGCATGGAGGGGGTTCAGTGAGAGTGAAAGGGGGTAAGAGAACAGTAAAGAAAAAAATATGACAAGGAGGGCCATGAGGATCTACGATTCTAGTTACTTTCCTCACGGTTGTCGCTTGAAGAGCAGGTGCAGATCCTCTAGAGGTTCACAGGAATAGCTAGCGTTGTCTCCTGGATTTTTCGGGTTCCTTTGGCAGTATACAGAGTTTGACTCAAGTGTGATGTATTCAAGACTCCACTCCAGCCACTTTAACCGCAGTTGGGGTAGATAAAATGACTGGGTAGGGTCCTTCCCAGGATGTATCTAAGGATGGGGACTTAGAAGGAAGGGACTTGACTAATACCATGTCACCAGGGTGCAATAATTCCTTTCCCTCTTCTCGGGAACAGGTTCCCTGTAATGTTTTAAGAACTTGTTGATATTTGGCCAAGGAGGTAATGTCTGCAACTAAGCTGGCCGTCACTCGGTCAAGCACAAGGTCCTTGGTTAGGAAGGGCCATCCATACAGCATTTTGTATGGGCTAAGTCCTGCTTTTTGGGGAGAGTTTTGGATTCTTAGTAAGGCTGTAGGCAACAGAGCAGGCCATGCAAGGTGGGTTTCTTGGGTTAGCTTTTTTAAATGTCGTTTGAGTGCTTCATTCATTTTCTTGACTTTTCCTGAGGATTGTGGCCTCCAGGCGCAGTGTAAGTGATATTGTATGCCTAATGCCTGGGATACTCCCTGGGTTACTGTAGCCTTGAAAACGGGGCCATTGTCACTCTGTAAGCCTCGGGGAAGTCCGAATCTGGGAATTATTTCATGAATTAGTGCCTTTATTACATCTTGGTCCTTTTCTGTCCTACAAGGGAAGGCCTCTGCCCAACCAGTGAAAGTATCTACCCAGACTAGTAGATACTGAAATCCCTGAGATTTGGGCACGTGGGTAAAATCTAGTTGCCAGTCTTCTCCTGAGTAATGGCCTGTTCTTTGCTCTCCTGGAGGAGCTTGGTGATAAGGCAGGGGATTATTTATTTGGCACACTTCACAGGCCCTGACTATCTGCTTGATAGTTTTGAAAAGGCCTCGTCCAGTAAATAATGATTTGGCCATCTGATGGGTGCTATCAATGCCCAAGTGGAAGGTCTGGTGAAGGGTTTTAAGTAATTTCCATTGGTTAGCTGCAGGCAAAATTATTTTTCCTTCTTCAGTGGCTAGCCATCCTGAGGGGAGGAAACTATGTCTTCGTGAGGTTCCCCATTCTATTTCTTCTGCTGAGTACTGGGGCTTGGTCTCCTGGAGGGGATTACCCCATACTAGGAGTCCTTCTATAAGCATTTGTAATGGAGGGTCCCACCTTGCGGCTCTTTTGGCTTCAATATCCGCTTGGCAGTTCCTTTCTATTTCCCTTTCCTTTCTTTTCTGATGACCCAGGCAGGGTAAGACTGCCACCTCTTTAGGTTTCTATACAGCCAACAATAATCTCCTAATGGCTTCCTGATGTTTGATAGGTGTTCCCTTGGAAGTTAGGAATTCCCTTTCTCTCCATATTGCTGCATGGGCATGGAGGACTAGGTAAGCATACTTAAGAGTCTGTATTTATATTTACCCTTTTTCCTTCTCCTAATTCTAGTGCCCGAGTGAGAGCTATTGGTTCTGCCAGCTGAGAGCTAGTTCCTGGAGTGAGGGGATTACTTTCAAGTATTCCACTATCACTGACCACTGCAAACCCCGCCTTTCGAAGTCTTTTTTCTACAAAGGAACTTCCATCAGTATACAAGCTGTGGTCGGGATCAGTCAAGGGAACCTTTAGAAGGTCTCCTCAAGTGGTGTAGGTTGGAGCAATCACTTGACAGTTATGTTCTATCTTTTCTTCATTGTCTGGAAGAAATGTGGCTGGATTAAGAGTTGCACAAGTGCACAGTCACAGCAGTGGCCCTTCAAGTAAAAGAGGCTGATATTTAAGCAAATGATTGTCTGACAGCCACAAGTCTCCTTTAGCAGTGAGTATGCCGTTCACATCATGAGATTTCCACACAGTAAGATCTCTTCCCTGTATCATTTTAACTGCTTCAGAGACTAAGACTGCTACTCCTGCCACTACCCATAAACAGTGAGGCCAACCCTTTGCCACTACATCCATTTCCTTACTGAGGTATGCCATGGTTTGCAAGCTGGTCCCTCGGACCTGTGTCAGGACTCCTAGGACTCCTAGAGCTATTCCTGTTTTTTCTGTGACATATAAAGGAACGTCTTGTCCCATTGGCAAGCTTAACACTGGGGCTTGGGTTAGGGCCTCCTTTAGAGCCTGGAAAGCCACTTCTGCTTCAGGTGTCCATTCTACTAAATGGGTATCAGCTTTCTGAGTTTTCTTAATTAGTGTGTATAATGGCCTGGCTATTTCGCTGTACCTGGGAATCCATATTCGGCAGAAGCCTGTTATGCCAAGGAACCCTCTTAATTGCTTTGGGGTTTTGGGATGAGGATAAGCCGGTATAGGCTGAATACATTCCTCACTGAGGACCCTGGTGCCTTTGGATAATTTTAGCCCTAAGTATTTAACCTTCTGTGAGCAGAGCTGAGCCTTTGGTTTGGAAACCTTGTAGTCACAGGTGATGAGGAAGTTTAAGAGTGCTTGGGTGGCTTGATGGCATAAGGTTTTTGAACGGGCAGCTAAAAGCAAATCATCCACATATTGAAGGACAAGACAGTCCAAGTATGAGAACTGGCTCAGTCTTGGGCTAATGACTGGCCAAATAGATGGGGGCTATCCCTGAACCCTTGGGGTAAAACAGTCTAGGTGAGTTGAGACGTTGGGTTCGAAGGATCTTCAAAGGCAAACAATAATTGAGAGTCAGGATGTACAGGGATGAAGAAAAAGGCATCCTTAAGGTCCAGAAGTGTAAACCACTCTGCTTCCTCTGGTATTTGGGAAAGCAGAGTATAAGCGTTAGGCACAGCTGGGTATACAGGGACAACAACCTCATTGATAATCCTGAGATCTTGCACTAACCTCCACTGTCCATTGGGTTTCTGTACTCCTAAAATTGGAGTATTTCAGGGGCTATTGCATGGTTTTACTAGGCCTTGGGCTTTTAGGTCCTTAACAATCTTTTGGAGTCCTTGATTGGCCTCGGGTCTAAGGGAGTACTGTCTTTGGTAGGGAAAGGAGGCAGAATCCTGTAGTTTAACTTGAATGGGATGGGCATTCTTCGCTCGTCCATATTGTCCTTCTGTTGCCCAGACTTCAGGATTAATTCCTTCCTCAAGCAGAGGACAACAAACTTGTGTTCCTTCTCTTATGTTCAGGTGTATAATGGCCCCTGCTTTGGCTAGAATCTCTCTGTAACAAAGGAGTGGGTCTTTCAGGCATAATTAGAAAGCCATGTGAAAAGAGTAAACTTCCTCTTTTCTAAGAAACTAGGAAAGAGCAAAGTAAATCTAAATAATACAAAAAGAATGAAGAGTAGAGCAGACATAAATAGAATAGAGGACAGAAAAAAATAGATAAAGGTCAATGAAACCAAAAGTTTTTGAAAAAAAAATCAACAAATTTGACAACACGTTAGCTGCAATGACCAAGAAAGAAAAGATATAGGACTCAAATCACTAGTATCAGGAATAAATGAGGGGACATTACTAATGACCTAGGAAATTAAAGATAATTATAGGGAATACTGTGAACAACTGCCTACCAACAAGTTACATAATTTAGATGCGATAGACAAGTTCTTAGAAGACGCAAATTACTGAAAGTGACTCAAGAAGCAGAAAAGCTGAATAGAACAATAACAACTAAAGAGATTGAATTCATATTTTAAAAAAAACTTTTTTACTAAAAATTCCATACCCAGATGCCCTCATTAGACAATTATGCCAAATATTAAAAAAGAGTTGACACCAATACTTTACAAACTCTTCCAATAAATAGAAGAAGATGAAACACTTTTCAATTCATTCTGTGAGGCCAGCATTACCTTGATACCAAAACTAGACGAAGACATCTGACGAAAACTACAGAATAATATCTTTATTAGTGCAGATGCAGAATACTTGACAAAATTCTAGCAAACTGAGTAAAGTAACATATAAATGGATTATAGATAATGATCATGTGGGATTTAACCCAGGAATACAAGATTGGTTATATACACAAAAATCAATCCATGTAAAATACTATATTAACTAAACAGTGAAGAAAAAAAATCATGATCACTTCAGTAGTCCCAGAAAAGCTTTGACCAAATTCAGCATACTTGCATGATTTAAAGAATCATCTCAACAAACTAGGGTACTTCCTCAATGTGGAAAGTGCATCTACAAAAAATCCATCTAACATCATACTTAAAGAATGAAAGACTGAAAACTTTCCCTGTAAGATCAGGAACAGGACAAGAAACGTCTGGCTTTTCCACTTCTATTCAACATTATATTGGAGATTCTAGCCATGACAATTAGGCAAGGAAAAGGGTGGGGGGAAATTAATTCAGACTGGAAAGGAAGAAGTAAAACTATCACTGTTCATGCATGATATGATGTTGTATATGTGATTTTGAAATCAAACTTCAGAAGAACAGATCCCATGGTATTTCTAGGTTTCCAGAGGCCTCCAATAACTTTCATTTCATAATCACATGAGGTCTAATCTTTACATTTCAAAGATGGCCTTCATGATCCATAGCTTCTTCTCTTGTACTTAAGAGTTGAGGATGTAGTGCTGAATGTAGGAGTTGATGACACTTTATTGGGGAACATAGATCTCAAAGTCAGAAACTGGGAAGATCAGGAATAAATTGGCAAGCAGAGGCCGAGGCAGGTTCGAGCAGGTAGTTCACTATAGAGTGGAAAACTGTGTGGGCATCAGAAGCCTGTTTTTATATGAAGCCAATGGTGTGGTGTGAGAAAAGGCCCGATGAGTTACAGGAGAAAGGCCTAAGCATTAACCATGAGACCTTCTATCTCTAGATCCAACCTTTCATGACTGCGCACCCAATACTTTATCAGTCTTCTTCCCTCTGGTCTCTATCTAATTCCTTTATGAACTCTTGTCTTCACAGTACTAGATATGGAAGTTGAATATTCCGCTTCCATACACACAGTCACACACACACACATATGTGCATATACACATATATGGATGTGTATATATATTTTCAGGCTGCAACAGACACTTACTGATGTTGAGAGAAACTCCAGTATCTGAGAGACTGGAGAGAATGTGGGACTGAAGAACGACCTGAAGATTTCTGCTCTCCTATCCAGTACCCTCTCCACTTAAAGATGAATATTTCCATGAACACTCAAGAAAATCTTGCTAAATAATTGGAATACAGGGATGAATATTGTAGTCCCTGGCTCTCAGCGACCTTACTCTCTAGTGGAGGTGGCTGGACATATAGCTAAGAACTGGGAGTGGGAAATTATTCAAACCAGCTTCTGAGTATCCACTCTTGATTTATAGGCCTAGTTGGCTCAGCCAATCTGGATCACATACATACTGAGTCCAATCAGGATATAATTTAAACACATCTGAGTTCCAAGCAAGCTAGTAGCCCTCACATACCTTGAAGAGTGAGAGAATAGAAAAGTCAAATTCCCCTCTCCCATTACCAAGGACCTAAACTGCATCTACAAATCTGTTTGTTCCTCAGAAAAACTGATCGTATAACCTTACCTTCCACCATTACTTCACAGATTGTCAGGAAGATTCACTGAGATTAAGCTCTCCCTGCTCACCTCTGTAAGCATTACAAAATGTTGAACAAATCTCATCTCTAGGATCTCATGGTTGGGAGGGAAAATAACGTCCTTTCTGATATACAGTGCTTTCTTTCTACTATATCAGCTATATAATTTTTATTTTGAAAAAGTCAACTAATAATCTAATCCAGAGGCTATGCCCAATGGAATGAATGCCTTTTAAGCTGAGTTGTAAATACCAAGTTTGTTTAAATTTCCTGTCCCCACTGTAAAATTCTTCTTATTTTTGAAGAATATAAATAGATAGTAGGTACTCACAGAGATACCTGCCAAATGCAACATTTTAACATTCGTCTGCCCCGAGTGCTGGCAATAATGTGATAAAGTGCCTATAGAGGATTTGAAACAAATAACATTGACTATTATTACAATGACTTTAACATTTTAAAAAAAAAATCAGCGATAAAATACTCCTCCCCTCCATGGCAGACAACTCATACCATCTGACTGTTGATTCACTGCTGCACTTATATTCCAGGAACTTTAAAGACGTTATCTCATTAATCTTCACAACAACAATGAAGATATTATCTTTACTTTGCAAAGGAGGAAAATTGAAACTCAGAGAGGGTAACTCATTGAAGGTCAAAAAGATATTGAATGGTGCCAGCTTGCCTCAGTGTAAAGAAGACCTTTATAAGAAATGGACCTGAATAATTGGTACCAAAATTTAAGCCAATGTTGGTGTGAGTCCATGCTTTTAACCACTACATAATACCACCATTATAGAAGAGGATTGGTCTAAAGCTTTGGATAGCTTTCTCTGGTGTAGAGACTCTAATTATCTGGAAAGAATTGTCTGTCAAGGATGTAACAGAAACAGCACTGGATGTGTAGCTAACTTGATTAAGATTGGATTTTTACTCTACCACTTATGAGCTGTGTGACCTTGGGCTATGCATTTAACCTCAGTAAGCCTCACTTTCTTCAGGCAAACTTACACCTCCTTCACAGGGTTACTGTGAGGATTAAGTGTCTTCAAATATTGGAAAGTGCCTGGCACATAATAGGCATTCAACTAATGCTAGTTTCCTTCCCTAACATTGGGCCAATGAAAATTATCTAGAGTTATAACCAAAGTCCATGTTTATAATTGATTCTCTGCCTCTGTAAACCTTTGTTTATCCGTTTATCTCAATTTCTAGTCCACTTGCACCAACCAAATAAAATGAGCCCTGAAATTCTCCGTAAGTGTCAGAAGCTTCACCTTAAGGGAGTAGATGGTTGTATTAGTATATCTTGGCTTGCAAAAAACAGAAAAGCCAACATAAACTGAGTTAAATAATAACAATTTTAATTTCACATGTCTAGAAGCCCCCAAATAGTTTGGATTCTGAGCATGGTACAATCAAGTTCCCAGTTCTATTTTTCTCCACTTCTCTCAGCTCAGTCCTTCTCTGTGTGTGTACACAGGTCCCAGACTGGCTTCCTTCATGGAAGATGACTTCCTAAAGCCACTGAGGAAATATCCTTCCTGTTCATTTTCAGTGACAGAGAGAGAAAAATGTTTCTGTCAGCCATAAAACAAAAAGTACTTCCCTTCAGTCCAATTAGTTCAAAGTCACATTCCACTGTATCAGTAATAGTTGCTCGGTGTATGGCATGCATTTATTAGCTTAATTTTTCTGTCTGAACTGGTCACTGTCAAAGAAGTTTGAATTACCTTGACTGGCTTAGGTAATCAAGATTCACTCCTAGTGCTGAGGAGAAGACCACTTTCCTCTGGGTCACCTGGGTTAGTGTGACTGGGGAGTGGATGACGGACATCTGAATAAAATCAGGGATGTGTTACAAAGCAGAAATGGAGATAAAGGGTGTTAGGTCCCCATTAAACTATGTCCACTACCATAATGTTTAAAATATGCATGTGTTTCTCTATTCCTCACCCCCCACCAGAGACTTCAAGGTCACCTATCAGAGGCATCTGTACCCATTTTTCTAATGAAAATTTGAATACAGGGTGAATAATAGAGAATTATTACATTAATCCCAAAGTAGCTGTCCATCTGCAAAAAAAGTAAGCTTATTCTGTTAAGATGTAGAAAATTAGAAGGGGAACTTAGAGTAAGATGAAAATTCTAAGGAGTCCTGGCTCAATATAAGGAGAACTTACAAAGAAATGGAGCAGACTATAATCAAAACAGCCTGTTTTACATGTTAGTGAGCTCCCAGACATATCTAAGGACTCACTGAATGACACTTAGGCTTGGAGACTACAGAGGAGATTTATCTGTTAGGTAGGAGGTTAGAAGAAAAGACTGCAAAGGTCACTTCCAACTCTACTATGTTATAATTCTATGATGGATCTGTGATTCAACTCAAAATAAATTGACAAACACCTCTCAGTAAACTAATGAAGGCATATTTTGAGAGACATAGTCTGTCAATGAGATAGATTAGATTCAGATTTGATGGACAACCAGTCAATGAGATAGACATACCTGTGCAATGGAGATGGATGGTAGAGATACTGTTGATGAATTCTAGCAGTGCCTAGGCCAGTGAACTAGACAGCTGGTCTTTGGGGAAAGGGAATTAAGAGGATGCTACCTTTCCTCCCCCTGTTTGTCCTTGAATTTGCTTTAGAATATAAAGCAAATGAATATGCCAATCTCAAGTTTCTCCTGAAACTTGAGAGGCTATGTACCCAAAAGATTTTCCTGTCTTGGACTTATTCTGTGTGCATCTTTAATCTCCATCTACAGGGTTGAATATCCATTCTCAAGTAAATTGTTTTGAGTTGCCTTCTCCATTTAGCAAAATAAGCGTTGTTATTTCCTCATAACATTCCTTTCTAAACCTGTTGTTCAAATAATTTTAAGCAATGGTCTTAGTTTCTGCCATGCATTCTTATTTGAAGCAGGAATCTAAGATTAAAGATAAATTCTGCTCAGACTAGTCTGTCTGGGAACATAGAATCATTAGGAGTACATGTCAGGATCTACTTGCATTGAAAACCAAGGAATGAACTTATCTTAAGGGCTTAAATCTATCCTTTTACTCTGTGTTCTACCTATGCACATACATTTTTTCTCTCCTTTCTTGCCTTATTATTTTAAATTCCTCTTTATCCCTGTATCAGATTATTAGTTATACATTGTTTTTTTTTGAGACAGAGTCTCACTCTGTCGCTCAGGCTGGAGTGCTGTGGCATGATCTCAGCTCACCACAACTTCCACCTCCCGGGTTCGAGCGATTCTTCTGCCGCAGCCTCCCAAGTAGCTGGGATTACTAAAGGCATGCGTCACCATGTCCAGCTAATTTTTGTATTTTTAGTAGAGACAGGGTTTTGCCATGTTGCCCAGGCTGGTCTCAAACTCCTGGCCTCAAGTGATCTGCCTGCCTCAACCTCTCAAAATGCTGGGTTTGCAGGCATGAATCACCGCGCCTGGATTAGTTATACATTCATTTATTATTCTTTCAATAGTTTTTGGAGAGTAGTGGTACTCAAAGTATAGTATACAGATCTCTGCCGGTTCCTGAGACTCTATAAGGGGTCCCACAAGGTCTCCCATCCAAGTACTAACCAGGCCCGACCCTGCTTAACTTCCAAGTTCAGGCACGTTCAGGGTAGTATGGCCATAGATAAGGGGACTCACAAAGTCAAAACTATTTTCCTAATAACAGTAAAAAGTAAGTTGTATTTTTAACTGTGTTGACATTTGCACTGATGCTACAAAAGCAATGGTGTACTCGATGAAGCAGTTAATTTTTACCAAATATTAGTTTTCGAATACACATCTTAATAGTATCTTACCAAAACTGAGAAGTCCACATCAAGCACTTCTGATGTATTTCTAAGTATGATAATTGAATGGAGGAAAAGTATCGTACATTTGTTTGAGTTGCAAACTGAATAGTCTTGTTTTCCATAGAATGCCATTTTTAATTGAAAGAATGAGAGACAAACTATGGTTTATTCAGACTTGAGTATTATGCAGATATTTCTCAAAAATGAACAAAGTGAGCCTATCACTTCAAAGGAAACATCTGACAGCATTCATTGCCAATGATAAAATTCAAGCTTTCAAGCAAATATTGGATTTCTGTAAAACTTGTATTCACCACAGTGAGCATTAGAGCTTCCTAATACTTAAAGATTTGTGATGAGATTACTGGAAATATCAGCTAATTTGCTTTTTTTGATATTGTATCCTAAAATGTGTCATCATTTGGAAGATCTGCATAACCCCAGGAACCAATATTTTTCTTTCCTTTTCTTTTTTTTTAAGCATTAACAAATTTACTTAATTATTTGAGGCAAGGTCTCACTCTGTCTCCCAGGCTAGAGTGCATTGGTGGGATCACAGCTCACTGCAGCCTCAACCTCCCAAGCTCAGTCAATCCTCCCACCTCAGCCTCCTGGGTAGCTGGGATTACAGGCATGCACTACCACGTCTGGCTAAGTTTTTGTATTTTTGGTAGAGACGAGGGTCTCGCTGTGTTGCCCGGGCTGGTCTTGAACTCCTGGTCTCAAGTGATCCTTCTGCCTCAGCCTCCCAAAATGCTGGGACCACAGCATGAGCCACCATGCCCAGCCTAAAAGCATAACAAATGTATTAGTTTTACATGACAGCCGGGCATGGTGGCTCACACCTGCAATCCCAATACTCTGGGAGGCCAAGGCGGGTGGATCACCTGAGGTCAGGAGTTTGAGAGAGACCAACCTGAAGAACACAGTGAACCCCCCTCTCACCTAAAAATACAAAAATCAACGCAGCGTAGTGGCTCATGCCTGCAATCCCAGCCACTCAGAAGGCTGAGGCAGGAGAATCACCCCAACCCCAAAGGTGGAGTTTGCAGTGAGCCGAGATCACACCACTGCACTCCAGCCTGGGTGAGGAACCAATATTTTTCATAAGACCAGTGTGTGATGTTACAAAATCATACATGGGTTAAAAAAACATATTTAAAGGGCAAGATAGATTAATGGATTTTAATGTAACACAGTGTTGAAAGTTTATAGATATGGTTTCAGATTCCATGTTGCAAAGAAACTTTAAAATATACAGGCAACCAACAGTCATATGAAAAAAGCTCAACATCACTGATCATTAGAGAAATGCAAATCAACACCACAATGAGATATCATCTCACACCAGTCAGAATGGCTCTAATGAAAAACTCAAAAGAAAAGCAGATGCTGGTGAGGTTGTGAAGAAAAACGAATGCTTATACACTGTTGATGGGAGTGTAAACTAGTTCAACCATTGTGGAAGACAGCATGGCAATTCCTCAACGACCTAAAAGCAGAAATACCATTCGACCCAGCAATCCCATTACTGGGTATATACCCAAAGGAATATAAATTGTTCTGTTATAAAGTCACATGCACGCATATGTTCTCTGCAGCACTACTGATAATAGCAAAGATATGGAATCAACATAAATGCCCATCAATGATAGACTGGATAAAGAAAATGTGGTGCATATACACCATGGAATACTATGCAACCATAAAAAAGAACAAGATCACGTCCTTTGCAGTGACATGGATGGAGCTGGACGCCATTGTCCTTAGCAAACTAACAGGAACAGGAAATCAAATACCACATGTTCTCACTTATAAGTGGGAGCTAAATGATGAGAACACATGGACACATAGAGAGGAACAAAACACACTGGGGCCTACTTCAGGGTGGAGGGTGGGAGGAGAAAAAGGATCAGGAAAAATAATTACTGGGTACTAGGCTTTATACCTGGGTGACAAAATAATCTTTACAACAAACTGCCATGACACAATTTTACCTGTATAAAAAACCTGCACATGTACCCCTGAACTTAAAATAAATGTTAAAAAAAAATCACCTTTTGCATTTTGGTGTCATATCTAAGGAAACTAGCAACAGTTATCAGATAAGCCTATTAGAACATTCCCTTGTTAAAACTACATCTCTACATGAAGTCAGATCTTTTTCATATTCTTCTACAAGGTCAATATATAGCAAAAGACTGAATGCAAAAGCAAATATGAGAATCCAGCTGTCTTCTGTTAAGCCCAATATTAAAGAGACTTGTAACACTGTAACACAATGCCACTCTTCAAAACATTTTTTTAATTTTAGAAAATACAGTTAGTTTTTGTAGAAATTTTATTTCTGTTGACATGAGTTCACAATTATTTTTAAATGACTTAATAAATCTTTTGAACATTTCTTTGTTTTAATGTCTAATAATATAAATATATATATATATACATATATATAATCTGAAAAAAAGCTCTTTGATATCCTCAATTTTTTTCAAATGTGAAGTTTTTCTGAAACCAAAAGTAACTAAGAACTGCTGCCTGGGAGATTGCAAGATGCATTCATGACATATTAAAGTTTTATATAAATTGGTTTTATAAAGTACTTTTACCAGTTCCTGGACAATATAAGGACCTTAGAACATTTTAATTCCATTTATGCCCCTCCTTTCTCTCATGGTTCTGCCTTACTCCTTTTAAAAGGAAGATCAAATATTTTTATTATATATATGGTTTAAACTCCACAAGTAATTATATTTACTTTTAACAAGTCAATATTTATGTAGGAGTACCTACATATATACCCTTTCCATTGCTCTTTATTCTTTCCTGCATTCCTTTGCTTCAATCAGCTATAATTTTCCTTCTACCTGAATAATTTTCTTTAGCATTTTTTTTAGCATGGGCCTTCAAACATTGAACTCTGCCAGCTTTTGTTTGTCATAAAATGACTTTATTTTTCCTTCCTACCAGAAAAATAATTTCCTTGGCTCTTGAAATCTTGGTTGGCAGTTATGTTCTTTCAGTCTGTTGAGAATATCAGTCCACTAATTTCTGGCTTCCATGGTTCTATTGACAAGGCAGCTGTTAGTGATACTGTTGCTTCTTAAAAGATAATATCTCCCTCCCCATCCCAGATGTTTCTATGATTCTCTCTTAGTCTTTCGTTTTCAGCATTTATCATGGTATGATCATATGTTTCCTTTGTATTTATCCTGATTGAGAGCTTTTATTGCTTCTTTAGTCTTTAAGATGATTGTATTAATCAAGCTTGTACAATTTTAGGCCATTATTTATTTAAATATTGACTCTTCCCCACTCTCCTTTTTCTGGAACATCAGTTATACATAATACTGTACGTTTAAAAAATCATATCCTCTTTTTTTTCCTGCATTTTCAATCGTTTCTTCACTTTCTGCTTCAGTCTGGCTCCTTTCTTCTGGCTCTTTTTTTCTTCTTTATTTTAGTTATTGCATTTTTCAGTTTCAATTTTCTATTTGTTTCATTTTATACATTCTAGTTAGAAGGTGATATCTTCTGTTTTATTGTGTAATTTCTTACATACTTTAATCACAGTTATTTTAGGTCCATTATCTATATCTCCTTTTGATCTGTTTAAAGTGTCCAGTTGCCTGGTTTTGATCACTTTGTCTTGTCTTATGGTATGACTAGTATATTTTATTGAATGCTTGACATAATGCATCAAAAACTAGAGATAATTTGAGTGTCTGGACCATGTAATTTTCCTGTAAAAAAGATTTGCTTTTACTAATGGCAGGTAAGGTGATGTTAAGGCTGAATTACCTTAATTCAATTAGTGATTCCGTTTATTTCAGACTGTGTTTCTACCTTTTCTGAAGAATAATTTATCTCTTACTCACACTTTCTCTTAAAAATGTAGTTCTTCCAGGGCACCAAGTGAAAGCCTGAAGTGGTTGCAAGGCCCTTCCTAAACTTCAGTTTACATCTCCCCAGCCATGTAAGTGGGCAAAACATTTTGCTCAGCTTCTCAGTCTCTTTGCTGATACTTAGGCTAGGGGCAAAGTTTGAGTTGATTCAAGGATAGGTTTCAGTCTTTATCTGGGCTACTCTATCTGGTTTACTCTTACTCCTGGGGTATAGTCCTCTAAAGGCCACAACTGAAAGTCCAAGTGGGTCCTGCTATACTCTGACAGACACCAAACTCCAATTTTTGTTTCCCTAGCCCTATGAGGCTCTCAAAATATCTCTGCTCTGGTTCTCAGGCTTTCCAGCTTCTAATTGAGAGTCAGCAAATGCACTGAAGAAAAAGGAGGTGCTGAAAGTAAAGCTCACCTCTCTGAGCTTCCCTTAAGTCTTGGCTTAATGTATATATGTGTGTGTATATAATTTAAATTTTTCTGGTTGCCTTCCTTGGGAGGGTTGATCTGATATAAGCTTGTCTACTATTTCCAGCATTAAAAATCTGACATTTCCCTATGGGAACAGAGAGTCAAGGCCTAAATTATTGATCCAAAGAAAATGCCTCAGTGTTGAAGAAAAGGAGAAAAAATTGTGAAAAGTAGAAGAGAGAGATTCTAATCGTAGTGGAGCATCTGTCACTCAGGATGTCTTCCATCACAGCCCCAGTGCTTTAAGGCTAATATTCAGCTATATGTAATGCTTGACTCTATGAAACAAGGCATTCTCAGTGTAAGTAGCTCTAAAAATACCAGCAAAAGAAGTACTGGCAATGACAAAGGCACTGGCAACCCTTTCATTGTGTTCAATACTGGACATTGGTACATTTTGAGTAAACTTCAGTCGTCTTAGCCTTATATCCTAGAGTCTTAGTGTATATGTCAACAAAATAACAGCATTGGTGTCTTCAGGGGGCACTGATGGCATAGTTTTCAATGTTTAGCACTGCCAACTGTTTGCAACATTACCACATGAAGCAAAGCAGAAATGATGGGAAATTACATGCATACATGACAACCAAGATGGCTCATTCTCTGGGCATAAATGAGATTCTTAGAAACTCCCTGAAATAACTGGTACTCCATAAATTTAAATGATACTGGGTTTCTCCAGAGTGAATAGAAGAAAAGTGATAGAAATGCTGTTTTTGTAGCTTTTGCACAATCCGATTCTTATCGCTAGGCTAGTGTGGCCTGGAAAACCTGGGCTATACATGTAAATAATTCAAGATATGTCTCATGACTTTCAGTTCTAAGAAACACTTAGCCAGTATCCTGGCATTATCTACTTTCCTGGGGAGAGGGGAAACTAAAGATCACTACCTACTTTATAGTCCATAAAACTGGCAACAGTTGTGAGAGTTTGGCATGCCTATTCAATGTAACCCTGGAAATTTGATTGTAAATTCTCTAATTATTTTACTGTTTCTCTTCTTCCCAATATTGATCTGTACTCTTTGAGCTACCAGTCTCAAATCTCAGAGAAGCACATGTGGTGGCCTTGATACTAAGTACTTACTTAATGTAAGTGATTTTTACCTCACAAGTGTCTAACAAACCCAGTTTGAATGGGCTCTTGTGTCATATGATTAACTGTCAGGTAAAACTGCTTTGCATCATTTAAATTTCAAGCTACCCAAAAATGGTTGCCCTTCTCAGAGGCCTGAATAAAGAAAACTGGCATTTCATTCACCATCTATATTGGAGATATTTTTGCTAGTTGACGCCAGCATATTGTTACCTTATTCTGGTAATCCATACCCCAATTTCTTTCTGCAAAACCACCACAGTACCCACTTTCAGTCTATGTGCTTCCAGTTTCAGAATTTCACCTCTTATTCAGGGATAACACTTGTGACCTGGACTTGCATTCTCTTGGTTACAGTAAATGGCTTAAGAATGATACGGGTTCAACTGATTAGTATCGTAGGAAAGAAACTCTTGTTCTTCCCCATTGGACTGAAACAAAAAGGATTTAAAGTCAGAAGCTGGGGAAGTTATCTTTAGACCTTGAGGTGAGAGCCTGAGAATGAAATCAACAAAGTTCATGGTAAAGCTGAGAGATTGCAAAGAATCAAGTTCTTATCACATTGCTGTACCCTGAATCCAGCTGTGGCTGTAATTAGACGACCTCTTAACCTCTCCATTTTGTAAGTCAATAAATTCCCCCTTTCCCATAAGCCTGTTTGTGTTGGTTTTTCTAAAACTGAAGGAGTTCTTACTTTTAACCAAGTAACTTCTAGGTCAGCAATGCACATATATTGCTAGCCCTAAGGCAGTCCCACGGACTTCTAACATTCTTGCATCATCATTTCAACACTGTGCTGAAACTCATTCAGAAATTAATCCTTTCCACTCTTCTCTGTATACAAAGAAATCAAAGTTAGGTTTTTCATTTTTGCCTCTTAGACTTACTTCTGTAATCTTCATTCCAGAGAGTTATTCTCTTTCGATAAATTTTGTTAAAGCTGATCCTTATTGGTGAATCATCAGAAAATGTCAGAAAAGGATACCTGTCACTTTTGTCCCCATCAAGATGCTCCCCCACCAACTATTCTGTATATACACACCCACATACACATCTTACCAAGGAGTAGTCATCACCAGGCACTGCAGTTTTTATCAGATCTTGACTACACCTCTGACTACAACAGCAATTTTCCTGCCTCACTCCCACATGTTTCAACACTAATTGTCCTTGTTCACTTTCTGTGGCAGAACAACTTGCCTTTACTTCATTTAACCCAGTAACCTCCCCAAGCAGTTTTATTCCTTTGATAGCCAGAAAGATGGCAAGGACTTGAGTAATAAATATGTAAAATATCAGCACGAACTTTACTTGAAGCTGAGTGCCTGTTAATCCTGGAGTATTTGTGATGTTGTGAAGCTGGGGAAATAGGGGCACAGAGGAAAAACTGATTGAGCAAGAACCCAAAGGTCACCTAAAGAAGTACAGCAGAGCTTTATTCCAGCTGCTCACTTTCCTAGGAAAAGGTCATTCATTCTAAGGACTCTTGGGTTTGAATCAACCCCAAACCTAAAGAATGAGCCACCAGCAAGTGAGTGAGTGCATCTCACATCTGAGCCTGTTTTAAAGGAATGCTGATGACCTCCTAAAGAGGGTCTTTGATGTATATTCAAAGGGAGGAAGAAAAATTATCAGATGTAACTGTAAACCAGATGCTGTGGGGGTGTGACATAAACAGAGCAGTCTAGTAGAAGACATGACTAGTAATTCTTATGAAGAAAGAAAACAGAAAAGTTCTAGAAATCCTTTTAGACACAAATGTCTATATACCAATATATAGGGTATGGATAATGAATGTATGGCACTTGTAATTTTAAAACAAGGAAAAGTGACATGATAAGCATAATAAACATTTATGGGACAGAATTTCTGATAGTTACACATAATTTGAAGCTGTTGGGGGAGCAACGCTTATTCCCAATTCTTCATGTTTTAATGTGCATGGACTTTTATATTCAGATCAAAAACAGTTATCCAATTTGAAGAAAAGAAAAAAGAGATTGAAAAACAATAAATACAACTATAAGAATCAGTGAGGCCCCAGGGTTTTAACATTCATGTCATTAGAGTTTCAGAAGGAGAGGTGCTAAAGTGTAACGTGGAACATTTTGAGGAAATAATGGCTGAATATAAAAAAGAACAAGATCAAAATTAGCTGGGTATGGTGGCAGGCGCCTGTAATCCCAGCTACTCAGGAGGCTGAGGCAGGAGAATCGTTTGAACCAGGGAGGTGGAGATTGCAGTGAGCCGAGATTGCGCCACTGCACTCCAGCTTGGGCGACAGAGCGAGACTCCATCTCAGAAACAACAACAACAGCAACAACAACAACATCATGTCCTTTGCAGGGACATGAATGAAGCTGGAGGCCATTATCCTTAGCAAACTAACACAGGAACAGAAAGCTAAATATCACAGTTTCTTATTAGTGGGAGCTAAATGATGAGAACACACGGGCATATAGAGGGGAACAACGCACATTGGGGATTATCAGAGGGTGGAGGATGGGAGGAGGGAGAGGATCAGGAAAAATAACTAATGGGTACTAGGCTTAATCCCCGGGTGATGAAATAATCCATAAAATTAACCCCCATGACAGAAGTTTACCTATGTAACAAACCTGCACTTGTACACTTGAACTTTAAATAAAAGTTAAAAAAAAAAGAAATAATGGCTGAAAATGTCCTGTTATGGTGAAAGTTATAAACCCCAAAGCTCAGCAAACCCCCAAAAGGATAAACCCTGATACATCTATTCTTAGACACACCACAATTAAATTACTAAAAACTAAAAGTAAAGAAAAAAAACCTTGAAATGAGCCCAAGAAAAACAACACATTACTTAAAGAGAAACAATTATTTGACAGACAGCAGATTCCTCATAGATACCATGGAGGCCAGAAGTAAGTAGCACAAAAATTTTTAAATGTTTGGCAAAAAAAGACCTGTTAACTCAGAATTCTGTCTCCAGCAAAAATATCTTTCAGAAATAAATGTATGGTAAATACATTCTTATAAGAAGGAAAACTAAGAGAATTCAGTGTCAGCAGATACGCTTGTAAAGAACTGCTAAAGGACATTATTCAGACAAAACAGAAATGACCCCACATGGAAACTTAAAACATCAAGAATCAAGAAAGAATAGCACAAATAGTTAAAATCTGTGTAAATATAACAAATTACTAATCGCTTCTTGAGTTTTTAAAGATATGTTTCACGTTCAAAGTGAAAAAATATGATAATGTTTGATAGGATTTTCAATGTATGTAAATGTAACATATTTTTTAAACTACAATAAAAAAGTGGAGGGTAAAATAACTTAGATGTTTAGAAAGCTTCTACATTCAATTTGATGTGATAAAATATTGATTCTAAGTATACAGCCCAAATTTAAGTATGTTTAGTACAATCCTTAGACTAATCATGAAAAAACGACACAGTGTCATAGTCTGTTGTGCTGCTATAAGAAAATACTTGAGACTGGGTAATTTATAAAGAACAGAAATTTACTTCTCCCAGATCTGGAGGCTGAAAGTGTTGGCAGGTTCAGTGTCTGGTGAGAGCTGCTCTCTACTTCCAACATGGTGCCTTGTTGCTATATTCATTGGAGGGGACACATGTTATGTCCTCACATGACAAAAGGCACACAAAGGCAGGGCCTAAGCTAGTTCCTTCCAGCCCTTTTATAAGGCACTAATGTATGCATGAGTGCAAAGTTCTCATGACTTAATCCCTTCCCAGAAGGCTCCACCTCATAATAACAACACAGTGAGGGTTAAGTTTCAACTTATTAAATAATTTTGAATTTTGAAGGGGACACATTCAATCCATAGAAATAGTACAATAAAAAAGAAAAAAAAGAAAAGCAATAGATACATTTAAATGGAGTACTAAAAGTATTCAGATAACTCAAAATAAATAACTGAAAAGAAGGTGAGAGAGGAAAAACAAAGAAAAAAATTAACAGGAAAGTAAAAGAAAATAAATAATAAAATAGTAGAACTAAAGCCAAACATATAAATAATGACATAAAATACAAATGGCCTAAAAACATTCAGTAAAACACAGAGATGATCAGAATCAACAAAGAATGAATCAACTATATGCTGTCTCAAAGGAACTCACTTTAAATATAATGATATAGGTGGGTTTAAAGCAAAGGTTTGAAAATAATATATAATGCAAACTCTAATCAAAAGCTGAGGGGCTGTATTAATATTAAACAAAATATACTTCAGAGTAAAAAGGGTGGCAAGGGATAAACAGGGATATTGCCTAATAATAAGAGGGTCAATTAATTATGACAGAAATATCTTGAATGTGTATGCAACTATTAGTTTGGTGCAAAAGTAACTGCAGTTTTTGTCATTGCATAGCAACAAATCTTCAAAGTATATGAAACAAAAATGAGAGATGAAATAAAAATAGTCCACAAATATAACTGGAGACTTCAAAACTCCTCTTTTAGGAATCAGTAGACTCAGATAGAAAATAAGAATATAGAAAAACTGAATAATACAATCAACCAACTGTATCTCATTGGTATTTATAGAACACGCCACCCAACAAGAACAGCAGAATATACATTCCATCAAGTGCACAAGGAACATTTACCAAGATATACCATATCCTAGATCATAAAAAGACCTTCATAAGCTTAGAATAATTTAAATATCTAATTATAATATAATTAAACTAGAAATCAATAACAGAGGTATAACAGGAACATTGACAAACACTTGGAAATTAAGAAAAAAACCTCATAAATAATCCATGGGTCCAAGAAAAAGACTCAAGAGAAATTAGAAAGTGTATTTAACAGGATGAAAATTAATAGATGACACATAAAAATTTGTGGGATATAAGTATGAGTGCTTAGAGATAAATTTATACTATTAAATGGTTATATTAGAAAAGAAAAAATGATCTCATACCAATTACCTCAATTTCAAGCTTAAGAAACTAGAAAAGAAGAGTAAAATACACCAACTAAGACAAGACAGGCAGACACAGGCAGACACAAAGACCCCCATCCCAGAGCATTCATATAGATCCTGATGACCTCATGCCAAAGGAAGATAAAGAAAGAATGCTCTAGTGGTAATCTCTTATTATTTTGGGAAAGTATCCCATCCATCAAGCATATTAGAGCAGTGTTATTGACTGAATTGTGTCTCTCTACCCGCTACCGAAATCCATATGTTGAAACCCTTACTTCCAATGGGACTGGATTTAAAAATAAGGCTTTTTAAGTAGGTGTGATGGTTAATACTGAGTGCCAACTAGATTGGATTGAAGGATGCAAAGTACTGATCCTGGGTGTGTCTGTGAGGGTGTTGCCAAAGAAGATTAACATTTGAGTCAGTGGGCTGGGAAAGGCAGACCCACTCTTCATGTGAGTGGGCACCATCTAATCAGTTGCCAGTGTGGCTAGAATATAAAGCAGGCAGAAAAACATGAAAGGACTAGACTGGCCTAGCCTCCCAGCCTACATATTTCTCCCGTTCTGGATGCTTCCTGCCCTCAAACATTAGACTCCAAGTTCTTCAGTTTTGGAACTTGGACTGGCTCTCCTTGCTCCTCAGCTTGCAGACGACCTATTGTGGGACTTTGTGATCCTGTGAATTAATATTTAATAAACTCATCTATCTATCCATCTATCTATCTATCTATCTATCTATCTATCATCTATTATCTATCTATCTATCTATCTATCTATCTATCTATCTATCTATCTATCATCTCTCCTATTCTGTCCCTGTAGAGAACCCTGACTAATACAGATTTTGGTACCAGGAGTGGTTTTAGAGGAACAGAATATTAAGGATGGAATTCTTTTGCTGGTTTGGGGTTTCTGGAGTTGGCTGCTTAATATGATTAGACCTAAAAATGCTAAGGACTCTACCTCTAATAGTATGGAGAACACTGACAGTTCTTGGTGTGAACTGTTTAGAGAGGTATGCAAAATAAATGCATTTGTCGAGGCAGGTGGATCATGTGAGGTTAAGTGTTCGAAATCAGCCTGGCCAACATGGTGAAACCCTGTCTCTACTAAAAATACCAAAATTAGATTGGGCGTGGTGGCACACCTGTAATCCCAGGTACTCAGGAGGCTGAGGCAGGAGAATCACTTGAACCTGGGAGATGAAGGTTGCAGTGAGCCAAGATTGTGCCACTGCACTCCAGCCTGGGCAACAGAGTGAGACTCCATCTCAAAAAAAAAATGCATTTGATACTCTTGACTCACCGGATGTGAGAGGCAAGGAGTTTATTGACTCTATACATAATGCATTTGACCATATGTGGAGAGCCAAGGAACATAATGAAGCTGGTTGGTTGCTCCTAACTTGAATGGACAAAGTGATGAAAGAAAATGATGAATTCAGGTATTCTGTCTCCCAGCTTCAGAAGCAGATACTGAACATTAAATCTGTTAAGATTGTCCTGAGTGAGAATCTTATCTCCTGTAGAGAAAGAGCTGAAATTGTGGAAAAACAGACACAAGCTCTTATAATGTGAGTGGCTGACCTGCAATGAAAGGTGCATGCACAGTCTCACCAGGTGTCTACTGTTAAAGTGAGGGCATTGATTGGAAAAGAATGGGACCCTGCAACTTGGAATGGGGACGTATGGGAGGACCCTGATGGAGCTGGGGACACTGAGTTTGTAAACTCTGATGAAACTTTTTTGCCAGAAGAAACAGCTTCCCCATCCCCAGTAATGGCAACACCCCCTCCCTGACCCACACTGCCATCAGCCTTTCCACCTTTGTCTGAGGAGATAAACCCTGCTCCGCCTGAGGCAAGAGTGATGGTTTTCCCTGAGGCAGTTGTCAGGCAAGATAATGTTGATTCTCCTCAGAAGCCACCCCCGACACTCCTGTTTTCTTCTAGACACATAACTAGACTAAAGTCCTGGTGGGACTCTAGAGGTGAGGTTGAGAGTGTGACCCATGAAGAGGTGAGCTACACTCAAAAATAACTGCTTGAGTTTTCTAATTTATATAAGCAGAAATCTGGAGAACAGGCATGGGAATGGATATTAACGTTGTGGGAAAAATGGTGGAAGGAACATAGAATTGGATCAGGCTGAATTTATTGATTTGGGCCCACTAAGTAAGTACTCTGCATTTTATTTATTTATTTGTTTATTTATTTTTCCATAAGTTATTAGGGTACAGGTGGTATTTGCTTACCTGAGTAAGTTCTTTAGTGGTGATTTGTGAGATTTTGGTACATCCATTACCCGAGGAGTATACACTGCACCATATTTGTAGTCTTTTATCCCTCACTCCCCTCCCACCCTTCCCCGCAAATTCCCAAAGTCCATTGAATCATTCTTATGCTTTTGTGCCCTCATAACTTAGCTCCCAAATATCAGCAAGAACAAACGATGTTTGACTTTCTATTTCTGAGTTACTTCACTTGAAATTATAGTCTCCAATCTCATCCAGGTCACTGCAAGTGCTGTTCATTAATTCATTCATTTTTATGGCTGAGCAGTATTCCTATATATATATATATTCCTATATATATATGTTCCTATATATATTCCTATATATATGTTCCTATATATATATTCCTATATATATATTCCTATATATACATATATTCCTATATATATTCCTATATATACATATATTCCTATATATATATAGAGAGAGAGGAATTGTTCCTATATATTATCTTTCAATGTTTAATAGAGTTGTTCCTATATATTATCTTTCAATGTCTAATAAAGTTGATAACTGTCTGATAAGAAACCCTCTGTAATTCATTCTATGAAGCCAAGATCACCCTAATACCAAAACCAGGAAAGGACAAAACCAAGAAAGAAAACTACAGACCAATATCTCTGATGAACATAGACGCTAAAATCCTTAATAAAATACTAGCTAAATTATATTTATATAATTTATATAATTATATTTATATAATTTATATTTATATAATTATATAATTTATAATTTATATAATAATAAATTATATATATAATTCCTATATATCTATATATATATAGATATATATATATATATCTCACAGTTTCTTTATCCACTCATTGACTGATGGGCATTTGGGTTGGTTCCACGATTTTGCAATTGTGAATTGTGCTGCTATATACATGCATGTGCAAGTATCTTTTTTGAATAATGACTTCTTTTCCTCTGGGTAGATACCCAGTAGTGGGATTGCTGGATCAAATTGTAATTTTACTTTTAGTTCTTTAAGGCATCTCCACACTGTTTGCCATAGTGGCTGTACTAGTTTACATTACTACCAACAGTCTGTAGAAGTGGTCCCTGATCACTGCATCCATGCTAATATCTAATATAATAGATATATTTCTATTTTTTTGATTTTTTGATTATGGCCATTCTTGGAGGAGTAAGGTGGTATCACATTGTGGTTTTGATTTGCATTTTCCTGGTCTTTAGTTGAGCATTTTTTCATATGTTTGTTGGCCATTTGTATATCTTCTTTTAAGAATTGTCTATTCATGTCCTTAGGTCACTTTTTGATGGAATTTTTTGTTTTTTTTCTTCCTGATTTCAGTTCGTTGTAGTTTCTAAATATTAGTCCTCTGTCAAATGTACAGATTGTGAAGATTTTCTCCCACTCTGTGGGTTGTCTGTTTACTCTGCAGGTTGTCTGTTTACTCTGATGACTATTCTTTATGCTGTGCAAAAGCTCTTTAGTCTAATTAGATCCCAGCTCTTTATTTTTGTTTTTATTGCATTTGCTTTTGGGTTCTTGGTCATGAAATCCTAGCCTAAGCCAAAGTCTAGAAGAGTTTTTCCAATGTTATCTTCTAAAAGTTGTATAGTTTCAAGTCTTAGGTTTAAGTCCTTAATCCATCTTGAGTTGATTTTTGTATAAGGTGAGAGATGAGGATCCAGTTTCATTCTGCTACATGTGGTTAGCCAATTATCCCAGGGCCATTCGTTGAAAAGAGTGTCCTTTTCCCACTTTATGTTTTAGTTTGCTTTGTCGAAGATCAGTTGACTATAAGTATTTGGCTTTATTTCTGGGTTCTCTACTCTGCTCCAATGGTTTATGTGCCTATTTTTATACCAGTGCCACACTGTTTTGGTGACTATGGCCTTATAGTGTAGTTTGAAATCAGGTAGTGTGATGCTTCCAAATTTGTTCTTTTTGCTTAGTCTTGCTTTGGCTATGTGGGCTCTTTTTTGGTTCCATATGAATTTTAGAATTCTTTTTTCTAATCCTGTGAAGAATGATGGTGGTATTTTGATGAGGATTGCACTGAATTTGTAGATTGCTTTTGGCAGTATGGTCATTTTCACAGTATTGATTCTACCCATACATGAGCATGGGATGTGTTTCTATTTGTTTGTCATCTATGATTTCTTTCAGTAGTGTTTTGTAGTTTTCCTTGTAGAGGTCTTTCGACTGCTTGGTTAGATATATTTCTAAGTTGTTTTTTGTTGTTGTTGTGTTTTTTTGTTGTTTGTTTGTTTACAACTATTGTAAAAGGGGTTGAGTTCTTGATTTGATTCTCTGCTTGGTTGCTGTTGGTGTATAGAAGAGCTACTGATTTGTGTATATTAATCTTGTATCCAGAAACTTTGCTGAATTCTTTTATCAGTTCTAGGCTCTTTCTGGAGGAGTCTTTAAGGTTTTCAAGTAAAGGATCATATCGTCAGCACACGGTAACAGTTTGACTTCCTCTTTACCAATTTGGATGCCCTTTATTTCTTTCTCTTGTCTGATTGCTCTAGGACTTCCAGTGCTATGTTGAAGAGGAGTGGTGACAGTGGTCATCCTTGTCTTGTTCCAGTTCTCAGAGGGAATGCTTTCAACTTTTCCCCATTCAGTATTATGTTGGCTGTGGTTTTGTCATAGATGTCCCTTATATGCCGATTTTGTTGAGAGTTTTAATCATAAAGGATGCTGGATTTTGTCTAATGCTTTTTCAGCATCTATTGAGATGATCATGTGACTTTTGTTTTTAATTCTGTTTATGTGGTGTGTCACATTTACTGACTTGCATATATTAAATCACACCTGCATCCCTTGTATGAAATCCACTTGATCATGGTGGATTATCTTTTTGATATGTTGTTGGATTCGGTTAGCTAGTATTTTATTAAGGATTTTAGCATCTATGTTCATCAAGGATATCGGTCTGTAGTATTCTTTCTTGGTTTTGTCCTTTCCTGGTTTTGGTATTAGGGTGATCTTGGCTTCATAGAATGAATTACAGAGGGTTTCTTATCAGACACTTATCAACTTTATTAGACATGGAAAGATAATAGTCAAAGGTGTATGTCAATCAAACTACAGCTTAACCAGAAAAATGGCTACTGACATCTTCTTTAGGAGACCTTTGTGGCTTTTTAACATAACTTGTCTAGTCCACGTCCCCAGGAAGGTAGCAGTATTGAAGATCGCAGCCTTTGTTCCTAGTGCACGTTCTTGGTTCCAGATGAAGCAC
This sequence comes from Pan paniscus, assembly GCF_029289425.2. Taxonomy (NCBI): domain Eukaryota; kingdom Metazoa; phylum Chordata; class Mammalia; order Primates; family Hominidae; genus Pan; species Pan paniscus. The sequence goes on from NC_073272.2 coordinate 131,380,774, forward strand.
AGCTGACCTTATTCCTAAGGAATTGTAGTTATTAGTTTATACCTAATTGGGGGCACTCTGAAAGACTGATAGAGGAGTTTGCCTTTGTTTTGCCTAACTTGGAACTTTCTTAATTGGAATTGCAGCTACATGAAGCACTTTCCTTTAAAACACTAAAAGGCAAATGAACAAGCTGCTTATATGTGGAGAAAATGTGAGAGTTGGAACAAGCAACAGGCACACAAGAAAGAAAACTGGGGGAATAAGATACTTTGAGGAAACGGAGCATTGAAAAGGTCCCACATATCCCAGGATATGTAGAAAGTCAAGTGCATACTCAGAACCAAGGGCATGTTCATATAAGACCTGAGAATACCTAATGCTTTCATCTCTTGCATGACCATTAGGCTCAGCACAACAGGAAATGAAGGATAAGGAAGAGTCTTTAATGACCTGGGCAAGCACTGAAGGAGTGTCACAACACAGGGCCAATCTGCAAAGACCTTAAGAGTCTTTTCTTTTCCTTTTTTTCATTTCTTTTTTTTTCTTGTCTCCAGGTGTTTAAGGAAATCTCTGTCAAACCAGTAGCTGACTACTAAGCTAAAGAAAAGAGACTTCACAGATGACACATGGCAATGAATGCAATCTTTACAAAAAATTTTAGAGAAGTCACTAAATGAACAACCAAAACCCATAGAATGAGTCAACAAACTTTGGGGAGGGGAGAGAATCTGATTATCAGAGTTACCACATTACAATATTCATAATGTCCAGTTTTCCACAAAAAATAATGAGGCATGCAAGGAAACAAGAAGGTATTGTCAATACATAAGAAATAAATGAACAGAAACTCTCCCTGAGGAAAGGAAATGCACACATTTGAAAAAGACTTTAATCAACTGTCTTAATTATGCTCAAAGAGCTAAGGAAAACCATATGCAAATAACTACAGAAAACCAGGAGAATGATTTGTCAACAAATAGAGAAATTTAATAAAGATAAATTATGAAAAGAAACTAAATAAAAATTGTGGAGCTAAAATGTACATGAATAAAATAAAAGTATTTCTACAGAAGCTCAAGAGGAGATTTGCACAGGAAGATAATAGAATCATTGAACCTGAAGATGGTCAAGTGAAACCATCCACTATGAGGAGTAGAAAGATAAAAGAATGAATAAAAATGAACAAAGT